>NC_134088.1:94987289-95345535 GCF_000715075.1 Nicotiana tabacum
TCTTCCCTTCAGCTCCTCAAATGCTTTCAGACATGCGTTATCAAACTTGAAGGTAACGTCTTTCTCTAGAAACCTGCACAAAGGGGAAGAAATTTTCGAAAAATCTTTAATGAAACGACGATAAAAACCTGCATGACCCAAGAAACTGCGAATGCCTTTGATGGATGTCGGTGGGGGCAATTTTTCGATCGTCTCCACCTTTGCTTTATCCACCTGTAGACCATCTTTTGAAACCTTGTGCCCCAAAACTATACCTTCACGTACCATGAAATGGCACTTTTCCCAGTTTAGCACCAAGTTCGTCTCTTCACACCTAGCTAGCACTTTATCAAGGTTTATTAAACAACTATCAAAAGAACATCCAAACACAGAAAAATCGTCCATGAATACTTCTACATATCTTTCAACCATGTCAGTGAAAATAGCCATCATACACCTTTGAAAAGTCGCAGGTGCATTACAAAGACCGAAGGGCATTTTCTTGAACGCATACGTGCCATAAGGACATGTAAATGTAGTTTTCTCTTGGTCTTCTGGGGCTATAGCAATCTGATTATACCCCGAATAACCGTCCAGGAAACAGTAGTATTCCTGGCCAGCTAATCTATCAAGCATTTGGTCAATAAAAGGAAGGGGAAAATGGTCTTTCCGGGTGGCATTGTTCAGTTTTCTGTAATCTATGCAAATTCTCCATCCAGTTACAGTTCTTGTAGGAATTAAGTCATTATTTTCATTAACTACTACGGTTATCCCCCTTTCTTCGGCACACATTGAACGGGGCTTACCCATTTACTATCAGAGATTGGAAATACAATACCTGCATCAAGCCACTTAATCACTTCTTTCCTTACCACTTCTTTCATGATTGGATTTAGTCGGCGTTGGTGTTCTACACTTGGCTTGTGTCCGTCCTCCATGAGGATTTTGTGCATGCAGAAAGCTGGACTAATGCCTTTAATGTCAGACATTGTCCACCCAATTGCTCGCTTGTGCTCACGTAGCACCCTTAATAGCTTTTCTTCCTGTAATTTAGACAAGTGAGCAGAAATAATAACAGGTAAAGTGTCAGAACTTCCCAAATAAGCATATTGAAGGTGAGGGGTAGGGGTTTAAGTTCCAAATTTGGAGCTTTTTCAATTGACGGCTTTGGTGGAGGGCCACTTGGCCTATTCAGGGGCTCAAACGGGATTATTCCTTGCATGTAACCACATGATGTATCTAGGATTCCCTTCATCTCCTCAACCTCATCACCCATCTCCAAGCTATCAAACATCATGATTGCTTTTTCTAAACAGTCGCCTAGATATACACTCGTGTTAAGAAGTTTCTCATCCACCTCCACCACAGATATCATAGAGAGCTCCTCATAGTGGCGGGGGAGTTGGATTGCTTTGTAGACATTGAAGACTGCCTCCTCGTTGTCCACTCTCATAATCATTTTCCCTTCTCTCACTTTAATTATTGCATCGCCAGTAGCCAAGAGAGGTCGTCCCAATATGATTGGAACTTGTTCATCAGCCTCGAAGTCTAGAATAATGAAGTCAGCTGGGAAGATGAATTTTCCAATTTGCAGCAGCACATCTTCAATCACTCCTTCGGGGTAGGCTATGGACCTATCAGCTAATTGCAACATCACGGTGGTTGGTCTCGGAGCTCCCAAACCTAATTGCTTAAACAAGGATAACGGCATCAGATTTATGCTTGCACCCAAATCACACAGAGCACGTCCCACGTTAATATTACCGATTTGCACTGGAATGGTGAAGCTGCCAGGGTCCTTAAGCTTTTGGGGAAGCTTGTTTTGGACCCTTGATGTGCACTCCTCAGTAAGTGCAACCGTCTCGAACTCAGTCAATTTCCTCTTATGAGCCACTATGTCTTTTATGTACTTAGCGTACTTTGGAATTTCACGAAGTACATCCACTAATGGAATATTTAATTGAACCTGACTCAACATGGCGAGAAATTTGTTGAACATGCGATCGTCATTCCTTTTCTGCAATCTTTGGGGGAAAGGTGGTGGTGGCCTTGTAACCTCCATTCGCTCTGAACTTGCATCATCTTCCTTTGACTCTTGTGTTGCCTTAGGTGTCAACTCCCCCCCAGGTATAGGTTTTTCTTTTATCTTCCTTGGCACTTCCTCTAGTTCCCTCCCATTTCTAAGTGTAACTGCATTAATTTGAGGGTTCTTCTCTGTATCACTGGGAAGTGAGCCTGTAGGTCTAGTATTTTGGTTTGCTGCTAACTGCCCCATTTGCCTCTCAAGATTTCTGAAATCGGTCCTGAGCTGTTGATTGTCTAGTAACAACTTTTTCAGCAAGTCATTCGTACTTTCTTCCATTTGTTGGGGTGGCTTCTGAGGTTGAGTAAAATTCCCTTGAGGCCTATACTGATTCTGTTGACTTCCGCCCCATGAGAAGTTAGGATGATTCCTCCAGTTTGGGTTGTAAGTGTTCCCATATTGCGCATGTTGATTCATAGGACCTCTGTTTTGTTGCCCCACATAGTATATAGATTCAGGATTCGTGGGGCACATGTCAATCATGTGATTGTCTCCGCATAGTTCGCAACAAATAGACATCTGCTGTATATGTTGCATTTGTTGTGTTGTCATTCTATTCATCTGATTTGCCAATTTTGCTATATCGGCTCTCATGGCGGAAAAGTCATCAAGCTCAATCAAACCGGCGGCCTTCTGTTTAATTCCCCTTCGTGAATCCCCCTCTCCTTGCCAATTATGGTCATTAGCAGTGAAATTATTTAGCAAGAGTTGTATTTCACTATACGGTCTTGCCATGCAACTACCCCCACAAGCTGAGTCAAGATTCATCTTTGATGCTTCATCTAACCCATCAACAAAAGTGTGACCCAATACCTCATCAGTTTGACAATGATGCGGGCAGTCTCTGAGTAGTTTCTTGTATCTTTCCCAAGCTTGACGAAGTGTCTCGCCATCCCGTTGTTGGAACCCAAGAATTTGGCTCCTCAACGACTTTGTCTTCTTAGTTGGGAAAAACTTGATCAGGAATTTCCTTGCTAGATCATCCCAAGTGTGGATAGAGTTCGCGGGCTCCTTTTGCAACCATTCTTTAGCTTCCCCCAACAGTGAAAAAGGGAATAGTGTCAGCCTGACATAGTCCTTGGAGACGTTCGGATAATTGTAAGTGTCCGTGATTTCCAAGAAGTTCTGAATATGCCTCTGCGGGTCCTCATGAGATAGACCCACATATTGTCCTGTGGACTGAATCAGCTGTACCATGTACTGTTTGAGTTCAAAATGCCCAGTGATATCAGGCTTCACAATATCCTGAGTCATATTCGCAAGATTGGGCCTTGCGGCTTCAATTACCGGACGCTCTTCATTGCCTGCCATATCTATTGGCTGTGGTTGGACTGCGATGTCCAAATCTCTTTCTATTCTCGTTCTAGCTTCGTGTTCCCTTCTCACTCTATGTAGTGTTCGTTCGATTTCTGGATCAAGAGGAATGAGGTTGTTTGCACTTCTACTCCTCTGCATTCGAGAGAAAACCCTGCGTTGACACAAACCAGGCAAACTGAAAATTAAAACTTGAAAATAAATATCTAATAAAAGCTTAACTTAGTCACGTAGCTAATTTCTAAGTCCCCGGCAACGGCGCCAAAAACTTGTTACGACCAAACACACTCACGCAAGTATACGCGGTCGTCAAGTAATAAAGTGACTAAAAGTCGGATGTCGAACCCACGAGGACTTATGATTAACTATTAACTAAATTAGACTATCCCAATTATCTAAACACGAATTAAATCTAAAAATATTTTATTCTAAACTAATTAAATAAGAAAAATATAAATAATAAACTTTGAACAGAGAAAGAGCAGATTTTTATGATATCAATGTAATAAAAACGATCTAGGGTTATGGGCTATCTAACAATCCTATTGTATTCTTCAATTGAATTGACCGACTGATTTATCTAGCTTATTGGTTGACAGGGTTAATGCTCATAAGAATCTGTCGAGTTCTTACTCGCCTATTCAAGCTAACCTAACGCCTATATGTCTATGGAGTTAGAATCAACAAGAACGCATTTATAATTCCTGTGAATCAACCAAGCAAGGCAATTAGGTATATGTCTATCCTAACTACGAATCCGTTCCCCGATGCCCGAGTTCAAGAACTTGCCCTACTCAATCCTATATGCAATATAGAATTCCCACTTTCGAGTTCAATTCTAGATTCGTAGATAATATTCAATTGGTGATCAAGCAATTAAATAATTAAGTGCAAGATTGAATAAATAAACTAATATGATAAATCAAGAAGTCAAAATCAATATCCGAATAACAATAGTCATGAAAGAACCACAACCCTAGAACGTGAAGTTTAGCTCCACATAGACATGGTAGCCAAACAACAAATCATATAAAGAAACATAAAAATTACTAAGTTTGGTGGGAGAAAGAAGAAACTTGATGAATTCCGGCCTCCACAGCTTTGTCGTGGCTTTTTCCCTCTTCCCAATATGTTAGATAACCTAAAAGAGGCGTTTTTAGCTTATATATTGCGTACAAAAGTCGTGGGCCAAAGCTCTCCTATTCCTAGTCCAATTCGGCTTCAGGGATTGATGCTAAGGTGGATGCGACGCATCCACCTTGTCCTCCATTTCAATTTTTTTTCTGCGAAGGTGGATGCGACGCATCCACCTTGTCCTCTATTTCTCAGCTTTGCACGCGATGGCGGACGCTATGGCCCAACTTCACTGCTAAGGTTGCATGCAGGATGATGTTTTCCTAGGTTGGATGCGACGCATCCAACCCTTCTTCCTCTGGCTAAACCACCTTTTCTTTATATTTTGCACTCCGAACACCTTAAATCGTCACACATAACTTAATTAGTCATCAAACCAATAATTACACCATGTTGGGTGTTTTAAAGATTGAATAACATCAAAAAGTGGTTAAAACATGGGCAAAGTAACATCAACACATATCGAAATATGCCAAACATCACATCCCGGGAAGGCCAATGTGGTGGCCGATGCCTTGAGTTGCAAGGCCAGAGTTTGGGCAGTTTAGCATACCTACCAGTAGAAGAGAGGCCTTTAGCCATGGATGTTCAGGCATTGTCCAACTGGTTTGTCATATTGGATATTTCAGAGCGAGCAAAGTGTTGGCTTGTGTGGTTTCTCAGTCTTCTTTTTATGATCGTATCAGGGAACGTCGGTATGATGACCCCCATCTGCTTGTCCTCAAGGACATGGTTCAGCACGGTGATGCCAAGAAAGTCACTATTGGAGATGACAGTGCACAATGGATGCTGGGCAGGCTATGTATGCCTAATGTAGATGGGCTGCATGAGTTGATTCTCCAGGAGACTCACATTTCGCGGTACTCCATTCATCCAGGTGCCGCGAAGATGTATCAGGATTTGAGGTAGCACTATTGGTGGAGGCAGATGAAAAAGGACATAGTGGAATATGTGGCTCAGTGCCTAAATTATCAGTAGGTGAAGTATGAGCATCAACGTCCGGGTGGATTGCTTCAGATGTTAGAGATTCCAGAGTGGAAATGGGAGGAAATCATTATAGATTTCGTTGTTGGACACCTACGGACCCAGAAGAAGTTCGATGCAGTTTGGGTGATTGTGGATAGATTGACTAAGTCAGCTCATTTGTAGTTACTACTTACTCTTCGGAGAAGCTGGATCAGGTTTACATTCACGAGATTGCCAGGCTTCATGGCGTACCGGTATCTATCATCTCTGACCGGTGTATGCAGTTTAGATCGCAGTTTTGGAGAGCCGTGCAGCATGAGTTGGTTACTCGGGTGGAGTTGAGTACAACATTTCATCCTCAGACGGACGGGCAGACTGAGGCACTAATAAGATATTGGAGGATATGCTTCGTGCGTATGTGATGGATTTTGGGGGTGTTTGGGATCAATTCTTGCCACTTGCAGAGTTTTCCTACAACAACAGTTATCAGTCGAGCATTCAGATGGCGCCGCATGAAGCTTTGTATGGTAGACGGTGACGGTATCCAGTGGGTTGGTTCAAGCCAGGTGAGGCTAGGCTATTGGGTACAGACTTGTTTCAGGATGCCTTGAAAAAAGTTAAATTTATTCAGGATCAATTTCGTACAGCCCAGTCCAGGAAGAAGAGTTATGCAGATCGGAAGGTTTGCGACGTTGCATTCATGGTTGGAGAGCGGGTTTTTCTCTGGGTTTCGCCCATGAAGGGTGTTATGAGGTTCGAAAGGAAGGGCAAGTTGAGCCCTAGGTCTATTGGGCCTTTTGAGATTCTTGATACGGTTGGAGAGGTGGCTTACAGACTTGCACTACCACCTAGTCTCTCTGCAGTTCATCCAGTGTTCCATGTTTCCATGCTCCGGAAGTATCGTCTCATGTGTTAGACTTTAGCTCAGTCGAGTTGGACAAGGATCTATCTTATGTTGAGGAGCCAGTAGCCATTTTGGACATGCAAGTTCTGAAGTTGAGGTCAAAGAACATGATGTGCACAACCGTTATGAGCATCAACGTCCCCACTTTAGGTATGTCTCTATACCCGTTCGAGGACGAACGTATGTTTTAAGAGGTGGAGGATGTAACGACCCGGCCGGTTGTTTTGAGAATATTAGCCTCGGACCTCTAATTATTGTTCCCTCTATTTTATTTTGTGGTTACGTGACTTGCCGTGAGGATTTGGTTTTGGTTTCGGAGTGAAATGTGACACATAGTCCCTAAAAGGGAAGCTTGCACCGTAGGAATTGACCATACTTTAATTTGTGTAAATACTACTTCAGAATAAGGTTTTGACTATTTCAATAGCTTTGTAAGGTGATTTTGGTCTTAGGAACATGTTCAGATGCTGAATTAGAGGTCCGTAGGTCATTTTAGTGTCGATTGGCGAAAGTTGAAAAATTGGTGTAATTTTAGAAAGTTTGATCGGGAGTGGACTTTTTGATATCGGGGTCGGATTCAGATTCCTGAAGTTGGAGTAGGTCCGTAATGTCAATTATGACTTGTGGGCAGAAGCGGAATTTGAACTGTCCAGCTGAGCCCGTAGATGCGGTCGTGGCCCCGCAGAAGCGAGAAGATGGGCGCAGATGCGAAGGGTGAGCAGGTGCGATGAGGAGTTCCGCACCTGCGGTTGCGCAGATGCGAGAGTAAAGACCACAGAAGTGGAGGCCCAGCTCTAGTGGCTCACCGTAAAAGTGGAATTTTGGTCGCTTTTGCGACACCGCAAATGCGGTTAAGTGTCCGCAGAAGTGGAAGTGCTGGACAAAAGGTTAAATACAAGGGTTCGCGATTTTGGCTTCATTTCAAACATTTTGAGCCCGGGTTTGGTGATTTCTTGAGAGCATTTTCGAAGGATTTCTTGAGGTAAGTCCCTTGTGCTTAATTTTTATTAATAAACTTGTTTCCCCATTGATTTCCCCCCTAGTTAGTGTCCAGCTACACTGTACTGAAATCCAGGGCTAGGGATTTGGAGAGTTTAATTGGGGATTTGTGTGGCGATTTGGTCTCGAATTTTGGTAAAAATAGTATGGTTGGACTCGTGGTCGAACTGGTGTTCGTAATTTGTGATTTTTACCCGATACTGAGACGTGGGTCCGGGTCGACTTTTTGGGCAGAATTTTCAATTCTTTGACTAAGTCGTAATTTCATTATTTAAATTAGTTTCTTGTAATTATATTTATAGTGTGAAATTGTTTTGGCTAGATTCGAGCGGATCAGAGTTGAAAAATTGAGGTAAAGTCATACTACTTGACTGATTGATTGAGATTTGAGGTAAGCGACTTGTCTAACCTTGTGTGGGGGAAATCCCCTTAGGATTTGGTACTGTTGTAACAATTTGTGATATGTGAGCGCCGTTTACACGAGGTGACGAGTGCGTACACGGGCTAATTGTGGAAATTCTGGTTCTTGCTGAGTTGTCTTCTTTTAAATTCCTTAACTAAGTTGCCTTAGTATATGTAGTGATCATGTTTAGCCTAGTATCGCATGTCTACGTGCCTTAACCCTTACTTGCAATTTGTGCCACATGCTTAGTTGAATTATTCACTTCCCTTGATTTGAATGAAATCTTTAATTGTAAGATTTCTTGCTGTAAATTCATTGTTCCTTCAGTTATCTGCTGCATATTTAGTTTGGGACTACGAGGTGGTTCCTCGGGAGATCCCCCTGTCTTGAATATTTACTTTGGGACTACAAGGCGGTTCCTCGGGAGATCCCCCTGTCTTGCATATTTACTTTGGGACTACGAGGTAATTCCTCGGGAGACCTCCCTGTCTTGCATATTTACTTTGGGGCTACGAGGCAGTAGCTCGGGAGATCCCTCTGTCGTGCATATTTACATTTGGGACTACGAGGCGGTACCTCGAGAGTGCCCCTGTTGTTTACCTCTAATTGTTGTGCTGTTATTTTTCTGAAATTTCTTGTTGTTTTAAATTTTCAGTCATTTCATGATATTATTATATCTTCTGCCTTGTATTTCTTTTAAACCAGTAGGGCCCTGACCTGACCTTGTCACTACTCTACCGAGGTTCGACTTGGCACTTAATGGGTACCATTGTGGTGTACTAATACTACACTTATGCACATCGTTTTGTGCAGATCCAGCTTTTTCCTACCAGGCCAGATACCAGTGAGTTGGTCTGTACGTGGAGACATCAAGGTATATTTGCCAGCATCAGCAGACCTCGGAGTCCCCCTCTATCTTTATTATGTTATTTTCCTTACTCTCTTAGACTTTGATGTAAAGAAACACTTAGTATTTTCTTTTAGAAGTTTATGACTTACTTCTACCAGATTTTGGGAGTTGTAATTATTTGAATCGCTGTTTCTATTTATTTTTCTTGTGTTGAGATTTGAGTTCAGTTTTATATTCAGTTATTTCTCAAATTATTTGGCTTACCTAATCTTAGAGACTAGGTGCCATCACGACATCATACATAGGGGAATTGGGGTCGTGAAAAGATTTGAGGCGTTCGGAGGCCGATTCGCAAGGCAAAGGCATATTGGAATAAAGAACTTGCACGGTTTGAGGTAAGTAACACTTCTAAACTTGGTTCTGAGGGTATGATTCCCTGAATTTCGTGTTATGTGAATCGTTTGGAGGTGACGCACATGCTAGGTGACAGGTGTGTGGGCGTGCACCATATAAATTGTGACTTAATTTATCCCATGGAGTTGCATGATTAAATAAATATCATTTTTCACATATCCTCCACGTGTTAGAAAAATTGAGCTGAGACTCATATTAAAGATCATGTTTAGGCTACGTGCCAATATTTTTGGGATCCACAAGGGTCGTCCGGCTGTGGAATTATTTGTTTAAATTATAAATTGTGTACTCAGTCACATCCATCATTTGCATATCATATTTAAGTCTCTGTTGTCATTCATTGATACATCATATCATCATGTCGGGTTGATTTTCATGTCATTGAGAGTCCAAGAGACTGGAGATTTTGAGTGATATTTATGCGACCGGGCTGCACGCTGCAGCATATTTTATTTATTTATACGTGAATCTGGCTTATTATAGCGCTTGGGCTGAAAGAACCCCTCCGGAGTCTGCACCCCCCACAGTGAGCGCATTTTTCTTTATATTTGGGATGAAGTTCCCTAGGCATGGAGTTGCCTTATTTTACTTATACTTGGGATGGAGTTCCCTAGGTTAGATTTACCTAGTACAGTACTAAGTGACTGACTGTTAGTTGATTTATATATATATATATATATATATATATATATGGGATGGAATTCCCTGGGCTGGATTGACCATATACATTACTGAGTGATTGAGTATTCTGAAAGTGTGAGTACACGAGGTTTCCATTGTGGTATATCACATACAACATATATATTTGGCATGTAGATATAGAGATATCATATTCCTCATATCATGCAGAATTTATCTATTTTACTTGTATTGGGCTTATTTGTTGAACTTGAGAACATGCCTACATTATTGTACTGTTATTTCTATATTGGACTGTACCTGTTGAGGTCGTCACTACTTTCAGCCCAAAGGTTAGTCTTGTTACTTATTGAGTACATGGGGTCAGTTGTACTTATACTACACTATGCACTTCGTGTGCAGATCCAGGTACTTCTGGTTACGGCGACTGCTAGATTCAGAGTTTTATTTGTTGGAGATTATCGAGGTAGCTGCTTGGCATCCGCAGACCTTGACTCTCTTTCCTATCAGTTATTTGTACTGTTCTATATTTCCAGACAATATTTTTATCAGTCAGACTATGTTATCATTTAACTGCTCATGTACTTAGTGACACCGGGTTTTGGGAGTGTACTTATATCGGTATTTGTGAGATCTTTATATTGAATTTAAATATTATGTTTTCAAACTTAAGAGAAATTGTGGTTTATTAAAGTTGCCGGCTTGCCTAGTATTGAGATAGTTGCGATCACGACATGCGGATTTTGGGTCGTGACAGTGGGTGAGTAACACTTTTCTTTTTTCGTCCTATATGTAACTTTTTCTCTTTTTTTTTTTTTACCTAAATAATTGTCATGACCCGAAATCTACCTGGTTGTGATGGCACCTAACCCAACCCGCTATGTAAGCCAGTTAACCGCTAACCAATTCTAATAACAATTAATAAAGAAATTAAGTAAAGAAATTATCCGAATCTGAATCTGATATATTCCCCAAGAACTGGTAGTACAAATCATGAGCTTCTAAGAATAGAGTTTACAAAGCGAAAATAAAATAAATACATAGTCTGTTTGAATAGTACATAAACAAAGTTTTACAGATCCAAAGCTACCACGAACAAGAGGCAGCTACAGCCGGGACGCAGGTACATCTTCAATCTAGCTCCCATCGAACACAGCAACATCAGCAGCCAATATCTGCATGCAAGGTGCAGAAGTGTAGTATGATTACAACCGACCCCATGTACTCAATAAGTAACAAACATAACCTTAGGTTGAAAGTAGTGACGAGCTTGTACCGAGGTCGGGTCCCAACTTCAATAACCATAAATAGTTAATAACAACATCAAACAAGTAATACTAGAAGTAACTCAACAATCAAATGCTCAACAAAAACATGATTTCTGAAAATAGTTTTACCTTTCAAGTACTTCAATGAAAACCCAAATCGTTTACCAGAGTTACCAAAAATATGAATAAGTTTGAAAACAATAATTTTCCCAAAATCCTTTCCATAATAAGTAAGATGTTTCATTTTCTTTCCAGATAACCAGTGTAAAACAAATGCATCACTATGCCCATCTGTCAACATGTGTGAGAAATCATGAATGATGTGATACCATACAACATGAGAAAAAGACATCTATATGCCTGTATGTCATGTGTGCATGTCAATGCAATGTATCTCAGAGATGAACTCATGTACTCACACTCACAGAGTACTCAATCTCATTGTCTCACATTCTCTCTCACTATGATCAAGGCTCAACATACTCAATCACTCAGCGCTGTACAATACCTGTTGCGGCGTGCAGCCCGATCCATATATGACCATAAGGCCCGTTGTGGCGTGCAACCCGATCCACATATATATAGTCGACTACGCTCACTGGGGGTGTGTAGAATCCGGAGGGGCTCCTTCAGCCCAAGCACTATATTGTTGCGCGTGCAGCCCGATCCAATATTGTTGCCCATATACATATATATATATATACATATATATATATATATATATATAGCCCGAAGGCTCGTTGCGGCGTGCAACCCGATCCATATAAAATATAATCAATATAATATGTTGCGGAGTGTAGCCCGATCCCAAAATGTCACTCTCACTCAGGTCCTCGGCCTTACTCAGTCATCAATCTCTCCAGTCTTACTCACGGGCTCACAATGTCATGAAACTAGCCCAACAACAATGATATGATGTATCAATAAATAATATCTGAGACTGAGATATGGTATGAATGCATGAATATGACTGAGTACGAAATATCAGTGAAATCAGTGAGATGACAGTAAGAAACAACCACTATGGGTCCAAATAATATCAGCATAAAGCCTAAACATTATATCTAGCATGATTGACAACTCAATTACTTTATCACATGGTGAAAACACGGATATCAACAAAATAGGGCCACTGTTCAGTGCCATGGAAACAACAGAGTCCCAATTCACATGGTGCACGCCCATACGCCCGTCACCTAGCATGTGCGTCACCTCAACACAAATCATATAACACGTATTTAGGGGGTTCATACCCTCAACACTATGATTAGAAGAGTTACTTATCTCGAACAAGCCAATTCCAATACCGAGCAAGCCAAGCGATGCTCCAAAATGCCATCCAGCGCGTTCTGACCTCCGAACGGCTCAAAAACTAACCAAAAACAACTCAAATACATCAAACAATGCTAAAGGAACCATGCTCAAAATCAATAACCACGCACAATCTGACATCAAGTACTCAAAGTGCATTACCATAACTACGAAGAAGCGGATGACACAATACCATACAAAACCCGAAAGAACATAACCCATACGCCATCAACCATGCAATACCCAATTACTCATCTCGCTCAAATTCCGCTATAAAGCCCAAATAGAACCGCACCAGGTGTGCTAATAACCAACGGATCACAACTCCTCGTAGCATAGAAGAGTAACCCACAGATAAGCTCGACAACAACCGAATGGCACATTCCTCAATAATAGCAGTATGGAGCCAACCAATCCGGCTCGGTGTAGAATACACATCCAAATTGGGCCTACCAATAGTTCCCCAAATCGACTCTGGTCACCCACAAATAGATAAATAATCCTCTGAAAATTCACAATGACTGAATCATAACACATATTATCATCTGGCTAGTTTCAGTGTCACGACCCAACTGGAGGGTCATGACTAGCAACCGGGCCATACTTGCCGAGCACCAACGTACATTTTATCTAACCTTCCTTATTATCTTTAAAGGTCGACAAGATCAATATAAATGGTAGACATGGATCATGAACATCCAACAATGAAAGATAATGTCATGAACATACATAACATGGGACGACAAGACTGTCAAGAAACTATATATAAGGTACGAGCTACCATGAGTCGACACCTGTCTATGAGCCTCTAAAGGAACATAAGTTCTACAATATTGCCGAAACAGGGCCCCGACATACCCATAATGTCTATAACAAAAATGCATACCAAGACCACGGCAAGTTCGGAGAAGGGATCTCGCCAATAACCGCTGAACTGGACAGCCTACTATGGTGGGGGAGCTGCGTCTACCCGTCTATCAGGACCTGCAGCACAACATACAACGTCCACAAATAAAAAGGATGTCAGTACGAATAAAGTACTGAGTATGTAAGGCAGGAAAGCATAAGTAAGAACAATAATGTAAACAGTGATAGGGAATATACAACCTGTGACATCTGGGTACCTCTGAAGGCTACTGACATGAAATACATGATACATACATATATATATATATATACATAAAACTTTTAAAACATACGCCTTTGTGGGCATCACCATCATCATATCGTACCCGGCCGTAATAGGCTCGGTAAAACATACCCGGCCATCATAGGGCTCGGTAGAATCATACCCGGCCACGTGGAGCTCGGTAAAATCCAACTGATCAGTGGTTGCACAATAGGTGCCGTACCCGGCCAACTATAGCGCGGCTCGGTAGAGTAAAATAGATACATATATATGATGCATGCTGGACTCATTGGAATCACATTTTGAACCTTTCGGAGTGACGTAAGGTCGGTATCCTTCATACACATTATTAGGATTAAATCTTCATCAAGAATCTTATAAGAATCAGGAACTACCAACAACATTGATAATATAAGAATAAGAGAAGTAACATCAATATCAATCGTTTCATAAGAAGGGCAGCAATGCAAGTACTGCTAGCTTCTAAGAGTAGAGTATCTTTGGGAGCTCGTTTATTACATTATGTACAATCGGAGTCGTGCAAAAGAATGAAGGGGATAGCCTCACATACCTTGTATATACTTCCCAACCTCAAGCTATGCAAATGTCACGACTCCTTAGTCTACAATAAGAGAAATGACACTATCATTATCGTTTAAGCGTCGTAACTATTATGTATCGACCGCAACCTATTTTATGATGAAACGGACAGCACCTCCCCTATTTATATGACTTCCCACAAGTCAATACAATCACCAAACAGCCCAAACAACATCATTAATAATCATATTGAGCCTCCAAAACAGTCCACTAACTAACAACATTACTACCAAGCCTTTCGATATATATTTCACAAGTTCTAGCATCAACGACTTAGCCACAACTTGGATAATCTTAATTATATATAGAGTAAGAGGTTCCTTACCTTTAAACAGAAAGAACAACTCCAATTTGACCTTAATTTTCCACGAAATATCTCTCCAATTCTGCCACAAGAACAAGGAAGCGAAACTAGCAATTAATTCGGATTTTTCGGCACTAGAATTACTTTAGAAAGCTTGAAATCACCTAGGGTTGATATTAAAAACTTATAGGAGTATTTACAGAACATAAAACACTTAAAACAACCTCCCACACGAGCTGGAACAACACAAAAATCAGCAATAACAAGAAGAACAAGAAACTTACTAGCGCCACGGGATTCCCGACACTTGATTTGTGTTGTTTGCCCTTTGTTTGGGTCTTGGATCATGAGAGAACCTTGAGAGACTGTTTTTAGGGTTATAAGGTCTGAATATACTGAAACATAATGACTTAAAACGGGGTTGAGGTATCTTATATATGTCCATATGTCTTAAACCGCCTTTGTGGGCTCCATAGAGAGCAGCTTGGCGCACTCTCGCGAAAACGCGAATATCTCTCTATTCCGAGATCGTATCGACGAACGGTTTAATGCGTTGGAAACTAGACTCATAGATATTCAATTTGATAGGTAGATCACCCCATAATTCCAAGCACATTGGGAGAAAAATGCAGTAACATTTGACCTAAAGTTTAAGTAAAATTATAAACCTAAGTTGCGACAACTTTTATCGACTTTTGTTTCATAACTCGCTTGACTTCAAGACTTATGATACGGATATTATATGATTCAAATACATTAAAACAAGACCTCTTGGGATAGTTAATCACCTCTAGTGTTACCCGAAAATACGGGTTACAACATCCTTGATTCGTTTAACTTCTAATACTTGTTAACCACTCTTATACACCCTTGTATCGTTTAAGACCAATAGGATTAACTTCTTATCATCTCAAAGATAATCTCTTCTTGGATTTACGTCGACTAACTTATGGAGTGATCTATGGTATGCGAATTTGGGTTGTAACACCCTCTCCCCCTTAGGAACATTCGTCCTCGAATGTAAGGGTTTATGGGGTGTCTAACTCATCGTGGATTCCGACGGAGATTTCCGGCTGAGTTTCCCCTATAAAATGGACACTAGCCAAACTTGCAAGCAGTTAAACCCAACCTATGGCCTTACAAGACTATACAAAGCATTATGGATATGTACATTATCTGCATATCACCATTTTGTATTAAAAAAAGAGTATTCACAAGCTATTGCTTACCTCATAGAGCCATTTCACCTTATAATGCGTCCTTCTTTCCCCCGGTATCCTCGTTATCTTCACTCTGGAATAGTTAAGGGTATATAGACTTCATCTCCTCTTCTTCTTCCATGTCATTTCTTCTATATTCTTGTTCCTCCATAATACTTTCACGGAAGCTACATCCTTTGTTCTCAGATTGCGGACTTGTCGATCTAATATAGCCACTGGCACTTCATCATATGATAGATCCTTTGTAACTTGTACATCTTTGATAGGGACGACCCGAGAAGGGTCTCCAATACATTTCCTTAACATAGATACATGGAATACCGGGTGGAGAAATTCCAATTCAGATGGCAATTCTAACTCGTAAACAACCTGTCCAATTCGTCGAAGAATTTTGTACGGCCCAATATACTGCGGACTCAACTTATCCTTCTTCCCAAAACGCATAACACCCTTCATCGGCGAGATCTTCAGGAAAACCCAATCACCAACCTCAAATTCCAGATCACGACGTCGGACATCGGAATAAGACTTTTGCCTACTTTGTGCCATCCTTAGTCGCTCTTGTATCACTTTCACCTTCTCAATGGCTTGGTAAATCAAATCTGGCCCATATAATTCTGTCTCACCGACTTCGAACCATCCAACTGGTGATCTACATCTCCTCCCGTACAGTGCCTCATACGGGGCCATTTTAATATTGGAATGGTAGCTATTATTGTAGGCGAATTCTATAAGTGCCAGATGGTCATCCCAATTCCCCTTGAAATCTAGAACATATGCTCGTAGCATATCTTCAAGCGTCTGAATGGTACGTTCAGCCTGTCCGTCCGTCTGCGGATGGAATGCAGTGCTGAGATTTACTTGTGTGCCTAAACCCTTCTGAAAAGACCTCCAAAAGTTAGCCGTAAATTGAGCTCCTCGGTCTGATATAATAGATACCGGCACACCATGAAGCCTAACAATCTCCTTGATATACAACTTCGCATAATCTTCAGCCGTGTAAGTTGTCTTAACTGGTAGAAAATGGGCAGATTTTGTAAGTCGATCAACTATCACCCAGATGGAGTCAAACTTATGATAAGAGCGAGATAATCCAATAATGAAGTCCATATTAATCACCTCCCATTTCCAGGTCGGAATCTCTATATTCTGAATCAATCCACTGGGTTTCTGATGCTCGATCTTTACTTGTTGACAATTAGGACACTGGGCTACAAATTCTGCAATAGACTTCTTCATGTTATCCCACCAATACTGCTCCTTAACATCATGATACATCTTTGTCGAGCCAAGATGGATAGAATATCGGGACTGATGAATCTCAATCATAATCTTCTCTTGCAACCCTGCCACACTAGGCACACATAATCGGCCCTGGTATCTCAGTGTCCCATCTCCTCCGATCTTGAAAGCTGTAATCTTACACTGCTGAATTCCCTCTCTCAATCTTACTAAGGTAGGATCTTCATATTCCCGTGCTTTTACCTCGGCTACCAAAGATGATTCTGCTGTATTCTGTACAGTAATACCTCCGTCATCAGAGTCCAACAATCTGATTCTCATATTGGCCAGCTGGTGAAGCTCTTTGGTCAACCCTTGTCTACCTGCCTCAATATGTATTAAGCTTCCCATTGACTTACAGCTGAGAGCGTCTGCCACAACATTGGCTTTACCGGGATGGTACAATATCTTGACGTCATAGTCTTTCAGTAATTCAAGCCACCTACGCTGCCTCAAATTCAACTCCTTCTGCTTGAAGATGTATTGTAAACTCTTGTGATATGTGTAGATGTCAACATGGACACCGTATAAGTAGTGCCGCCATATCTTCAAAGCATATATTACTGCAGCCAATTCCAAATCATGAGTCGGGTAATTCTTTTCATGATTCTTCAATTGTCTTGATGCATAAGCAATCACCTTCCCACGTTGCATCAATACGCACCCCAAACCTATACCTGAGGCATCACAATATACCACATAACCTTCTGTTCCTTCTGGGAGAGTGAGCACTGGCGCAGATGTCAATCGATTCTTTAGCTCCTGAAAACTATGTTCACAAGCATCAGACCACTGGAACTTGGTAGTTTTCTGTGTTAACTTAGTCAATGGTGCTGATATAGAGGAAAACCCTTCTACAAACCGCCTATAATATCCTGCTAGCCCCAGGAAGTTGCGGACTTCTGACGGTGTTGTAGGTCTCTGCCAATTCTTCACTGCATCGATCTTCTGAGTGTCAACACTAATAACCTCATCAGATATCACATGGCCAAGGAATGCTACTGAGTTCAGCAAGAATTCACATTTAAAGAGCTTAGCATATAACTTATGATCCTGAAGGGTCTGGGCATAAGCCTCAATACGGGAAATATCCATGCCCTCTACCAAGGAGGCTGTTGTGCACTCATTTATGAGATGTGGTCCCAACCCGTTCACGAACAGGTGCACCCTATCACTCATCTCGGCCACCATATGGGGAGTATACCTTGCTAAAGAATCAAACTGTATACTATACTCTAGTACACTCATATTACCCTGTCGAAGGTTCAAGAACTTATCAGCTCTAGCTCGTCATATCTCAGCTGGCAAGTAGTGACGAAGAAAGGCCTCAGAAAATTCCTTCCACACGGCTGGAGGAGCGTTCGGACCCCTAGATCTCTCCCAACTATCATACCAGAAAATTGCTAAATCCCGTAACCGATAAGAAGCCAACTCTACTGCCTCCGTATCACTAGCATGCATAACCCGCAATGTACGATGAACCTGATCAATAAATGTTTGTGGGTCCTCCTTGGGGTCTGATCCGGTAAACACTGGAGGGTCTAGATTAATAAAATCACGAACTCTCGCACTAACCGGTTTATCAACAGCACCGGTATTCTTCTTCTGAGCCTGAGCAGCTACCAAGCTAGTCAACAACTGCACCGTACTGCGCATATCGTGGTATGTAGTGCCAGACGGGGGAAGTGGATGTACTGGGTGCCTCCTAATATCCTCTGGAGGAGACAGAGAGGTATGAGACGGCATCTCACTCTGAGGCTTACTTTGGAATGCTATGGCTGGAGGCACCTGAATGTTACCCTCTCCCACAGCTGTATCAAGCCGTTTACTAATCGCTTGCTTCCTAGTCGAAGGCATCGCTAAAAGAAAACAAGGTGAATATTAGATACGAACACTTACGACTCAACTCTACGCATGATCTAGATTCAGAAAAAAGGTAACAAACCTAGATGTCACGTAGCCTCCTGATTATAAATGTGGGGCGCTACACATCCATAGTCAAAACTCTACTAGACACGGCTCATAGACATCCCCTAGGATAGACTTGCTCTGATACCAAGTTTGTCACGACCCAACTGGAGGGTCATGACTAGCACCCGGGCCATACTTGTCGAGCAGCAACATACATTTTATCTAACCTTCCTTATTATCTTTAAGGGCCGACAATATCAATATAAATGGTAGACATGGATCATGAACATCCAACAATGAAAGATAATGTCATGAACATACATAACATGGGACGACAAGACTGTCGAGAAACTATATATAAGGTACGAGCTACCATGAGTCGACACCTGTCTATGAGCCTCTAAAGGAACATAAGTTCTACAACATTGCCAGAACAGGGCCCCGACATACCCATAATGTCTATAACAAAAATGCATACCAAGACCACGGCAAGTCCGGAGAAGGGATCTCGCCAATAACCGCTGAACTGGACAGCCTACTGTGGTGGGGGAGCTGCGTCTACCCATCTATCAGGACCTGCAGCATGACATGCAGCGTCCACAAATAAAAAGGACGTCAGTACGAATAAAGTACTGAGTATGTAAGGCAGGAAAGCATAAGTAAGAACAATAATGTAAACAGTGATAGGGAATATACAACCTGTGACATCTGGGTACCTCTGAGGGCTACTGACATGAAATACATGATGACATCTGGGTACCTCTGAGAGCTACTGACATGAAATACATGATACATACATATATATACACATAAACTTTTAAAACATACGCCTTTGTGGGCATCATTATCATCATATCGTACCCGGCCGTAATAGGCTCGGTAAAATGTACCCGGCCATCATAGGGCTCGGTAGAATCATACCCGGCCACGTGGAGCTCGGTAAAACCCAACTGATCAGTGGTTGCACAATAGGTGCCGTACCCGGCCAACTATAGCGCGGCTCGGTAGAGTAAAATAGATACATATATATGATGCATGCTGGACTCATTGAAATCACATTTTTAACCTTTCGGAGTGACGTAAGGTCGGTATCCTTCGTACACGTTATTAGGATTAAATATTCATCAAGAATCTTATAAGAATCAGGAACTACCAACAACATTGATAATATAAGAATAAGAGAAGTAACATCAATGTCAATCGTTTCATAAGAAGGGCAGCAATGTAAGTACTGCTAGCTTCTAAGAGTAGAGTATCTTTGGGAGCTCATTTATTACATTATGTACAATCGGAATCATGAAAAAGAATGAAGGGGATAGCCTCACATACCTTGTATATACTGCCAAACATCAATCTATGCAAATGTCACGACTCCTTAGTCTACAATAAGAGAAATGACACTATCATTATCGTTTAAGTGTCGTAACTATTATGTATCGACCGCAACCTATTTTATGATGAAACAGACAGCACCTCCCCTATTTATATGACTTCCCACAAGTCAATACAATCACCAAACAGCCCAAACAACATCATTAATAATCATATTGAGCCTCCAAAACAGTCCACTAACTAACAACATTACTACCAAGCCTTTCGATATATATTTCACAAGTTCTAGCATCAACGACTTAGCCACAACTTGGATAATCTTAATTATATATAGAGTAAGAGGTTCCTTACCTTTAAACAGAAAGAACAACTCCAATTTGACCTTAATTTTCCACGAAATATCTCTCCAATTCTGCCACAAGAACAAGGAAGCGAAACTAGCAATTAATTCGGGTTTTTTGGCACTAGAATTACTTTAGAAAACTTGAAATCACCTAGGGTTGATATTAAAAACTTGTAGGAGTATTTACAGAACATAAAACACTTAAAACAACCTCCCACACGAGCTGGAACAACACAAAAATCAGCAACAACAAGAAGAACAAGAAACTTACTAGCGCCACGGGATTCCCGACACTTGATTTGTGTTGTTTGCCCTTTGTTTGGGTCTTGGATCATGAGAGAACCTTGAGAGACTGTTTTTAGGGTTATAAGGTCTGAATATACTGAAAAATAATGACTTAAAACGGGGTTGAGGTATCTTATATATGTCCATATGTCTTAAACCGCCTTTGTGGGCTCCATAGAGAGCAGCTTGGCGCACTCTCGCGAAAATGCGAATATCTCTCTATTCCAAGATCGTATCGACGAACGGTTTAATGCGTTGGAAACTAGACTCATAGATCTTCAATTTGATAGGTAGATAACCCCATAATTCCAAGCACATTGGGAGAAAAATGTAGTAACATTTGACCTAAAGTTTAAGTAAAATTATAAACCTAAGTTGCGACAACTTTTATCGACTTTTGTTTCATAACTCGCTTGACTTCAAGACTTATGATACGGATATTATATGATTCAAATACATTAAAACAAGACCTCTTGGGATAGTTAATCACCTCTAGTGTTACCCGAAAATACGGGTTACAACATCCTTGATTCGTTTAACTTCTAATACTTGTTAACCACTCTTATACACCTTTGTATCGTTTAAGACCAATAGGATTAACTTCTTATCATCTCAAAGATAATCTCTTCTTGGATTTACGTCGACTTACTTATGGCGTGATCTATGGTATGCGAATTTGGGTTGTAACATTCAGTCACAACCTCATAGTCCACAACCATGAAACAATCTGCTCCTGAGAACTCCCAACCTCCAAATCCATAAAACACACGAATCACCATATCTGATTCCATCCCTACCGCCAGAATGTCTAACACATCTCTCATACACGATCATCCCACGAGAAATACTTCTAAAATTCTTCCGTGCCACATAGAAAAATTTAAATATCAGCAGTCAATCAACTATGAGAGTGCCGCAATACCAATGAAGTATCCATAAATCAAAACACATTGCCCCTTCTGAAATGCGCACCCTTCTCAAGCAATACCAAGTAGTAATATCATTAACCTATTCATCTGAATCCGTCCATGCTGCCTACGAATTTATGTCCTTTCCTTCAAAACTGAACTGTGACCTTGCACAAGCAAATCTCAATCCCAGAGAAAATTTCAATACGCAACATATTCCTCACGCTGGTAGGAAATATACCCCTCGAACCATGGTAAAAGCCATTGAGAACTCTTCGAAACCCATTTGCACATAACCAAGCTATCTGAACCGAATCTCTCTAACTCAACCCAGCCACACAGGTTGCCAAAACCCAAGAGCATTGCCACAAAACACCTGTAGAGTCTTCATAAGTACCCAAAGAACCGATCATACCCATTACTGTGCTAACCCAACCTACTACCACGCTGTCCTATTTCTCCAAGTCTCTTCCAAATTGCCTTCAAGTTGATACTTCTCCTTGCTGGAGCACCACGATCCTTAACCAAAATTCACCACACAAGAGGCCCTATTATAAAACCACCATACCCTAAGGCCCATAAGCTGCTGATTTCCCTCGTAAGCACCCCAAAGCACCACAACTGAGATACCCACTCTAAAGAGACCTTATGTGAACCTAAAACTGTTTCTTTCACCTTCTCGACGCAGAAATGCATAATCCACAATGGTATAAAAATGACATAAGTCTTGACACCATCTAATGTAACTCTCAGTTTCTAGCCATATACCAATCTTGAAAATTCCAAATCGCTACATATAATTCTTGAATCCATTAGAACCATTCTCAAGAGTCATCCACTCTGCTCAAATCTCAATTGAACCGACCAAATGGACCGAACGACCTATGCCCCATTAGTACACCAACACCCAAGGGAGTAGTCCACACTCCTAAGCACTTGAGCAAATTCCTACTCCATGTACCCTACATCCTTCGCGAATAACCACTCACTTAGTTTATGATTCCCACATACCCATAGAGCGTAATACAACCTGTATCCAGAAATTCCTTTACCCGAGTCATCCTCGATCTCGACCTCTGCAAGTCATACCTGATTCACCAGTATACATCAAAGCGAAACCAATACGACACATAACTATGCAAATAACTCATCGATAGAAGACTCCCCCACTTGGCACAAAGCCATAGAACAAAACAGTCGATAACATCACGATACCCATACTCTATTACTATCAGAATCCCGCACTGAAATTCAACTAAATCCTTCGCAAGCCCATGTAACACAAACCATATAATACCTCAAATCGTCTGCAAATCTCGCATTCACCCTTGTAATAGTCAAGCCAACTTCCACAAGCGATCAAAACTCAAATTGCAACATATATCATTCACTGGTAAAATATAACTCTCTACAAAACATCATAAGGACCACACAACCTTAGGAAACCTCGCAGGAGATAACTCGCCTGCTCTGCCTCAAACCGACATCTCTCTATACCCTTCCACAGTCACGACTACTACACAATCACTTAATCTTCTTGATTCTGAACTCATTAACAAGATATGAGAATCTACTTCACTCCACAACTAAACAATATGAGAGATCCCTCAACGCACCCATAACTCGAGACCATACGCCAAATCAAGACAGAAATCAAACACCCCATAGTCCTTGCTACATCTCAAGTGAACTCTTCTCGTCACATTCGAACAATCTGAACACATTTCGCAGACTTATCATACTCACCCCATAGTCATCCAATTACAAATTGCTCTAACAGGGACACCACCGGACATATAAGTCCCGCAAAAACTTGTTCACACAACCAAAATCTTCGTGCTCAAGCCACCGTCAAAACTCGACCTCAAGTCCTCCAGACTGGCCCATCATCAGCACGCCAAAATCACATCTCGTACCTCAACCATGGAATCACAAGCCGTCGATGCACAGCAGATACCGAGCGCTCATATGCGCATACGAATGCGTGGAAGGAATTCAAAGAGTTGCGCTTCAAGCTGAATCAATGTCGTACGATAAAGAAACAAAGATGGGAAGTATATCCTAAATATCCTGTAGCCTCTCGAAGATATGTATGGCTGTTATCATACTGATCCGCAAGACTCTACTACACACTTGCTCATGACTTGTAGAACCTATGAAGCTAGAGCTCTGATACCACCTGTCACGACCCGAAATCCACCTGGTCGTGATGGAACCTAACCCAACCCACTAGGTAAACCAGTTAACCATTAACCAATTCCAATAATAAATAATAAAGCAATTAAGTAAAGAAATTATCTGAATCTGAATCTCATACATTCCCCAGGAACTGGTAGTACAAATCATGAGCTTCTAAGAATAGAGTTTACAAAGCGAAAAGGATATAAATACATAGTCTATTTGAATAGTACATAAACAGAGTTTTATAGATCTAAAGCTACCACGAACAAGAGGCAACTACAGCCGGGACCCATGTATATCTTCAATCCAGCTCCCATCGAGCACAGCAACATCAACAGCCAACATCTGCACACAAGGTGCAGAAGTGTAGTATGAGTACAACCGACCCCATGTACTCAATAAGTAACAAACCTAACCTTAGGTTGAAAGTAGTGACGAGCTTATACCAAGGTCGGTCCCAACTTCAATAATCAATAATAGTTCATAACAACATAAAATAAGTAATACCAGAAGTAACTCAACAATCAAATGCTCAACAAAAACATGATTTCTTAAAATAGTTCTTCCTTACAAGTACTTCAATGAAAACCCAAATCGTTTACCAGAGTTAGCAAAAATATGAATAAGTTTGAAAATAATCCTTTCCATAATAAATAAGATGTTTCATTTTCTTTCAAGATAACCAGTGTAAAATAAATGCATCACTATGCCCATATGTCAACATATGTGAGAAATCATGAATGATGTGATACCGTACAATATGAGAAAAATACATCTTTATGCCTGTATATCATGTGTGCATATCAATCAATGTATCTCAGAGATGAACTCGTGTACTCACACTCTCAGAGTACTCAATCTCACTGTATCACATTCTCTCTCACTATGCTCAAGGCTCAGCATACTCAATCACTCAGCGTTGTACAATACCTGCTGCGGCATGCAGCCCGATCCATATATGATCATAAGGCATGTTACGACGTGCAACCCTATCCACATATATATAGTCGACTGCGCTCACTAGGGATGTATAAACATCGGAGGGGCTCCTTCCACCCAAGCGCTATATTGCTACGGCGTACATCCCGATCCAATATTATTGCGACATGCAACCCGACCTAATATTTTTGCGGTCTAAAAATAATAGCCGATAATATATATATATATATATATATATATATATATATATATATAGCCCGAAGGCTCGTTGCGGCGTGCAACCCGATCCACATAAAATATAATCAATATAATATGCTGCGGCGTGCAGCCCGATCCCAAAATGTCACTCTCACTCAGGCCCTCGGCCTCACTCAGTCATCAATCTCTCCAGTCTCACTCACGACCTCATAATGTCATGAAACTAGCCCGACAACAATGATATGATGTATCAATAAATAATATCTGAGACTGAGATATGGTGTAAATGCATGAATATTACTGAGTATGAAATATCTATGAAGTCAGTGAGATGATAGTAAGAAACGACCACTATGGGTCCAAACAATATTGGCATAAAGCCTAAACATGATATCTAGCATGATTGACAGCTCAATTACTTTATCATATGGTGAAAATATGGATATCAACAAAATAGGGCCACTATTCAGTGCCATGGAAACAACAGAGTCCCAATTCACATGGTGCACACCCACACGCCCGTCACCTAGCATGTGCGTCACCTCAACACAAATCACGTAACACGTATTTAGGGGTTTCATACCCTCAGAACTAAGATTAGAAGTGTTCCTTACTTCGAACAAGCCAATTCCAATACCGAGCAAGTCAAGCGATACTCCAAAATGCCATCCCGCGTGTTCCGACCTCCAAACGGCTCAAAAACTAACCAAAAACAACTCAAATACATCAAACAATGCTAAAGGAATCAATCCTGATCGAAAAGATCAAATTTTGAATCAAAAGCTCAACCCGTGCCCGCACCTCAAAACCCGACAAAATTTACATAATCCAACAACCCATTCATTTACGAGTCCAACCATACTAGTTTTACTAAAATCCGACTCCAATTCGATGTTCAAAACTCAAAAATTCATATTATGAAATTTTATGCCAAAACCCCCAATTGCTTCTATAAAATTCACAATCCAATTACCAAAACCGAAGGTAGATTCGTGATATAAGATCAAAAATTAGTAGAGAACACTTACCCCAGTCACAAGATAAAAATTACTCCAAGAATTGCCTCAATCCGAGCTTGAAAATGTTAAAATGAAGCCAAAATGGCGAACCCTTGTATTTATCATTCTGCCCAGCACTTTCGCACCTGCGGCACATTAGCCGCTTCTGAAGCGTCGCATTTGCGAGCAAAAATGAGCTTCTGCGGAGAACCCTGCTCCCAGCAATATTTTCGCTCCTGTGACCCCTTCATCTCCTCTGCGACCCTCGCACCTGCGCAAACCAGCCGCAAGTGCGGTCACACCACAACTAACAATCTTAGCAAAAATCCAAAATGCAATGAAATGATTCAAACCTCGTCCGAAACTCACCCGAGCCTCTCAGGACCCCGTCCGAATATACCAACAAGTTTCATAACATAATACGGACCTACTCAAGGTCTCAAAACACACATAACAACATCAAAACGACGAATCACACCTCAAATTGAAATCTATGAACTTTGAACTTTCAAATTCAATAACTCATGCCGAAACATAGCAAATCAATCTGGAATGACTTCAAATTTTGCGCACAACTCACAAATAACATAACGAAGCTATTCCAATTCCCGGAATTACAATCCGAATCCGATATCAAAGAGTCCACTCCCGGTCAAACTTTCCAAAATTTCAACTTTCGCCATTTCGAGCCAAATTCAACTACGGACCTCCGAATCACGCGCTCCTAAGTACGAAATAATCCAACGGAGCTAATGGAATAATCAAAACTCCATTCTGGGTTCGAATTCACAAAAAAATCAAACTTCGTCGACTCTTTCAAATATAAAGCTTCTAGCTGAGAATCATTCTTTCAAATCAATTTCGACTAACCTGAAAACCAAAACCGACGATTCACATAAGTCATATTACATCATACGGAGCTACTCATGCCCTCAAATAACCGAGAGAAGTGTAAATACTCAAAACAACTGGTCGGGTCGTTACAATAATAAAAGCATTTTTTTTCATTTCTCATCTTCTTTTCCTTTTACGTAGCTAATCTCTATGAACGTACCTCACACGTTATCGTCGATCATCACAAAAAAATATTTAGGTAATTCTTGTAATTCTTATCTTCTTTTTGGAAATCAGTAAATTATTTGTTAGGAAGAGCATTTATGTTTGCTAAAAAATTCATCCGAAAAAGGTTATGTAATTCTTGTAATTCTTTTCATTTATTTGGAAAAATCAATCAATTATTTGTTAGGAAGAATGCATATAGATTCTTCTCACTCTTTTAGCTAATTAACACCATGTATATTTTATTAACGCAATTCTTTGTGGTTACTTATGTGAACAAAATGGGAAAATATTTTAAAAGCATATAAGAAGACTTGGTATCGAACCATAAGAACTTGCTGAAAGATCCTAAAAGGTGACGATTTTCATCCAAATTTGTTCTGATACTTGCTTCATGGTGTGACTTCTTACTGCATGAAGGAGAAGAAGGTTTTTTGGATTATCTACACGTGTTACTTTTAATATTATTCTTGTTAATTGATCACCGCTCTTTTTTTGTACTTTTCCTCCTTTATGTGAAACTTAAGATTTGAGTTTTGGCATGTTATATTACTATATTATATTCTCAATAAAACTAACTGATGTTCTATGATTTGTCTTGATTAATAAATTCACCTTGAAAATTTATTTCACCACGAGAAACCACATAGATGTTATTCTAATGATCATAACACTTGATGTTCCGTACGTCCAACAACTTTAAGAATTTGGAAACTCTTGACTTTGTTTAATTTTTAATTTGAAATTTATATGTGTTATAAATAGAGTTTTATTTAAGGTGATGTCTATATTTTAGAGAGATTTTAGGGATTTTACTTGGTGGCTAAGTCACTCTTTTCCTATAGATAGAAGGGTCCTATTCCATTGTAATTCATCTCAAAATTCACTCTCTTTCTCTGCAATATTGTTTTTTTTCTTTTATTGTTTCATTTCACGTCATCAGCACGAGACTCCACCATCTCAAGAAGCTCTTTGAGAATATTAAGGTATAACTTTTCTCCTCTTTTAATTATGACTGATATTATGAAAAGAAAGTTTATTGCTGTTGAAATTTTGGGCAAGAACTATATGACATGGGTGTTTGATGTTGAAATCCATTTAGATGCAATGGGTCTTGGAGACGCCATTAAAGATAAAAATAAAGCATCTATCCAAGACTGTGCTAAGGCCTTGATTTTCTTGCGCCATCACCTTGATAAAGGGTTGAAAATAGAATATCTCACAGTCAAAGATCCACTTGTTTTGTGGAATGGCTAAAAGAAAAGATATGACAACTTAAAGTTGGTCACTCTTCCACAAGCACGATATGATTGGGCTCATCTGAGGCTCCAAGACTTTAAGTCTGTTTCTGAATATAATTCTGCGATGTTCAGAATTACTTCTAAATTGAAACTCTGTGGAGATAGTATCAATTACTATGATATGCTTAAAAAAATGTTCACAACGTTTCATGCCTCTAATATAGTCTTGCAACAGGAGTACCGAGAGAAAGATTTCAAGAAGTATTCTGAGTTGATTTCTCTTCTCCTTGTGGCTGAACGAAACAACGACTTGCTCATGAGAAATCACGAAAATCGACCCACTGGGTCTACACCTTTGCCAGAAGTGGATGAGGTGTATTCCCATTATTCTAAGCGTGGAAAAGATCGTGGCCCTATTCATGGTCGTGGTCGTGGCCAAAGAAGAAATTTTTCTAGTATTAATCACCCTCCAAAGAAAGATAACCACCAAAGGTAGAAAGGGCAAAATGAGAAGCCAAAGGCAAATGGTTCAGAAACTGAATGTTATCGTTGTGGTGGAAAAGGACATTGGGCAAATATTTATCGTACACCAAGATATTTGGTTGAGCTTTATCAAGCATCTCTAAAGAATAAAGGCCCTGAAGCTAATTTTGTCTATGACAATGAATTTGATATCACCCAGATGTGGCAGACTTCTTTGAGCACCCTAATGGAAAAATAGATCACTTGATCGGTGATAGATCTATGATTAAAGATGATTGAGTAGTTTGATTTTTATTTTTGCATATTCATAGTAGCTAATAAACATCATGTAATGGAATAGTTATTTACCTGAGTAGTAGTTATTAATATCAATTAGTAACATTTATCTTATGAAATAGTGTTAGTTCGTTTTGATTAAGGAAGTATTTAAAAAACTTGATAACTTGACATCATACACTTGCTTTCTGATGAATTTCCTTGCATTCAATGATATTTCTTATGAACTTAAAGTACAGTAACACATACGAACCTAACACGCACACAATATCTTTGTCCAACAAAGCTAATGCTAAATGTATGGCAATAGAAGCAGACAACAGTTGCACATGCTAATTTCCAGGGAGATAAGTTGTACTACAATCCGATGTTTAGACTATGTAATTGTTTATATCATAATCATTGCTCAAAATTACATTCAAAGGTCATTATTGAATTATTTATTTAACTTTGTTTTTTTCCTTTTTCTCTGAAAATACTAATGTTTATTCGTATATTTTTTTTGTATGTCAAACAATGGGAAGCAAATATAGATACCTCACAAAGCAAACTTGGATCAAAGTTTAATTGTAAAAATATTTGTTTAATTGATTCATGTACGACACATACAATATTAAAAGAGAAGAAATATTTCTCTCATTTAAGTATGTGTAAGACAGACGTTACTACAATTTCTGGTAGTAGTACTCTAATTGAAGGCTCTGGAAAAGCTACTATCATAGATAATGCAATGTTCTCCTCCAAGTCCAAGAGGAACTTGTTGAGTTTTAAAGATATCTGCCGAAATGGATATCATATTGAGACAATAGATGAGAATAATCTTGAATATCTCATCGTTACCAAAAATGTCTCTGGCCAAAAAAAGATTATTGAGAAGTTCCCATCTTTATCTTGTGGCATGTATTGGACAAGACTTAGTGCAATTGAGGCACATTCTATTGTAAACCAAAAGGTTACCGATTCCAATATTTTTGTACTTTGGCATGATCGATTGGGACATCCTGGATCAATTATGATGAGACGAATTATAGAAAAATCAAGTGCATCCATTAAAGAATTTAAAGATTCTTTTAAATAATGAATTTTCTTGCACTTCTTGTTATCAAGACAAGTTAATTATTAGACCATCACCAACAAAGGTTGGGATTGAGTCCCTTGCGTTTTTGGAACGTATACAAGGGGACATTTGTGGACCTATTCACCCACCTAGTGGGCCGTTTAGATATTTCATGGTCTTAATAGATGCGTCTTCTAGATTGCAAAATTAATGGTACAAATAATTGGATTACGGGCGCAATTCCCCGATCATCCAATTAAGTTTATTAGACTTGATAATGCTGCTGAGTTTTCATCCCAAGCATTTAATGATTATTGCTTATCAATTTGGATAAAAGTGGAATATCCTGTAGCTCATATTCACACTCAAAATGGCCTTGCAGAGTCTTTGATTAAACGTCTACAATTGATAGCAAGACCGTTACTCATAAAAATAAGGTTACCCACTTCTGTTTGGGGTCATGCCATTTTGCATGCAGCAATGCTAGTTCATCTCAGACAGATAAATTATCATAAATATTCTCCGTTGTAATTCGTTTTGGGTCATGAACCTAATATATCCCATTTAAAAATTTTTGGATGCGCAGTATTTTTGCCTGTAGCACTGCCATATCGCACCAAAATGGGTCTCCAAAGAAGGTTAGGAATATATGTTGGGTTTGAATCGCCCTCCATTATTCGCTATCTTGAAACATTAACGAGGGATTTGTTCACTACTCGATTTGCAGATTGTCGATTCGATAAGAAACTTTTTTCAAAATTAGGGGGAGAAATTGGTGAAACCAAACAGAAAATTTTGTGGAAAAATCCATCATTATCTCATCTTGATCCGCGTGCCTCTATTTGTGAAAAAAGGTACAAAAGATTATCCATTTGCAAAGAATAGCAAATCAAATGCCAGATGCATTTACGGATCTGAAAAGGATAACAAAATCACATATTCCTGCAGAGAATGTTCCAATCGGTATTGATATCCCTTTTAGACAATCTTCTAGTGTCATAGCTAATGAGTCAAAAACACACCTAAAATGTAGTAGACCATTGGGTTCTAAGGATCGAAATCCTAGAAAAAGGAAAACAAATGATCAAGATGGAACTATGAAAGAGCCCCATGAAGAAATCCATGATTTAACCAATCCTGAGGTTTATGAGGAAATCAATGAGCCTGAGACTCGAGAAAATAAGAAACTATCAATAAATGGAATAGATATTGAGAGAAATTTGAATCGATTGGATATAGTGGTGGATTATGTCTTTGCATATAATGTTGCATCTAGCATTATGCAAGATAGTGAGGATCTTGAACCTCAATCTATTGGAGAATGTCGACAAAGACGTGATTGGCCAAAATGGCAAGAAGCAATCCAATCAGAGTTGAATTCACTTGCGAAATGTGAAATTTTTGGGCATGTAGTCCAAACACCTAATGGTGTTAAGCCTGTTGGCTATAAATGGGTCTTTGTACGTAAGAGAAATGAGAAAAATGAGGTACAAAGATATAAGGCACGCCTTGTTGCACAAGGATTTTCACAAAGGCCTGGTGTAGATTATGAAGAGACATATTCACCTGTTATGGATGCAATAACATTTCTTTAACTCATTAGTTTTTCTGTCCATGAAAAGCTTGACATGCATTTAATGGATGTGGTTACAGCCTACCTTTATGGCTCACTTGATAAGGAGATATACATGAAAATTTCCTAGGGATTTAAAATGCCTGACGCATATAATTCAAAGTCCCGGAAAATATTTTCAATCAAATTTTCAAGATTTTTGTATGGTCTAAAGCAATCAGGCGAATGTGGTATAATCATCTTAGTGAGTATTTATCAAAGGAAGGTTATATAAATGATGTCATTTGCCCATCTATTTTTATAAAGAAAAAAACATCAAAATTTGTTGTACTTGCCGTATATGTCGATGACATAAACCTTATTGGAATACCTACAGAACTCCAAAAGGCAATTGATTATTTAGAGAAATAATTCTAGATGAAAGATCTCGGAAAGACAAAAATATGTTTCGGTTTGCAAATTGAACATATGGCAAACATAATTTTTGTTCATCAATCTGCCTATACAGAAAAGGTATTGAAACGGTTTTACATGGATGGAGCACATCCATTAAGTACTCCGATGGTTGTTCGATCACTTTGATGTGAATAAGGATCCATTCTGACCTCAAGAAAAGAATGAAGAGCTACTTGGTCCTTGTAACGACCCGGGCGGTCGTTTTGAGTATTATAACCCCGTTCTCCTATTTACTGCTCAATTTATGCTATATAGTTATTTTATGACTTACCGGGTTAGTTGGTTCGGGTCCGGAAGGAATTCGAAATGAAATGAGACATTTAGTCTCATAATTGAAAATTTAAGTTAGAAAAGTGGACCGGATATGGACCTATGTGTAAACGACCTCGGATTTGAATTTTGATAATTCCAATAGCTCCGTATGGTGAATTTCGTCTTACGAGTGTGTTTGAAATATTATTTGGAGGTCCGTAGTGGAATTAGCCTTGAAATGTTGAAAGTTAAATTTTTGGAACGTTTGACCGGGGGGTTGACTTTTTGATAACGGGGTCGAAATACGATTCTGAAATTTGAGTACCTCCGTTATGTCATTTATAACTTGTGTGCAAAATTTGTGGTCAATCAGAAGTGATTTGATAGGTTCCAGAGTCATTTGTAGAAATTAGAAATTTCGAAGTTCATTAGGCTTGAATCTATGTGTGATTCGTGTTTTAGTGTTGTTGGATGTGATTTGAAGACTCGACTAAGTTCGTATGATATTTTAGGACTTGTTGGTATATTTGGTTGAGGTCTCGGGGGCCTCAGGTGAGTTTCGGATGGTTAACGGATCAAATTCGGACTTAGAAGAAATGGCTGAAGTTTCTGCCCTCTGCTACAATCGCACCTATGGAAATTCTATCGCAGGTGTAAGCTCACAAAAGTGAGCCTAGCAAGAGCAGATGCGCAAATGGACTATAGGGCAGTGGTCGCAGGTGCAAGGGAAATTCTGCACCTGCGTGAGCGCAGATGCGGAGGGACGCGCGCAGAAGCGGCCTGCGTAGGAGCGTAAACAGGAGCGCAGATGCGGGCAAAGGCGCAGATGCGGGACTTTTTCCGCACATGTGGTTGGCGCAGAAGCGGCCAAGTTACCGCAGATGCGAAAATCCCTGGACAGTACAAAAACAGAGAGGTTCCGAGCATTTGCCATTTTTGGGCATTTCAAGAAGGATTTATGACTGAGTGAGGCCGAGGGCCTGATTGTGAGATATTGATACTATAGCACGTGAGTTGTCTGTGCAGTATGTGAGTTGGCCGTGCAGATTCTTATATTATACTATAGCACGTGAGTTGGCCGTGCGGATCCCTATATTATACTATAGCATGTGAGTTGGCCGTGCATCATATGAGTTGGTCGTGCGGATCTAGATAGTTATATTATGGCACGTGAGTTGTCCTTGCAGCACATGAGTTGTCCGTGCAGATTATAGCGCTTGGGCTGTAGGAGCCCCTCCGAAGTCTGTACACCTCCAGTGAGCGCGGATACCCATTGAGAGTGAGTAATGAGGGCTGTAGGAGCCCCTCCAGAGTCTGTACACCCCCAGTGAGCGCGGGTACCCATTGAGAGTGAGTGATGAGGGCTGGGAGCCCAGGGATTGATGAGGGCTGGGAACCCAGTGAGTGATTGTTATCCTAAGAGGTTGCACTTGATTTCCATTTGTTGTTGCACTTAGTTGCTATCTGTCATTGTTGTGAAATCTCTGAAAAATTGTTGATATATGGATTACATGAATAGGAACTGTATAAAAATTGATTTTACATTAAACTGCCAGATTTGATAGCATGTCTATTCTTTGCTGGAGTTACTAGAAATGAACCATAACTGTGTAGCTCGTTACTATGTTCAGTTCCTTATTTATTATTGTTACTTGCTGAGTAGGTTATACTCATACTACACCCTGCACTTCGTGTGCATATCTAGTTGTTCTCGGACATAGCAGGTGTTGATCCTTTCACGCGGTTGATTTTCAGGAGATTTTGAGTTAGCTGCCATGTTCTGCAGACCTTGTCTCTCCTTCTCTATCTCTTTGTTCACTGTATTTGATCTCAGACTATTATAGACTATATTTTCTAGACTTTTATTCATATTATATGCTCATGTACTCAGTGACACCAGTTTTTGGGAGTGTTTGTATTGTATTTAAATATTATATTTTCAACCTTAAAGAGAAGTTTTGGTTTATTGAGATTATCGGCTTGCCTAGTATCGAGATAGGTGCCATCATAACAGGTTGGGATTTTGGGTCGTGACAAGTTGGTATCAGAGCCTAGGTTACATAGGTCTCACGAGTCATGAGCAGGTTTAGTAGAGTCTTGCGGATCGGTACGGAGACGTCTGTACTTATCTTCGAGAGGCTGCTGAACCCTTAGGAAAATTTCACTTTCTTGTATTCTGTCGTGCGAAATTGTTGATTCTAGAAACTAAATTTCTGCTATTCTATTCTTTCACAGATGGTGAGGACACGTACTACCGAATCGGATGGTCAGCCACCAGTGCCGCCAGTTAGGGCCGCGAGAGGCCGGGGCCGTGGTAGAGGCCAGGGCCGAGGTAGAGGTCGAGGTGTAGCTCGTACCACAGTTGGAATAGCACCTGTAGTACCACTAGTTGTTCCAGCTTAGGAGCAGATTCCAGATATAGTTGAGCCGATAGGATCGGCTCAGGCACCAGGTGTGCCCATTGAGATTGCAGGCATTCAAGAGACGTTGGCCCAGATATTGGCAGCCTGCACTGGTCTTGCTCAAGTAATTTCAGCTCAGGCCGCACCTTCCACTTCTCAGGTTGGGAGAGGTATTCATACCCCCGTTGCCCGTACTCCAAACCAGGTAGTACAGGGACTTCAGATACCGGGGGCACTACCATCCCAGCCGGTTGCAGCTGCTCAGGCCCCGGTAGTTCCTGTTATGGCAGATGATGAGCAGAGGAGACTTGAGAGATTTGAGAGGTTTCGACCTCCACCATTTAGCGGTACTGAGTCAGAGGATGCTCAGGATTTTCTGGATAGGTGTCAACGGATGCTTCAGACAGTGGGTATTCTGGAGACCAGTGGTATCTTATTCACTACTTTTCAGTTTTTTGGGTTTGCACTCAGATGGTGGGAGACTTACGAGAGACGTAGGCCTGTTGGCGCAGCACCCCTTACTTGGCATCAGTTCTCCGTGGTCTTTTTGGAGAAGTTCGTAACTTAGTCCCGTAGAGAAGAGCTGCGCATACAGTTTGAGCAGCTTTTCCAGGGTGATATGTCCGTGACGCGGTACTAGATGAGATTTTCTGAGTTGGCTCGTCATGCAGTCTGGTTGGTCCCCACTGATAGGGAGAGGATTAGGAGGTTCATTGATGGCCTCACATATCAGCTGCGGTTACTTATGACTAGGGAGAGAGTATTTGGTGCTAGATGAAGCAGTGGACATTGCTTGGCAGATAGAGATGGTTCGTAGGCAGGAACGTGGAGAGAGAGAGAGAGGCTACGAGGCCTCGTGGTCCGGGTAATTACAGCGGTGTTCCTTCAGGGGGCCAGTTTCATCGTGGTAGGGGTCGTTCTTACAGACACGCTCAAACGGGTCGTCCAGCTCATCGTGGTGCATCAGCTAGCCATGGTTTTTACAGTGCTCACTCAGGCCAGTCTTCATTCAGTTCACTACCAGCGCAGAGTTCTCATCATGCCTTGTCTGCACAGGCTTCTGCAGGTCATTCCTTGGGTTATCAGGAGCAGCAGCTCCGTCAGAGGAGGAGTTGTTTCGAGTGCGGAGAATTTGGTCATTTCAAGAGAGAGTGTCCTAGGCTGTTGAGTGGGGTTTTAGAGCAGAGTTCTCGACCGACAGCACCAGCACCAGCAGTTACACCACCCACCCTGCCATCTCGGGGTAGGGGTCTGGCAGCTAGGGGTCGCCCAAGAGGGGGAGGCCGATCAGAAGGCGGGCAGACTCGATTCTATGCTTTTCTTGCCAGGCCAGATGTTGTTGCCTCAGACGCAGTGATCACAGGTATTGTTTCAGTGTGCCACAGGGAGGCGACCCTGGTTCCACTTATTCATATGCTCATTATCTAGATATGCCCTGTGAGTCCTTAGTTTTACCTGTTTGTGTATCTACACCGGTGGGCGATATTATTATTGTGGATCGTGTGTATCGGTAGTGTGTGGTAACTATTGGGGAACTGGAGACTAGAGTTGATCTTTTATTACTTGGTATGGTTGATTTCGATGTAATCCTAGGTATGGATTGGTTGTCTCCATGTCATGCTATTCTGGACTGTCACGCAAAAATCGTGACGTTGACGATGCCGGGGTTGCCAAAGGTTGAATGGACGGGTTCACTAGATCTTCTTCCTAGGAGGGTAATTTCTTATTTGAAGGCCCAACGTATGGCCGGAAAGGGATGCTTGTCATATTTGGACTTTGTGAGAGATGTTGATGCAGATGCTCCTATTATTGATTCAGTACCGGTCGTGCGAGACTTTCCGGATATATTTCTTGCAGACCTGTCGGATATGCTACCCGAGAGGGATATTGATTTCCGTATTGACTTGGTGCAGGGAACTCAGCCCATTTCTATTCCTCCGTATCGTATGGCACCAGCTGAGTTAAAAGAATTGAAAGACCAACTTCAGGAACTTCTTAAAAGGGGTTTATTAGGCCTAGTGTGTCACCTTGGGGTGCACCGGTTCTGTTTGTGAAAAATAAAGACGGTACTATGCTTATGTCCATTGATTATAGGCAGTTGAACAAAGTTACAATCAAGAATAAATATCCATTTCCGCATATTGATGATTTATTTGACTAGCTTCAGGGAGCGAGTGTGTTCTCCAAAATTGATTTGAGGTATGGGTATCACCAATTAAAAATTCGGGATTCGGATATTCTAAAGACGACATTCAGGACTCGTTATGGCCACTATGAATTTCTTGTGATGTCTTTTGGGCTAACCAATGCCCCAGCAACATTTCTGCATTTGATGAATAGTGTATTTCAGCCATATCTTGATTTATTTGTCGTGGTATTCATTGATGATATTCTAGTGTACTCACGTAGCCAGGAGAAGTATGCACAACACTTGGGTATTGTATTACAGAGGCTGAAAGAGGAGAAACTTTATGCCAAATTCTCTAAGTGTGAATTCTGGCTTAGTTCGGTGGCATTCTTGGGACATATAGTGTCTAGTGAAGGTATTAAGGTAGATCCGAAGAAAATAGAGGCAGTTCAGAATTGGCCCAGACCATCCTCAGTTACTGAGATTCGGAGCTTTCTCGGCTTGGCCGGTTATTATCGTTGTTTTGTGGAGGGTTTCTTGTCTATTGCATCGCCTATGACTAAATTAACCCAGAAAGGTGCTCCGTTCAGGTGGTCGGATGAATGTGAAGAGAGCTTTTAGAAGCTCAAGATAGCTTTGACTACAGCTCCAGTATTGGTGTTGCCTACAGGTTCAAAGTCTTATGCTGTATATTGTGACGCGTTGCAGATTGGTCTCGGCGCAGTACTTATGCAAGACGGTAGGGTGATTGCCTATGCGTCCAGACAGTTAAAGGTACATGAGAAGAATTATCCAGTCCACGATCTTGAGTTAGCAGCTACTGTTCATACCTTGAAAATTTGGCGGCATTACTTGTACGGTGTCCATTGTAAGGTATATACCGATCATCGAAGTCTACAACATTTGTTTAAACAGAAGGATCTTAACTTGCGGCATCGAAGGTGGTTGGAGTTGCTTAAGGATTATGATATCACCATTCTCTATCATCCCGGAAAGGCCAATGTGGTGGTCGATGCCTTGAGTCATAAGGCAGAGAGTTTGGGCAGCTTAGCATACTTACTGGTAGAAGAGAGGCCTTTAGCCTTGGAGGTTCAGGCCTTGGCTAATCAGTTTGTTAGATTGGATGTTTCCGAGCCGAATCGAGTTTTGGCATGTGTGGTTTCTCGGTCTTCTTTATATGATCGCATCAGAGAGCGCCGGTATGATGATCCACATCTTCTTGTCCTTAAGGACACGGTTCAGCACGGTGATGCCAAGGAAGTCACTATTGGAGATGACGGTGTATTACGGATGCAGGGAAGGCTATGTGTACCTAATGTAGATGGTTTCCGTGAGCTGATTCTCCAGGAAGCTCATAGTTTTCGGTACTCTATTCATCCATGCGCCGCGAAGATGTATAAGGATTTGAGACAACACTATTGGTAGAGGCGGATGAAGAAAGATATAGTTGGGTTTGTATCTCAGTGTTTAAATTGTCAACAGGTAAAGTACGAGCACCAGAGACTGGGCGGATTGCTACATAGACTTGAAATTCCGGAGTGGAAGTGGGAGCGTATTACCATGAACTTCGTAATTGGACTCCCACGAACTTTGAAAAGGTTTGATGCTGTTTGGGTGATAGTAGATCGGTTGACCAAATTTGTGCATTTTATTCCGGTCAGTACTAATTATTCTTCGGAGCGGTTGGCTAGGATTTATATTCGTGAGATTGTTCGCCTACACGGTGTGCCGGTGACCATTATTTCAGATCGGGGAACGCAGTTTACCTCACAGGTTTGGAGGGCAGTGCAGCGAGAATTGGGCACACAAGTTTAGTTGAGTACAGTATTTCAGCCTCAGACGGACGGACAGCCCGAGCGCACTATTTAGATATTAGAGGATATGCTACGCGCTTGTGTCATTGATTTTGGGGGTTCTTGGGATCAATTTCTGCCACTCGCAGAGTTTGCTTACAATAATAGCTACCAGTCAAGCATTAAGATAGCTCCGTATGAAGCTTTATATGAGAGACGGTGTCGGTCTCCGGTGGGTTAATTTGATCCTGGTGAGGTTAGACTATTGGGTACTGACTTGGTTCAGGATGCTTTAGAGAAGGTCAAAGTAATTCAGGAACGGCTTCGCACGGCACAGTCTAGACAGAAGAGTTATGCCGACAAGAAGGTTCGTGATGTTTTTCACATGGTTGGGGAGAAGGTTCTGCTCAAGATTTCACCCATGAAGGGTGTGTTGAGGTTCGGGGAAAAGGGCAAGTTGAGCCCTCGGTATATTGGGCCTTTTGAAATACTTAAGAAAATTGGGGAGGTGGCTTATGAACTTGCTTTGCCACCTAGTCTATCAGGTGTTCATCCAGTGTTCCATGTATCCATGCTCCGAAAGTATGTCGTGGATTCATCTCATATTCTGGATTTCAGTACAGTACAGTTGGACGGTAATTTGACTTATGATGTGGAGCCGGTGGCTATTTTAGACCGGCAGGTTCGAAAGCTGAGGTCAAAGAACATAGTATCGGTTAAGGTGCAGTGGAGAGGCCAGCCAGTCGGAGAAGCTACTTAGGAGATTGATCAGGAGATGCGGAGCAAATATCCACTCTTATTTGAGACCCCAGGTATTGTTCTGAACCCGTTCGAGGACGAACGTTTGTTTAAGAGGGGGAGAATGTAACGACCTGGCCGGTCGTTTTGAGTATTATAACCTCGTTCCCCCATTTACTGCTCAATTTATGCTATATAGTTGTTTTATGACTTACTGGGTTAGTTGGTTGGTCCGGAAGAAATTCGGAATGAAATGAGACACTTAGTCTCATAATTAAAAATTTAAGTTAGAAAAGTGGACCGGATATGGACCTATGTGTAAATGACCTCGGATTTGAATTTTGATGATTCCAATAGCTCTGTATGGTGATTTTGGGCTTAGGAGCGTATCCGAAATATTATTTGGAGGTCCGTAGTGGAATTAGGCTTGAAATGCCGAAAGTTGAATTTTTGGAAAGTTTGACCAGGGGGTTGACTTTTTGATAACGGGGTCGAATTTCAATTCTGAAAATTTGAGTACCTCCGTTATGTCATTTATGACTTGTGTGCAAAATATTTGTTAAATCGGACGTGATTTGATAGGTTGCGGAGTCATTTGTAGAAATTAGAAATTTCAAAGTTCATTAGGCTTGAATCTATGTGTGATTCGTGTTTTAGTGTTGTTGGATGTGATTTGAAGGCTCGACTAAGTTCGTATGATGTTTTAGGACTTGTTTGTACATTTGGTTGAGGTCCCGGGGGCCTCGGATGAGTTTCAGATGGTTAACGGATCAAAGTCGGACTTAGAAGAAATAACTGGAGTTTCTGCCCTGTGCTGCAATCGCACCTGCGGAAATTCTATCGCAGGTGCGAGCTCGCAGAAGTGAGCCTGGCAAGCGCAGATGCGCAAATGGACTATGGGGTAGTGGTCGCAGGTGCGAGGGACACGCGCAGAAGCGGCCTGCGTAGGAGCACAAACAGGCACACAGATGCGGGAAAAGGCGCAGATACGGGACTTTTTCCGCACATGTGGTTGGCGCAGAAGTGGCCAAGTTACCGCAGATGCGAAACTCCCTGGACAGTACAAAACAGAGGGGTTCCGAGCTTGTGCCATTGTTGGGCATTTCAAGAGGGATTTATGACTGAGTGAGGCCGAGGGCCTGATTGTGAGATATTGATACTATAGCACGTGAGTTGTCAGTGCAGCACGTGAGTTGGCCGTGCAGATTCTTATATTATACTATAGCACGTGAGTTGGCCGTGCGGATCCTTATATTATACTATAGCACGTGAGTTGTCCGTGCAGCACGTGAGTTGGCCGTGCAGCACGTGAGTTGGCCGTATGGCACGTGAGTTGTCCGTGCCGATTATAGCGCTTGGGCTGTAGGAGCCCCTCCGGAGTCTGTACACCCCCAGTGAGTACGGGTACCCATTGAGAGTGAGTAATGAGGGCTGTAGGAGCCCCTCCGGAGTCTGTACACCCCCAATTAGCGCGGATACCCATTGAGAGTAAGTGATGAGGGCTGGGAGCCCAGGGATTGATGAGGGCTGGGAACCCAGTGAGTGATTGTTATCCTAAGAGGTTGCACTTGATTTCCATTTGTTGTTGCACTTAGTTGCTATCTGTCATTGTTGTGAAATCTCTAAAAGATTGTTGATATATGGATTACATGAACAGGAACTATATAAAAATTGATTTGACATTAAACTGCCAGATTTGATAGTATGTCTATTCTTTGCTGGAATTACTGGAAATGAAACATAACTGTGTAGCTCGTTACTATCTTCAGTTCCTTATTTATTATTGTTACTTGCTGAGTTGGTTGTACTCATACTACACCCTGCACTTCGTGTGCAGATCTAGGTGTTCTCGGACATAGCGGGTGTTGATCCTTTCACGCGATTGATTTTCAGGAGATTTTGAGGTAGCTGCCATGTTCCGCAGACCTTGTCTCTCCTTCTCTATCTCTTTGTTCACTGTATTTGGTCTCAAACTATTATAGACTATATTTTCTAGACTTTTATTCATATTAGATGCTCATGTACTCAGTGACACTAGGTTATGAGAGTGTTTGTATTGTATTTAAATATTATATTTTCAACCTTAAAGAGAAGTTTTGATTTATTGAGATTATCGACTTGCCTAGTATCGAGATAGGTGCCATCACAACAGGTTGGGATTTTGGGTCGTGACAAGTTGGTATCGGAACCTAGGTTACATAGGTCTCACGAGTCATGAGCAGGTTTAGTAGAGTCTTGCGGATCGGTATGGAGACGTCTGTACTTATCTTCGAGAGGCTGCTGAACCCTTAGGAAAATTTCACTTTCTTGTATTCTGTCGTGCGAATTTGTTGATTCTGGAAACTAAATTTCTGCTATTCTATTCTCTCACAGATGGTGAGGACACGTACTACCGGATCGGACGGTCAGCCACAAGTGCCACCAGTTAGGGCCGCGAGAGGTCGGGGCCGTGGTAGAGTTCGGGGCCGAGGTAAAGGTCGAGGTGTAGCTCGTACCACAGTTGGAATACACCTGTAGTACCACTAGTTGTTCCAGCTCAGGAGCAGATTCCAGATATAGTTGAGCCGACAGGATCAGCTCAGGCACCAGTTGTGCCCATTGAGATTGCAGGCATTCAGGAAACTTTGGCCCAGATATTGGCAGCCTGCACTGGTCTTGCTCAAGTAATTTCAGCTCAGGCCGCACCTTCCACTTCTCAGGCTGGGAGAGGTATTCATACCCCCGTTGCCCGTACTCCAGACCAGGTAGTACAGGGACTTCAGATACCGGGGGCACTACCATCCTAGCCGGTTGCAGCTGCTCAGGCCCCGGTAGTTCCTGTTATGGCAGATGATGAGCAGAGGAGACCTGAGAGATTTGAGAGGCTTCGACCTCCACCATTTAGCGGTACTGAGTCAGAGGATGCTCAGGATTTTCTGGATATGTGTCAACGGATGCTTCAGACAGCGGGTATTCTGGAGACCAGTGGCATCTCATTTACTAATTTTTAGTTTTCTGGGTCTGCACTCAGATGGTGGGAGACTTACGAGAGACGTAGGCCTGTTGGCACAGCACCCCTTACTTGGCATCAGTTCTCTGCGGTCTTTTTGGAGAAGTTCGTACCTTAGTCCCGCAGAGAAGAGCTGCATAGACAGTTTGAGCAGCTTTGCTAGGGTGATATGTCCGTGACGCGGTACGAGATGAGATTTTCTGAGTTGGCTCGTCACGCATTCTAGTTGGTCCCCACTGATAGGGAGAGGATTAGGAGGTTCATTGATGGCCTCACATATCAGTTGCGGTTACTTATGACTAGGGAGAGAGTATCTGGTGCTATTTCTGATGAAGTAGTGGACATTGCTCGACAGATAGAGATGGTTCGTAGCCAGGAACGTGGAGAGAGAGAGAGAGGCTAAGAGGCCTCATGGTCCGGGTGATTACAGCGGTGTTCTTTCAGGGGGGCAATTTCACCGTGGTAGGGGTCGTTCTTACAGACACGCTCAAACGGGTCGTCTAGCTCATCGTGGTGCATCAGCTAGCCATGGACGGTACAAAAACAGAGGGGTTCCGAGCTTTTGCCATTTTTGGGCATTTCAAGTTCGGGTTGGACTATTTTGAGCAAGGTTTTCACGGGAAAACTTGAGGTAAGTCCCTTGTGATTATTTCTACTCCGTAATATTGAATTATCATTGAATAATCTGACTAGATTACATGTTTTTGAGGGGTAAATCGGAGGTTGGAACTTAGGGATTTGAAAATAAGATTTGAAGCTTTGGGGGTCGAGTTGAGGTCGGATTTTGGTAAAATTTGTATGGTTAGACTCGTGGTTGAATAGGCTTTCGAATTTTGTAACTTTTATCGGGTTCCGAGATGTGGGCCCCATGGGCGATGTTTGAGCTAAATTTCGGATTTTTATGAAAAGTTAGTATTTTCTTATGGAGTTAATTCCAATAAATTTTATTGACTGAAACAAATTATTTGTGACTAGATTCGAGGCATTCGGAGGCCGATTTGCGAGGCAAAGGCATAGCAGAGTAAATAATTTCACGTTTTGAGGTAAGTAACAGTTTTAAATCTGGTCCTGAAGGTATAAAACCCCGGATTTTGGTATCATGCGATTATTTTGGAGGTGACACACATGCTAGGTGACGGACGTGTAGGCGTGAACTAAGGGGATTGTGACTTGGTCCGTCCCGGGAAACTGTAAAGTTGAATTATTTGTTGTTAGCTATATCTTCTCTATGTGTTGATAAAATTTGACTGTAATTTTTAGGCTATGTGATAGTACTGCTGGGACCCACAGAGGTTTCGTACTTGTTGAATTGCCTACTAAATGCTATATGTACTAAGTCTCAGTTTTTACTTGCACATTTTATCTTAGTCTCTGTTATTATTATTGATACATCATATCATTGTTGTTTGGGCTAATTTCATGATTATTAAAAGCCCGAGAGACTAGAGGAATTTATCACTGAGTGAGGCCGAGGGTCTGATTGTGAGACATTGATACTATAGCACGTGAGTTGTCCGTGCAGCACGTGAGTTGGCCGTGCAGATTCTTATATTATACTATAGCATGTGAGTTGGCCGTGCAGCACGTGAGTTAGCCGTACGAATCCTTATATTATACTATAGTACGTGAGTTGGCCATGCAGCATGTGAGTTGGCCGTGCGGATCTAGATAGTTATATTATGGCACATGAGTTGTCCGTGCAGCACGTGAGTTGTCCGTGCAGATTATAGCGCTTGGGCTATAGGAGCCCCTCCGGAGTCTGTACACCCCCAGTGAGCGCGGGTACCTATTCAGAGTGAGTGATGAGGGCTGTAGGAGCCCCTCCGGAGTCTGTACACCCCAATGAGTGCGGGTACCAATTGAGAGTGAGTGATGAGGGCTAGGAGCCCAGAGAGTGATGAGGGATGAGAGCCCAATGAGTAATTGTTGTTCTAAGAGGTTGTACTTGATTTCCATTTGCTGTTGTACTTAGTTGTTATCTGTCATTGTTGTGAAATCTCTGAAAGATTGTTGATATACGGATTACATGAACAGGAACTGTATAAAAATTGATTTGACATTAAACTGCCAGATTTGATAGCATGTCTATTCTTTGCTGGAATTACTAGAAATGAAACATAACTGTGTAGCTCGTTACTATCTTCAGTTCCTTATTTATTATTGTTACTTGCTGAGTTGGTTGTACTCATACTACACCCTGCACTTCGTGTGTAGATCTAGGTATTCCCAGACATAGCGGGTGTTGATCCTTTCGCGCGGTTGATTTTCAGGAGATTTTGAGGTAGCTGTCGTGTTTCGCAGACCTTATCTCTCCTTCTCTATCTCTTTGTTCTCTGTATTTGGTCTCAAACTATTATAGACTGTATTTTCCAAACTTTTATTCATATTAGATGCTCATGTACTCAGTGACACCCGATTTTGGGGAGTGTTTGTATTGTATTTAAATATTATATTTTCATCCTTAAAGAGAAGTTTTGGTTTATTGAGATTATCGGCTTGCCTAGTATCGAGATAGGCGCCATCACGACAGGTTAGATTTTGGGTCGTGACAGTCGTGAAGTACCAAATCTTAGCGCAATTGGTACACTAATGTATCTTGCTAATACTACAAGACCTGACATAACTTTTTCAGTTTATGTCTTAGCAAGTTATAACTCTACTCCTACAAAGAGACATTGGAATGAAATCAAACTCATATTGCAGTATCTAAATGGGACTACCGATATGGGCTTATTTTATGGAAATAATTGCAGTCCCGAGCTTGTTGGTTATGCCGATACTGGGTATTTATCTGACCCACACAAGGCTCGATCTCAAACAGGCTATGTGTTTATATGTGGAGGCACTGCCATATCATGGCGATCGACTAAGCAATCAATCGTGGTTACTTCATCCAATCATGCTGAGATAATTGCTATTCATGAAGCAAGTCGAGAATGTATGTGGTTGAGGTCTATAATACATCTTATTCAAGATAAATGTGGTTTGAAGACAATGCAGCATGCATAGCCCAATTGAAGAGGGGATTCATAAAAGGAGATAGGACAAAGCACATTTCACCAAAGTTATTTTTCATACATGATCTTCAAAAGAATGGTGATATCAATGTGTAACAGATTCGTTCAAGTGATAATATGGCTGATTTGTTCACAAAATCTCTGCCAACGTCAACCTTCAAGAAGCTAGTGTACAAGATCGGGATGCGAAGGCTCAAGGATGTGAATTGATGCTCTCATCAGGGGGAGTTAATACGCGTTGTACTCTTTTTCCCTTACAAGGTTTTGTCCTGCTGAGTTTTCCTTGTAAGGTGTTTAACGAGGCAACCAAAAGGCGTATTTCTAAACATGTGTACTCTTTTTCCTTATCTAGAATTTTTTCCCACTAGGTTTTATTTTAGTTAAGGTTTTAACGAGGCACATTATCTGTTGAATAGACATTCAAGGGGGAGTGTTGTAAATAGAGTTTTATTTAAGATGAATGTCTATATTTTAGAGAGATTTTAGGGATTTTACTTGGTGGCTAAGACAGTCTTTCCCTATAAATAGAGTGGTCCTATTCCATTGTAATTCATCCAAAATTCAATAAGAATTCCCTCTCTCTTTGGTTGATTAGTAATTTAAACTGAGATGCCATGTTTAAATAGAAATATATATTTACCCATGCGAAATATACGAAATGGGATAAAGCTAAAGCCTAAACCTAATATCAAACTAATTACTTATGAACTAATATTTAAGATTTACAATAATTAATATTATATGGGCTTATATTTTTTAGTTTGATTTACAAAAATTCTCCCAATTATGTCACCTAGCAAAGAAATATGAATCCAAGTGCAATTCGAAAAAGTTGAAAGTTCATGCGAATGAGATTTTCAATTTTATCTAATTTGAAAAGCTCTAGTGTAACGACCCGGCCGGTCGTTTATAGAATTAACGTTCCGTTCGACGGCTAAGGTATCGATCAGCTTCGTATGGTAATTTTGGACTTAGGCGTGCGTCCGAATTTGAATTTGGAGGTCCGTAGGGTAATTTGAAGCAATTCGGCAAAAATTGGTAAGTTGAAATTTTGGAAGGTCAAGAGGTTTGACCGAGACTTGACTTTGATGATATCGGGGTCGGAATACGATTCTGAGAGTTGGATTAGCTCCATTATGTCATTTGGAACTTGCATTCAAAATTGGACATTATTCCGGGTTGATTTGATGGGTTCGGCGCGAGTTTTTGAAGTTGGAAGAATTGAAAATTTATAAGTTTGATTCATGGTGCGATTTGTAGTTTTGACATTGATTGATGTGATTGGAGACCTCGAGTGGGTCCGTGTTGCGTTATAGGACTGGTTGGTATATTCGGACGGGGTCCCGAGGGGCTCGGCTGAGTTTCGGACGAGCTTCAGACCATTTCCTCATGTTTTGAAGAGCTGGTTATGTCATCTGGTGTGCCTACATCGCGTTCACCTAGTATAATTTTAGAGGCAGGCACTATTGTTCTTCGCATTTGCATGTTACTACATGCAATCGCGTGAGTGTGCATCCCCCCTTCCACGCTATCACGTTTACCACTCCGCGTTCGCCTAGCATAGCTCAGCAGTTGGTTCCCTTTCGCGATCACATTCTATGTTTCTGATCGCGTAGCACGTTTCTTGGGGCATCAGTGTTTTCCTTCTTCGCGATCGCATGTACCTGTCCGCAATCACGTGGTACAATTTCTGGCAGTAGACCTTTCCTTCTTAGCGATCGCAGTGCTTCTTCCGCAATCGCGATGCGCAAATACCTGGGCAGCAGAATATATCTTCCAAATCGAGGGTTGAGCCATTTTTACCAAATCTTGAGTTGTAGAGCTTGATTTTGAGCGATTCTTCGAGGGTTTTTCAAACAAATTATTGGGGTAAGTGTTCTTCACCCGAAATTTATTATATTCCATGATTCTACCTTTATTTTTATCTTATAATTAGTGTTTTGAGTTGAGGAAAATGGAAATTTTTGAAGAAATCTTTCAAAATGTAAAATGATAATTTGAGGGACGAATTAATATCAGAATTTGATAATTTTTGTATGGTTGAACTCGTATCATAATGGGTGTTCATGTTTTGTGCATGTTATTGGGTTTCGAGGAGCGGGCCCGGGGGTTGAATTTTTAGTTTTAATTAAAGATCTAAGCTTTATTATCCAAAATTATTTTCTATGAGTTTTATTTATGGATTGAAGTTGTTCTGGCTAGATTTGAGCAGTCCGGAGGTTGTTTTACTTGAGAGGGCCATTTTAGAGTATCGTCCTAGCTTTTTTGAGGTAAGTATCTTGCCTAACTTTGTGTGGGGGAACTACCCCTTAGGATTTGAGTCTTTGGTGCTAATTGTGTCATGTGAAGTCCGTGTACATGAGGTGACGAGTACATGCTCGTGCTTATTTGTGAAAGTTGACCCTTTTAGGGTTCTTAGGTTCTTATGCTCATTAGATATTGAGTTGTTTTTGTTATGTTAAGTTCCCCATTTACTAGTTTCACCTCTACGTGTCTTAATTGGAATTAATTGCTTCATGTTCCACCCTTATTGCCTATTTGACTTTTGTGTGCCTTAACTGAAGTTGTTGCCTCTTCGATTGCCATGCTATCCTTTCCTAATTGTTTATCCTTAATTGAAATTATCATTATCTCCTCTGTAATTGTCTATCCTTAATTGATGTAATGATTATCTTTTCCGTTGCTTATCCTTAATTGAATTTGTTGTATCTCTTCGTAATTGCTCAACTTTAAATGAAGTTTAGTTAGCCTTTATCGTAGTTGCCTCATCCTTATTTGGAATTATTGACTCATGTTATCTCTCTGGTTATCGAATTGTACTTTTGTGGAATCATTTGTTACATATTATTTCTCCCTTGTTGAACTATTCTTATTGAGACTAGTATTCCCTATTGTGTCTATTCTTTGTGAGCTCGTTGCACCGCTTCTTTGTGATCCAAAGCTCTTGAGTTGATTTACTTGCCGCATTCTCATGTTATTGTTGTTGTTGTTGTTGCTGTTGTACTCAGTTTGTTGAGCCGAGGGCTATGCGCAGTTGTGGTATTGTCACTGTTTAGAGGAAATATTGTGGAATATGGGCACATGTTGTGAAAGTCATTCTATTGTGATGTTGTATTTTTGGCACCTTATATTGTTGGGAAGTTTTGTTCGGGTATTTGCACGAGGTTTCTGTCGTGCTATTGTTACTATTAATGATGCACATGCGGCGTGACAAAGTGGGCTATATCGGTGTGTTTGCGCGTGTGGCATGACAAAGTGGGAAAATATATATGCGCGTGCGGCGAGATAAGGGGGCATTTACTTATTTATTGTGCACGTGGCGAGACAAGGTGGGCTATGCCGGGGATTGATTTGTGATGACTTGGGATGGTCTAGGGACATTGTTGTTGTTAATATTTGTGTAGTGGCGTGTGTGATGACCCAAAATATCATCTTTAAATTTAATAATTAATTATGTGTTCGAAGACTTTGAAAAGCACTATTTATCATTCCCCGACTTGCGTGCACAGTCCGTAAAATTTTTCTGGAAAGTTTTTATGTGAAAAATGGATTAAAATGTGAATTAGAGCTTTAAAACTCAACGGAGTTGAATTTGGTCAACATTTTGAGTAAATGGACTTGGATCCGTGTTTTGATAGTTCTAGTAGGTCTGTATCGTGATTTGGGACTTGGGCGTATGCCCGGAATCAAATTCCGAGGTCCCTAGCCCGAGATATGGAATTTTGATGAAAACAATTAAAAGTTTTAGTTCAAATAGTGACCGGATGTCGAATTATGTGCAAACGACCCAGAAATAGAATTTTGATAATTCCAGCAGCTCCGTATGGTGATTTTGGACTTAGGAGCATGATCGGAATTTTATTTGGAAGTCCGAAGTGAAATTAGGCTTGAAATGGCTAAAATAGGAATTTAAAGTTTGGAAGTTTGATCGGGGAGTTGACTTTTTGATATCGGGGTCGGAATCCAGTTCTGAAAATTTTCACAGCTCCGTTATGTCATTTACGACTTGTGTGCAAAATTTGAGGTCAATCGGACTTGATTTGATAGGTTCCGGCATCGAATGTAGAAGTTGAAAATTCTTAGTTTCATTAAGCTTGAATTGGGGTATGATTCGTGGTATTAGCATTGTTTGATGTGATTTAGAGGTTCGACTAAGTTCGTATGATGTTTTACGACTTGTTGGTATATTTGGTTGAGGTCTCGAGGGCCTCGGGTGAGTTTCGGATGGTTAACGGATCAACAATTGGACTTAAACAGCTGCTGCAATTTTTTTCTTCTGCTGGAAATTCTGGGTTGTGATCGAGCCCAAGATCGAGGCCCAAAATCGAGATCCCAAGATCGAGCTCCCATGATCGAGCTCCCAAGATCGAGCTCCCATGATCGAGCTCCCAAGATCGAGCTCCCATGATCGAGCACCCATGATCGAGCTTCCAAGATCGAGCTCCCATGATCGAGCTCCCAAGATCAAGCTCCCTAATCGGGCTCCCCTGATCGAGCTCCCCTGATCGAGCTCCCTGATCGGACTCCCTGATCGAGCTCCCAAGATCGAGCTCCCTAATCGGACTGGACAGATCTGTAAGTTATAAAAACAGAGGCATTTGACCCATTTGCCATTTTTGACAAACTTGAGCTTGAGCAGAGACGACTTTTGACAGATTTTTAAGGAAAGACATTTGGGGTAAGTGATTCCAACTCGGATTTGGTCTATATACACAAATATATCATTGTTTTCACCATTTAATTAGTGTTTTGAGATTGAAATTTGGAAAATTTTAGAAATCTCATAGAAACTAATTTTTGAGATTTCGGTATCGATTCGAAGTCGGATTTGAGTGAAACTTATATGGTTGGACTCGTAATTGAATAGGTTGTCGGATTTCATAACTTTTGCCGGATTCCATGATGTGGGTCCCACGGATGAATTTTTAATTAATTTCGGGATTTTTATTGAAAATGTAGTATTTTCTTATAGAATTGATTCCTATAAATTTTAGTGATTGTATTGAATTATTTTTTGTTAAATTCGATCCAATCAAAGTTGGCTGATCGAGGAAAGGGCCATCTAGTGGATTAAATTAGAGCAAATTGAGGTAAGTCTCCTGTCTAATCTTGTGAGGGAGAAATTTACCCCATAAATGAATAAATTAAATAATTATTGCTAATTGCGGGGGCTATGTACGCACGAGGTGACGAGAGTCCATGCGTAGCTACTATTAATGCTAAAGTCCGGGTAGTTTAGGACTCAATGCATGAATTACTTGTGTAAATTGTATTCGTTATTAATTAAAATATTTGATGTATATATTGTGAATTGTTATGAAAGGTAGAAAAATATGAAATTTTCATATGCTTAATTTTTGTTTAGATTAATTAATTATTGAAATAAATTGTTATCCTCTCTAATAAATTTTACAATAAATACTCTTATTCCGGAGGTACATAAGAAAATGTCCTCCTTTCTTGTGGATCGGGTCGAACGCCTCGGCAGGATAGATGCATCTATGGATCGTGTTGCACGTCCCTCGAATATGTATTGATTATCGCTAATTGAACAAAGTAACTATTAAGAACAAGTACCCATTGCCGCATATTGATGATCTATTTGACCAGTTGCAGGGTGCTAGGGTGTTCTCTAAGATCAACTTGAGGTCGGGGTACCATCAGTTAAAGATTCAGGATTCGGATGTTCCGAAGACTGCTTTTCGGACTAGATATGGTCATTATGAGTTTCTGGTGATGTCCTTCGGTTTAACTAATGCCCCGGTAGCGTTTATGGATTTGATGAACAGGGTATTCAGGCCATATATTGATTCGTATGTCATCGTCTTCATTGATGACATCTTGATCTACTCGCGCAGTAAGGAAGAGCATGAGTAGCATATGAGAGTAGTGCTTCAGACATTGCGGGAACAAAACCTATATGCTAAGTTCTCTAAATGCGAGTTCTGGATTGAGTCTGTAGCATTTTTGGGACATATTGTATCGGGCAAGGGAGGTCATTATCGTCGGTTCATGGAAGGTTTTTCATCTATTGCAGCACCTTTGACCAAATTAACCCAGAAGGGTGCTCCGTTCCGATGGTCCGACAATTGTGAGGTGAGCTTTCAGAAGCTCAAGACAGCATTAACTACAGCACCAGTGTTAGTTTTGCCTTCCGGTTCGGGGATGTATACAGTGTATTGTCACGCTTCACGCGTCGGCTTGGGTTATGTATTGATGCAGGAAGGGAAAGTTATTGCATATGCTTCACGTCAGCTGAAGCCCCATGAAAAGAAGTATCTGGTACATAATTTGGAGTTAGCTGTGATTTTTCACGCTCTTAAGATTTGGAGGCATTATCTTTATGGGGTGTCTTGTGAAGTTTACACTGATCATCGCAGTTTGCAGCATTTGTTCAAGTAGAGGGACCTAAATTGAGGCAGCGCAGATGGCTGGAGTTACTAAAAGATTATAATATTACTATCTTATATCATCCGGGCAAAGCAAATGTGGTTGCAGATGCCTTGAGTAGAAAGGCGGAGAGTATGGGTAGTTTGACTTTCATTTCAGCAAAGGAAAGGCCATTAGCCTCGGATATTCAGTCCTTGGCTAACAGACTTGTGAGGGCTAGATATTTCAGAGCCCAGCCGAGTTCTTGCATGTGTTGTGGCCCAATCTTCACTATTTGAGAAGATCAAGGCTCGCCAGTATGATGACCCACACTTGATGGTTCTTCGAGAAATGATACTACGAGGTGGTACCAAAGAAGTTACTATTGGTGTTGATGGTGTTCTGCGACTCCAGGTTTGTCTATGTGTTCCTAGTGTGGATGGACTGAGGAAAAAGATCCTAGAGGAGGCACACAGTTCTCGATATTCTATTCATCCAGGTGCTACGAAGATGTATCGTGACCTGAGGCAGCATTATTGTTTGCACATAATTCAACATCCGGTCACTATTTGAACTTAAACTTTTAATGTTTTTCAATAAAATTCCATATCTCGGGCTAGGGACCTCGGAATTTGATTCCGGGCATACGCCCAAGTCCCAAATCATGCTACGGACCTACTGGAACTGTCAAAATACTGAGCCGAGTCCATTTGCTCAAAATGTTGACCAAAGTCAACTCTGTTGAGTTTTAAAGCTCTAATTCACATTTTAATCCATTTCTCACATAAAAACTTTCCAGAAAAATTTACGGACTGTGCACGCAAGTCGGGGAATGATAAATATGCTTTTCGAAGTCTTAGAACATAGAATTAATTATTAAATTTAAAGATGACATTTTGGGTCATCACATTCTCTACCTCTAAAACAAACGTTCGTCCTCGAACGGGTTTAGAATTATACCTGAAGTGCTGAATAAGTGTGGATATCTGCTCCGCATGTTTTCCTCGGCTTCCCAAGTCGCTTCCTCGACTGGTTGGCCCCTCCACTGGAATTTTACTGCAGAAATCCTCTTAGACCTCAATTGGCGAACTTGTTTATCAACAATGGCAACTGGCTCCTCTTCATAACCCAAGCTATTATCTAGCTGAACTATGTTGAAGTCTAACACATGTGATAGGTCGACATGATACTTCCGGAGCATAGATACATAGAAAATCGGATGAACTCCCGATAGGTTGGGAGGCAATGCAAGCTCATAAGCAACCTCCCCAACTCATTTCAACACCTCAAATGAGCCTATAAACCTTGGGCTCAATTTCCCCTTTTTCCCAAATCTCATGATTCCCTTCATCGGCGAAACTTTCAAGAGAACTTTTTCACCCATCATAAAGGATAAATCACGCGCTTTCTGATCTGCGTAACTCTTCTGTCTGGACTGTGCTGTACGAAGTCGCTCCTGAATCAACTTTACCTTTTCCAAGGCATCTTTACCAAATCAGTACCATATAACTTAGACTCACTGGGCTCAAACCATCCGATGGGCGAACGGCATCACCGACCATACAAAGCCTCAAATGGAGCCATCTCGATGCTGGATTGGTAACTATTGTTATAAGCAAACTCGGCCAAAGGCAAGAAACGATCCCACTGACCTCCAAAGTCAATCACACATGCCCTGAGCATATCCTCCAAAATTAGAATTGTCCGCTCTGACTGCCTGTCGGTCTGCGGATGAAAAGCTGTGCTGAGCTCTACACGGGTCCCCAACTAACTCTGTACTACTCTCCAGAAATGTGAAGTAAACTGAGGACCTCTATCTGATATGATAGAAATTGGCACACCGTGCAACCGAACTATCACCTGAATATAAATTTGGGCCAACCTCTATGAAGTATACGTAGTCACAACCGGAATGAAATGTGCTGACTTATTCAACCTGTCGATAATGACCCAAACTGCATCAAACTTCTGCAAGGTCCACGACAACCCAACTACAAAGTCCATAGTGATGCGTTCCCATTTCCACTCCGATATAGTCATCTGCTGAAGTAGGCCACCTGGCCTCTGGTGCTCATATTTAACTTGTTGACAGTTTAGACACCTCACTACATGCTCAACAATTTCCTTTTTCATTCATTTGAATTTTGATGATTCTAACAGCTCCGTATGGTGATTTTGGACTTAGGAGCGTGATCGGAATTTTATTTGGAAGTCCGTAGTGAAATTAGGCTTGAAATGGCTAAAATAAGAATTTAAAGTTTGAAACTTTGACCGGGGAGTTGACTTTTTGATATCGGGGTCGGAATCCAGTTCTGAAAATTTTCACAGCTCCATTATATCATTTATGACTTATGTGCAAAATTTAAGGTTAATCAGACTTGATTTGATAGGTTTCGGCATCGAATGTAGAAGTTGAAAATTCTTAGTTTCATTAAGCTTGAATTGGGGTTTGATTCGCGGTATCAACGTTGTTTGATGTGATTTAGAGGTTCGACTAAGTTCGTATGATGTTTTAGGACTTGTTGGTATATTTGGTTGAGATCCCGAGAGTCTCGGGTGAGTTTCGGATGGTTAACGGATAAACAATTGGACTTAAACAGCTGCTGCAATTTTTTTCTTCTCCTGAAAATTCTGGGCTGTGATCGAGCCCGAGATCGAGGCCCATGATCGAGATCCCATGATCGAGCTCCCAAGATCGAGCTCCCAAGATCGAGCTCCCAAGATCGAGCTCCCATGATCGAGCTCCCATGATCAAGCTCCCTAATCGGGCTCCCCTGATCGAGCTCCTTGATCGGACTCCCTGATCGAGCTTCCAAGATCGAGCTCCCTGATCGGACTGGATAGATCTGTAAGTTATAAAAACGGAGGCATTCGACCCATTTGCCATTTTTGACAAACTTGAACTTGGGCAGAGGCGACGTTTTGACAGATTTTCAAGGAAAGACATTTGGGGTAAGTGATTCCAACTCGGATTTGGTCTATATACACAAATATATTATTGTTTTCACCATTTAATTAGTGTTTTGAGATTGAAATTTGGAAAATTTTAGAAATCTCATATAAACGAACTTTTGAGATTTCGGTATCCATTCGGAGTCAGATTTGAGTGAAATTGGTATGGTTGGACTCGTAATTGAATGGGTTGTCGGATTTCATAACTTTCGCTGGATTCCGAGATGTGGGCCCCACATACGAATTTTTAATTAATTTCGGGATGTTTATTGAAAATATAGTATTTTCTTATAGAATTGATTCCTATAAATTTTAGTGATTGTATCAAATTATTTTTGGTTAGATTCGATCCAATCAAAGTCTGATAATCGAGGAAAGGGCCTTCTAGTGGATTAATTGGAGCAAATTGAGGTAAGTCTCCTGTCTAATCTTGTGAGGGAGAAATTTAACCCATAGGTGATTAAATTAAATAATTGTTGCTAATTGCGGGGGCTATGTACGCTCGAGGTGACGAGAGTCCATGTGTAGCTACTATTAATGCTAAAGTCTGGGTAGTTTATGACTCAATGCATGAATTACTTGTGTAAATTGTATTCTTTATTAATTAAAATATTTGATGTATATACTGTGAATTGTTATGAAAGGTAGAAAAATATGAAGTTTTCATATGCTTAATTTTTATTTAGATTAATTAATTGTCGAAATAAATTGTTATCCTCTCGAATAAATTTTACAATAAATACTCTTATTCCGGAGGTACATAAGAAAATGTCCTCTTTTCTTGTGGATCGGGCCGAACGCCTCGGCAGGATAGATGCATCTATGGATCGTGCTGCACGTCCCTCGGCAGTGTATACAATATTCTGGATTGGGCCGAACGACCTCGGCAGAAATCGTGCTTAATAATAATAATTACACGATACTTGATAGATTATTATAGCCATTGAAGCTAATTGATAAATTTGAAAATCTTTGGAATTTAAGGATTATTATCCCTGTTAGCTAAGGAATTATCGTTATTCCTGTAAATGAGATTAATTGATAAACTGAAAATTTATTGAAATTAAAGGCATTTAATTAATATATTGAGAATTGTTGTATTTGAAGGAATTTAATTATTTCTGCTGGTTAAATAAATTATTGTTATATTTTGTGAATCATGCTGAATCATATATTCTAGTTTTATTTTAATTATTATTATTGACCCGTAGTAAGTGTCAAAGTCGACCATCTCATCGCTACCACTTCGAGATTAGGCTTGGTACTTACTGGGTACACGTTGTTTGCGTACTCATACTACACTTGCTACACTTTTTGTGCAGGATCTGAGACATGTACTAGTGGAGGACCTATCATCACATATCCACATTATCCTGAGGCATAGTGGTGAGCTACCTTTCTGAGCCGTTCTGCAGCTACCAGTGTCTCTTCTTGTATTTTTAATTCTGTCTATTTTCATTTCAGACAGTATTTGGAGTTTTGTATAATCTACTAGATGCTCATACATTTGTGAAGGTCTTGGCACTCACATTGTTTGAATTAAGAGTTGCTTATTTTCTTGGTTATTTTAAATTACTGGTTGGCTTGCCTAGCTGTAGTGTTGGGCGCCATCACGACCTATAGGTGCAACTGGGTCGTGACAGCGTGCCTAACTTGTGTGAGTTTTACCTTGTGCAAACTGTGGGAATCGTTTCTTATGTGTTGTGCATTTCCTTTACTCTTACTCTTTGGTCTGAACTGTGATAGAACACTTGCACAAGTATACACATAATTAATCACCCCTATCGGTTTAAGAAGGTGGATCCTGATGTTATTGACCATTCATACATACCCTCGTCTACTTGCCTTCTATGTGAGAATTATTCTATTAGAACGTGCGTCATCTGTGCAGTTACTAGTTGTATTGAGGGCACAAGATGCCGAGTGATTAGGGTTCACGAATTGGGACCTGTAAATTGTGAATGTTTTTAAGGTTTGGTACCCCGTGGGGATTATTGGATAAAGCTGGTGTGAAAGCGATTATTCTTATCGAGTTTCTACTTGACTTTCCATTATTTCTTTTTCATCGGATTTAAACTGTGTTCAGCTTACTCTACTGTGTTATTACTTGTGATGTCCCGCTGCTAATTGTTGCTTCTATTTCCTATTGCAAGCTTCGTATTATTGTTGTCATTATGCTTAGTTCTGTAGAGATATCGTACTCTACTAGTTCTACACATATACTTGTCCAAGTTATTTAATCGAGTAGGTGTCTTGACTGTCTCTCATCACTACTCCACCGGGGCTAGTATTGATACTTACTAGGTACCGCTGTGGTGTGCTCATACTACGCTTCTGCATATTTTGTGCAGATCTAGGAAATTCAGAGTTGGTCGATCGCTATCTAGCTGTACGGATATTGCTGTGGAGAATCAAGGTAAACCTGCTGCTGCGTTCACAGGCCTCGAAGTCACCTTCTGTTATTGTACTTGCACTGTTTTATCTCTATTTCGAAACAGTTATATTTAGAGATTTTTGTATCAAACTTAGTAGAGCTTATGACTTGTACTACCGGGTTTGGGATTTGAAATTGTGTATAAGATTTTTATCCCATATTCTTCGTTGGTGGTTGATTTCTTTTATTAATCCAGTAAGTGTCAGGCTTACCTAGTCTTAGAGACTAGGTACCGTCACCTTTTCTTACGGAGGAAAACTCGGGTCGTGACATCTAGTTTCGTCATACTTTTTGCTCATTATGTGATGATCATCTAATAAAATCATATTCAAAATTAAATATGATCTTCAAAATAGTTTCTAATTTTAAAATTATAATTTTTTTCAACACTATAATTTTTAAGGAAATAATTTTATTTTGTAAAGAGTATAAAAATTGATTAATATTTTGAGAATATTTTTGTTGATCAATATTCCAATTCGAAGTTTGTAGTAATATGCATATATTTACACAATTATCTCATTTATTAGGTAACTACAGATAAATTTTATGATAAAATTAAAGGGTTCTGACATAAGTGGCCATTCAGCACTAAATTAAGACAATCGCTAGCCCATTAATTTGATTATAAGTTATAGCCAAAAACTTATTACATTAGCTACACACAATAAAATGCGCTGACCCACCTCACTTTTTTCATTCTACCTCTCTCCTACTCCCAACTCCACCATCCAAATAAGTGCACCTTCTCATAAAATATAACAACGCATTGCTCTATCACCTCATTGTCATAATCCATCATAAATATCAGTCCTCACTTTCTCAATTCAATTTGAATCCTTCTTATTTCTAGTTTGATCAATTCTTCAAGTTGCAAAATAGAGTTTTTAATCTATTCTGATAGACTACACTTCATTATTTCTCCATCATAAATTGTTAAATATTTAAAAATAAATTAATTTTCTTATTTAATTCCATTTGATTTGTAGGATTTAGTAGACAACCGAAAGCTATTTCAAAGTCGATATCACTTCTTTTTTAATAACTGAAGAAATAGAGAAATGAAATAAAAATTTCATATAACTAAAACCAAAAGCACCCACTTACGGTGAAATGAGCAAGTTTTAATTTCTGTCTCTCTTCTTTTTTCTTTTAAAGGCTTCATCTTTATATTCCTCTAATCTGAATAAGAGTCACATTTTACTTTTTAAGGTCAAGTTGGACCATTTTGAATCAGCCTCTTATTTTATGGATAAAAATTAAAAGGTATAATATATCCTTTAAATATTCATCACAGAGATACCTAGTTTTTCATATTACGAATAATGAGTTCCTTAAATTTACTAACACTTACGAAAAGAAATTTATGCTTGTTTAATAGAAACTAAAAAATAGTAAAAAATTTAAATAAATAAAAAAACTAATTAGAGTAACATGAGTCTTGTGAGTTGTGATTTAATAGAATTATTTAAATCTTTTTGTGAGGTGGACCTATTATTTTTGTTCATTACCATTCTTTGATATTTGTTTTAATAGAAATGTCAGCAACTTCTTAATTATAAATTTCTATACAAAATATTCTATACATATTCGATAGATAAGGTTAAGAAAAAAGAATTTTATATATATATATATATATATATACACACACACACACACACACACACACACACACTTTTACACACTTACAACAGTCTATACACGTTAGATAGATAAAAGTGCTCGGGATACAAAATATATACAAAATAGATTGTTATTGTATATATATATATATATATATATATATATATATATATATATATATATATATATATACACTTATATACATCATACAACAGTCTATACATGTTGGATAGATAAAAGTGCTCGGGATATAAAATATATACAAAATAGCATGTTACTATACAAAATATATATAAAATAGTTTGTCACTATATAAAATATATACAAAATAGAATGTCATTGTACAAAATATATAGAATAGACTATCACTATACAAAATATATACAATATAGACTATCCCTATACAAAATGTATAAAAAATAGACAGACACTATACAAAAAAATATATATAATAGACTGTCACTATACAAAATAGATACAAAATAAACTGTGACTATACAATTTATATACAAAATAGACTGTAACTATACACTTTATATACAATAGACTGTCACTATACAAAATATATATAAAATAGACTGTCACTATACAAAATAGACTGTCACTATATAAAAAATATCCAAAATAGACTGTCACTATACAAAAAATATACAAAATAGACTGTCACTATACAAAAAATATATAAAATAGATATTTCGGGCTATTAAATGTAATATGTTTGGACCGGAGGGACATTTCGTATCAATGAGGGAAAATATGGGCTATTAAAATTTTGAGGGACTATAGAGGGTCATTTTCTCTAAAATTAATTGATAATCTAATAAAATGCTAACTAATATGAGAAGTTCACTGATAACGCAAAGAAGAAACCTTTGCACTATCAATATATATGACCTAAAATATTAATTCATAATCTAATAAAAATACTACTAACTAATATTGAAGTTCACTTATAATGCGAAAAGAAAACCTTTGCACTATCAATATATATGGCTTAAATCCTATTCAAAAACCCTTAAGGTAAAGAAATGCATTAATAATTGCCTGTTTGACAGGTTTTGGTAGAGCTTCTTGCCAGTAAGGTAAGAGTTCCACTAGCTCTCTAGAGAGAGAGAGTAGCTTCTCACTAGAAATCCTAAACCGTTAATCAACTATTTTCACTTCAATGGAAACAAATGGGGAAGCCAACATATCAACAAACATTCTACCAAACCCCCCCGATAAAATCACGCAAACCCAACTTCTCAAATCCTTCCCATAATGAAAAACTCCTACAAGATGAAGTTTTTTCCATTAACCCCCAGAACGACAAAGGATCTTCTGTTATGGACACATAAATCCCAGATGAAGATGCTATGGTGGAAGGTGAGTCGTCAAAGGATCTAAAGCAAATAATCTTAACGGACATCAATAGACAACGTATTTATGAACCTTGGAAATACACGGTCATCATAAAACTTATGGGGAAACGATTGGTACACCATTATCTAAAGAAGAAGATCCAAGACTTATGGAGACCTACCGAAAATTTATCTCTTATTGATCTTGGTGAAGACTACTATATTGTGAAATTTGCCAAGGAGGAGAATCTGTCAAAGGTACTCCAGAATGGCCCTTGGTTTATTAATGGTTTCTCCTTCTCAGTTCAAAAATAGGTACCAAATTTTATGGCAAAACAAGCCCAGCAGTGTTATATAGCAGTATGGGTGAGACTACCCAGCTCCCTACTGAATTTTACGATGGAATCATCCTAGGGAAAATTGGCAATACTATTGGGAAATTACTAAAGGTGGACGCTTGTACATTAGTGTCAACCCAAAATTCAACTAGTCGTGATGGCACCTAACCCAACTCGTAAGGTAAGCCAATAAACAACTATCCAATTTAATGAGATTTATTAAGAAAAAAAATGATAATACAACTGCTTTTATATAAGAATTTCTAAGGACTGGTAGTACAAATCATAAACTTCTAAGATATAGAGTTTACAAAGCTGGTTTAAAATAAAATACACCATCTATTTGAAATGCGCATGAACAGATCTGAAATACTAAAGCTACCAAGATCAAGGGGCAGCTATGACTGGAGCGCAGGTACATCTTCAGATCCAGCTCCCGCCGTACGCAGCAACATCAACATCCAATATCTGCATGCACGCAAGGTGCAGAAATATAGTATGAGTACAACCGACCCCATATACTCAATAAGTAACAAACCTAACCTTAGGTTAAAAGTAGTGACGAGTTGGGATAAAGGTCAGGGTCCAACTCCAATAACCAGTAACCGTTCATAACAATATAATAAAGATGGTACAAGAAATAACTCAGCTCGTTCATAATTACGAAAAATAGGCATGCTTTTCAAATTCAATGGTAGATCCCACATCTTTCACCAAAAGCCCCAAAAGAAATATGTGAATAAGTTTAAAAACTGTGATCTTTCCAAAAAAACCCTTTCAACAATAAATAAGAGGTTTCATTTTCAGATAGCATGAGGAAAATACATCTCTATTCCTACATGTCAATATACATGTGAAATCATGAATATCACCAAAAATCGTGTAGCAGAAGGAAATGCATCTCTATGCATGTATCTCAAGTATGCATGTTAAATATAATGTAGCTCAGTGATGAACTCATATACTCACACTCTCAGAGTACTCAATCTCATTGTCTCACACTTTTCAGTCATCACACTCAATCACACGGCACACTCATTCACTCAGTACTGTACAGGGCAGATCAAGCCCAAACATAATAACTACTAGCAAATGCGCTCACTAGGAGTGTGCAGACTCTGGAGGGGCTCCTTCAGCCCAAGCGCTATAATCCACACAGACAACTCACTTGCTATAGTATCTATATCTGGAACCGTACTGACAACTCACGATTAATTATATTTATTCAACAAAATACTTATTATAAATATATACTATTTATTAAGTGTCTAGTATATGCACACATCAGTATGTAATATTTTACAATAACATACATGCGCTGGATGAGGGGGGGAGATGAAATACCTATGGATGTGTAATCGATATGCACAGATAGAAAAAAAATATATAAATACAAATGGATATACACATAAGATGAACATATATAAATATAAGGATACTCTGATATACAATGGGATACATGGATATACATGAATATGATAATGAAATACAGTAGAGTTTTTCAAAAACAAACCTCAAGCATCTTGCGAGCAAGCTGTGAGTAACATTCCTCTATATGTTGATTTAAGGAAGCTTCCATCAACCACAATAAAAGATTTGCAAAATTCTCATCCCTTAATTGATGCATATAATGCGACAAAAGCATACATGAAGTGTCCTTCATCCGATTTTCTCAAACTCATAACTGACCCGGGTTTGGAATGCATCAATATATATAAGTAGCTCGGCAACTTTGCATACGACTTACTTGGGTCTCCTCTCAAAAACTGAAGTGCCTTTTGCTTTGATCTATTTACCTTCCAGTAGCTTAAGTCAATACCATAATATTTTTTTCATGTCTTTCATTATGTCCTTTGCAGTGTATACTGTCATAGGATCAACATATTTATCACAAATAATTCTTCCAATAATAGGAGCAGTAGCTACACGTTGTGTAAACAATCTATCCCTTGCCAAACATGTGTGATCCATGCTGAATTTTCTAATCCTAAATATAGAGATGAAAACTTGAAAAACCACACACAACGGTCATTGATACATACCAGGCAGTATCTAACAACATCCAATTTTACACAATATTAATTAAATTTAGATAAACTATCGTGCATCATTAATATAAAAAATTCATGATTGTATACAATTATTAAATTATAGATATACATTCATACCTTGATGGACTTGATCGATCAACTTTAAACTGAATTTTTTTTCGAATAGCATAGTTTTTCAGCACAATCATCAGTGTCTCCTTGTCCTTGTAAAGTTGGCCTTCCGCAACAGTACTATTTAGAGGATCATCTATTATTGGAGTTTCATCAAAATCTACAACTTCAGGATCTTCTACGTTACCCAACCAACTACAGTGTATCACCGTTATGTATATCATATATACCGGCAATCTGTAGGCAGACAGATGAATGTTCCTCGTTTCAATTAAAAGCGTGCATATCTCTCTCTTTCACTGTTAAACACAGTGGATATACATTAAACGCATAATTCTCCTTCTTTAACTCGATGTATACACGCAATCCCATATCATTGTGTATCATCATTGGCGGTGAATCATCATCGCATTTGTACTTGATTTCAAGCAAATTAATTGCGGTATCAACAATCAATTATTTTGAAATTGTAGAAACAAAATCACCAAATTTAATATCTGTACTAATCACCACCCCTTCAACTGAGTAATCCACAAATCGATTGTTGCTATCCCAGTGTCCACCGTGCTGTATCAAAATCGGCAAAGTAGTCATTGAATCTGTTCTTCTATATAGAGAGATTGAAAACCTTCTTTAACCGATTTCTTTGAACTACAAAAATAAAGAATTTTGTTCTTGATGAAAGCACTAATTATTGAATCTGAATTCTGAAAATTGATATTCAGCTTCCATGATTGTTGAAAAAACTTCGAACCCTGTTTAATTTGTGAAGGAAATATAGTTTCTTATTTGGGTCGACTGGATAGTTACGCTTTTGAAGGGATACTTCGTGCAAGCGTGAAGGGTGGACAGAATCTTAAAAATCCCCCTATATTTGAGGGGTTATATAATCGTGTCTGTTGGGATTAGGCTATTTAATGCCAATTTTTTTGGGCTACTACTGCCAAACTAAATTTCAGGCCAATAAAAGGCCAATTATAGTTAAGCATTGTTATACGGTGTCAATTTCTCGTACAAAATTAACCGATTTGTAGCATATTAAAGATCCATATATGATGTAATGACCCAAAATATCATCTCTAAATTTAATAACTAATTATGTATTCTAAGACCTCAAAAAGTACTATTTATCATTCCTCAACTTGCGTGCGCAGTCCGTAAAATTTTCTGGAAAGTTTTTATGTGAAAATGGATTAAAATGTGGATTAAAGCTTTAAAACTCAATTGGGTTGACTTTGGTCAATATTTTAAGCAAACGGACTTGGATCAGTATTTTTATAGTTTCAGTAGGTCCGTATCGTGATTTGGGACTTGGGCGTATGCCCGGAATCAAATTCTGAGGTCCCTAGCCCGAGATATAAAATTTTGATGAAAAATTAAAATGTTTAAGTTCAAATAGTGACCGGACGTCTAATTATGTGAAAATAATCCCGGAATAGAATTTTGATGATTCCAACAGCTCCGTATGGTGATTTTGGACTTAGAAGCGTGTTTGAAATTTTATTTGGAAGTCCGTAATTAAATTAGGCTTGAAATGGCTAAAAATAAGAAGCTAAATTTGGAAGTTTGACCGAGGAGTTGACTTTTTGATATCGGGGTCGAAACCCAATTTTGAAAATTTTTACAGCTCCGTTATGTCATTTATGACTCGTGTGCAAAATTTGAGGTCAATCGGACTTGATTTGATAGGTTCCGGCATCGAATGTAGAAGTTGAAAATTTTTAGTTTCATTAAGCTTGAATTGGGGTATGATTCGTGGATTTAGCGTTGTTTGATGTGATTTACAGGTTCGACTAAGTTCGTATGATATTTTAGAACTTGTTGATATATTTGGTTGAAGTCCCGAGGGCCTCGAGTGAGTTTCGGATGGTTAACGGATCAAAAAATAGACTTAAACAGCTACTGCAATTTTTTTCTCTTCTGCTGGAAATTCTGGGTTATGATCGAGGCCCAAAAATCGAGCTCCCAAAAATCGAGCTCCCAAGATGGAACTCCCAAGATCGAGCTCCCCTGATCGAGCTCCCTGATCGAGCTTCCTGATCGGACTGGACAGATCTGTAAGTTATAAAAACAGAGGCATTCGACCCATTTGCCATTTTTGACAAACTAGAGCTTGAGCAGAGGCGAATTTTGACAGATTTTCAAGGAAAGACATTTGGGGTGAGTGATTCCAACTCGGATTTGGTCTATATACACAAATATATCATTATTTTCACCATTTAATTAGTGTTTTGAGATTGAAATTTGCAAAATTTTAGAAATCTCATAGAAATGAATTTTTGAGATTTCAGTATCGATTCAGAGTCGGATTTGAGTGAAACTGGTATGGTTGGACTCGTAATTGAATGAGTTGTCGGATTTCATAACTTTCGCCGGATTCCGAGAATGGGAACCCACGAACGAATTTTTTATTAATTTCGGGATTTTTATTAAAAATGTAGTATTTTCTTATATAATTGATTCCCATAAATTTTTAATGATTGTATCGAATTATTTTGGCTAGATTCGAGCCATACATAGTTGGATAATCGTGAAAAAGGCCTTATAGTGGATTAAATTAGAGCAAGACAAGGTAAGTCTCTTGTCTAATCTTGTGAGGGGAAAATTACCTCATAGGTGATTAAAATTAAATAATTGTTGCTAATTGTGGGGGCTACGTACGTACGAGGTTACGAGAGTCCGTGCGTAACTACTATTAATGCTAAAGTTCGGGTAGTTTAAAACTCAAAGCATGAATTACTTGTGTAAATTGTATTCTTTGTTTAATTAATATTATTTGATATATACATATATTGTGAATTGTTAGATAAAACTATTAAAGGATAAAAATCTCATATACTTGATTTTCTGTTTAAATTAATTATTGTTAAGAGAAATTGTTCTTCCTCCCGAATTTATCTTATAATAAATATACTCTCCTTCCGGAGGTACATAAGAAAATGTCCTCCTTTCTTGTGGAGCGGACCGAATGCCTCTGCAGGATATATGCATCTATGGATCGCGTCGCACGTCCTTCGGCAGTGTACACGACACTTTGGATCGGGCCGTACGTCCTCGGCAGAAATCGTGCTTAATAATAATAATTACACGATACTTTAATAATTTATTTTAGCTTGCGAAGCTAATTGATAAATTGAAAAATCCTTGGAATTTAATGAATTATTATTCTTGCTTGTTAAAGAATTAATTTTTATTCCTGTAAATGATATTTAATTGATAAATTAAAAATTATTTGAATTGAAGAAATTTAATTAATATATTGAGAAATGTTGCATTTGAAGGAATTTAATTATTTGCGTTGATTTAATAAATTATTTTAAATTCTGTAAATCATGCTGATTTAAATATCCTAATTGTATTTCATTTATTATTATTGACCCATAGTGAATGTCAAAGTCGGCCATCTCGTCTCTACCACTTCGAGATTAGGCTTGATACTTGCTTTGTACACGTTGTTTACGTACTCATACTACACTTGCTGCACTTTTTGTGCAGGACCTGAGGCAAGTACTAGTGGGGATCTATCGTCTTACACCCACGCTATCCAAGGGCATAGTGGTGAGCTGCCTTTCTGAGCCGTACTGCAGCTACTAGTGTCTCTCCTTGTATCTTTTTATTCTGTCTATTTTATTTCAAACAGTATTTGAGGTTTTGTATAATCTACTAGATGCTCATACACTTGTGACACCAGGTCTTGGCACACACATTGGTAGAATTTGGGCTTTATTATTTTTTTTGGTTTTAAATTTTGTCAATGAATGATTAATTTATTAACGGGGCTTGCCTAGCTGTAGTGTTGGGCGCCATCACGACCTATAGGTGAAATTGGGTCGTGACAACATGGTATCAAAGCACTAGGTTCACTTAGGTCTCACAAGTTATGAGCAGGCTTAATAGAGTCTTGCAGATCGGTACGGAAACGTCTGTACTTATCTTCGAGAGGCTATAGGGTCTTAGGAAATTACCTTTCTTCATATTCCATCGTGTAATTAATGTAGTACTAAATATCCTTTTCTTATTCTCTCACAGATGGTGAGAACGCGCTCAAATGAAGTTCCAGACCAAGGAAGAGCTACTCCCGCAGTTGCTAGAGGCCGAGGCCGAGGCAGAGGGAGGGCTCCAGCCCGTGGTAAGGGGCGAGGACATCCCAGGACTGTTCTAGTTATGCCACCAGTGGGTCCAGCAGAGAATCCTGTTATTGAGGAATAGGGTGAGGTGCCTGTGGCAGAGCCAGCTCCGGTGGATTTCACATCTGCACCAGGATTTCAGGATGTCATGGGTCGTATGCTGCGGTTCATGGATAGTATGACTCAGGCCGGTTTATCTCCGGCAGACCCAGCCACATCTCAGGAGGGCGGGGGAGCACAGACCCCTACCACGTATGCTCATGGACAGACAGTTGTTGTATATCATACCCAGGGTGCACTACCCGTGGGTGGAGCCCAGCCAGTGGCAACAGCGACACTTGAGCCCAGGCCAGCTGTAGCCGCCGATCCTCAGAAACTATTGGACAGATGGACTAGACTACATCCTCCTATCTTTAGGGGTGAGCGACATGAGGATCCACAGGACTTCATTGATCGTTGCAGGGACAGACTGCATAACATGAGGATATTAGAATCTCATGGGGTTGACTTTGCTACTTTTCAGCTAGAGGGCAGAGTCCGTAGATGGTGGCAGTCTTAAGCTCTTGGTAGACTAGCAGATTCTCCTCCCATGACTTGGGACAGGTTCACCCGTATCTTCCTGGACAGGTATATTCCACCCTCCCAAAGGGAAGAGTTGCGGTATCAGTTTGAGCAGCTCCAGCAGGGTCAGATGTCAGTGACTGATTATGAAGCGAGGTTTTCTGAATTATCTCGCAATGCACTTATGATACTCCCAACTGAGGCAGAGAGAGTGCGGAGGTTTGTAGCTGGTTTACATACTGGTAGGCCACTATGACTCTAAAGGTTGAGATGGGTACTTCTTATGAGCGTGTTGTGGAGATAGACCGGAGGGTTGAGGGTGTGCGTCAGCGGAGCCGAGAGTAGATTATGAGAGATAAGCGATTCAAGTACTCTGGAGAGTTCAGGGGTGCTCCGTCTGAGGGCAGAGGTCAGTTTGTGAGGGGGAAGTCCAGCAAACCCCAATATCCAGCACCACTACCTCCTCGAGGTGCTCCAGTGCGACCTTATCTCAGTGTTATACCAGAGAGTTCCTACCGCCCACCAGCTATTCAGGGTCCTCCCAGTGGGTATTCAGTTCCCCAGGGCCAGACACTTAGTCAGCATCTCATCGCACCGAAGAGTTGTTACGAGTTCGGGGATCCTAGTCACATACGGAGGTTTTGCCCCAAGCTTTGGGGTAGACCAGTACAGCAGGGTCAGCAGCCTATGCTTACCGGACCAGTTGCTCCACCAGTAGTCCGACCACCAAGAGGTGGAGGACAGGTGGGTAGGGGTCGTCCTAGAGGCGGAGGTCAGCCTGGCGGAGGCCAGCCAGTTAGCACTCCAGCTCGGTTCTATGCTTTTCCGGCTAGACCAGATGCAGAGGCCTCATATGCTGTGATTACAAGTATTATTTCTGTTTGCGGCAAAGATGCCTCAGTATTATTTGATCCAGGATCCATGTATTCATATGTGTCATCTCTATTTGCTCCATTCCTGGGTGTTTCTTGTGAGTCCTTGTGTACTCCTGTTTATGTGTCCAATATTGTAGGCGATTTTGTTATTGTGAACCGGATCTACCGGTCTTGTATTATTACATTCTGTGGTTGAAACTATAGCATATCTCTTATTGCTCGAGATGATCGATTTTGAAATTATTCTGGGTATAGACTGGTTATCTCCATATTATGCTATTCTAGATTGTCATGCCAAAACTGTTACCTTGGCTATTCCATCTTTGCCTAGGCTGGAGTGGAAGGGTTCGTCGGTTAGTTCATTTAATCGGGTTATTTCTTTTATAAAGGCTCAACACATGGTTGGGAAGGGTTGTTTGGCTTATCTAGCCTATGTTCGGGATACTACTGCAGAGACTCCGGCTATTGATTCAGTGCCAGTAGTTCGGGAGTTCTCCGATGTATTTCCTTGAGATCTTCCAGGTATGCCACCTAATCGTGATATTAATTTTTGTATTGACTTGGCTCCAGATACTCAGCCTATATCTATTCCACCATATCGCATGGCTCCGAAAGAATTGAAAGAGTTGAAAGAACAGCTTGAAGAGTTACTAGCCAAAGGGTTCGTCAGACCGAGTGTGTCACCTTAGGGTGAACCGGTATTATTTGTGAAAAAGAAGGATGGAACAATACGGATGTGTATTGATTATCGCCAATTGAACAAAGTCACTATTAAGAACAAGTACCCGTTGCCGCATATTGATGATCTATTTGACCAGTTGCAGGGTGCTAGGGTATTCTCTAAGATCGACTTGAGGTTGGGGTACCATCAGTTGAAGATTCGGGATTCTGATGTTCTGAAGACTGCTTTTTGGACTAGATATGGTCATTATGAGTTTCTGGTGATGTTCTTCGGTTTAACTAATGCCCCAACAACATTTATGGATCTGATGAACAAGGTATTCAGGCCATATATTGATTTGTTTGTCATTGTCTTCATTGATGACATATTGATCTACTCGCGTAGTAAGGAGGAACATGAGCAGCATATGAGAGTAGTGCTTCAGACATTGCGGGAACAAAAGCTATATGCCAAGTTCTCTAAATGTGAGTTTTGGCTAGAGTCTATAGCATTTTTGGGACATATTGTATCGGGCGAAGGTATTAAAGTTGATCCCAAAAAGATTGAGACAGTTCAGAATTGGCATCGCCTCACTTCGGCGACTGAGATCAGGTTTTTTCTGGGTTTAGTAGGTTATTATCGTCGATTCGTGGAAGGTTTTTCATCTATTGCAGCACCTTTGACCAAATTAACCCAGAAGGGTGTTCAGTTCCGATGGTCCGATGATTATGAGTCAAGCTTTCAGAAACTCAAGACAACATTAACTACAACACCCGTGTTAGTGTTACCTTCTGGTTCGGGAATATATACAGTGTATTGCGATGCTTTGTGTGTTGGCTTGGGTTGTGTATTGATGTAGGAAGGGCGAGTTATTGCATATGCTTCACGTCAGCTGAAGCCTCAAGAGAAGAATTATCCGGTACATGATTTGGAGTTAGCTGCGATTGTTCACGCTCTTAAAATTTGGAGGCATTATCTTTATGGGGTGTCTTGTGAAGTTTACATTGATCATCGCAGTTTGCAGCATTTGTTCAAGCAGAGGGACCTAAATTTGAGGCAGCGCAGATGGCCGGAGTTACTAAAAGATTATGATATTACTATCCTGTATCATCCGGGCAAAGAAAATGTGGTTGCAGATGCCTTGAGCAGAAAGACGGAGAGTATGGGTAGTTTGGATTTCATTTCAGCAGAGGAAAGGCCATTAGCCTCGGATATTCAGTCCTTGGCTAACAGACTTGTGAGGCTAGATATTTCAGAGCCCAGCCGAGTTCTTGCATGTGTTATGGCCCAATCTTTACTATTTGAGCAGATCAAGGCTCGCCAGTATGATGACCCACACTTGATGGTTCTTCGTGAAACGGTACTACGAGGTGGTGCCAAGGAAGTTACTATTAATGCGAATGGTGTTCTGCGACGCCCAGGGTCGTCTATGTATTCCTAATGTGGATGGACTGAGGAAAAAGATCCTAGAGGAGGCACACAGTTCTCAGTATTCTATTTATCCAGGTGCTACTAAGATGTATCGTGACTTGAGGCAGCATTATTGGTGGCGACGAATGAAAAAGGACATAGTTGAGTATGTATCTAGGTGTCTAAATAGCCAGCAAGTTAAATATGAGCACCAGAGGCCATGTGGCCTACTTCAGCAGATGACTATACCAGAGTGGAAATGGGAATGAATTACTATGGACTTTGTAGTTGGGTTGCCGCGGACCTTGAGGAAGTTTGATGCAGTTTGGGTGATTGTTGACAGGTTGACCAAGTCGGCACATTTTATTCCTGTTGTGACTACGTATACTTCAGAGAGGTTGGCCCAGATTTATATTCAGGAGATAGTTCGGTTGCACGATGTGCCAATTTCCATCATATCAGATAGAAGCCCTCAGTTTACTTCACATTTCTGGAGAGCAATACAGAGTGAGTTGGGGACCCGTGTAGAGCTCAGCACAGCCTTTCATCTGCAGAACGACGGGCAGTTAGAGCGAAAAGTTCAAATTTTGGAGGATATGCTCAGGGCATGTGTGATTGACTTTGGAGGTTAGTGGGATCGTTTCCTACCTTTGGCCGAGTTTTCTTATAGTAACAGTTACCAATTCAGTATCGAGATGGCTCCATTTGAGGCTTTATATGGCCGTCGATGCCATTCACCTATAGGATGGTTTGAGCCCGGTGAGGCTAAGTTATATGGTACTGATTTGGTAAGGGATGCCTTGAAAAAGGTAAAGTTGATTCAGGAGCGACTTTGTACAGCACAGTCCAGACAGAAGAGTTACGCGGATCAGAAAGCTCGTGATATATCATTTATGGTAGGTGAAAAAGTTCTCTTGAAGGTTTCGCCGATGAAGAAAATTATGAGATTCGGGAAGAAGGGCAAGTTGAGCCCAAGGTTTATAGGCCCATTTGAGGTGTTGAGACGAGTTGGGGAGGTTGCTTATGAGCTTGCATTGCCTCCCAGCCTATCGGGAGTTCATCTGATTTTTCATGTATCTATACTCCGGAAGTATCATGTCGACCTATCACATATGTTAGACTTCAGTACAGTTCAGCTAAATAATAGCTTGGGTTATGAAGAGGAGCCAGTTGCCATTATTGATAAACAGGTTCATCAGTTGAGGTCCAAGAGGATTTCTGCAGTAAAAGTCCAGTGGAGGGTCCAACCAGTCGAGGAAGCGACTTGGGAGGCCGAAGAAAATATGCGGAGCAGATATCCACACTTATTCATCACTTCAGGTATAATTCTAAAACCGTTCGAGGACGAACGTTTGTTTAAGAGGTGGAAAATGTGATGACCCAAAATGTCATCTTTAAATTTAATAATTAATTATGTGTTCTAAGACCTCGAAAAGTACTATTTATCATTTCTCGACTTGCGTGCGCAGTCCGTAAAATTTTCTTTAAAGTTTTTATGTGAAAAATAGATTAAAATGTGGATTAGAGCTTTAAAACTCAATTGAGTTGACTTTGGTCAACATTTTGAGCAAACAGACTCGGATCAGTATTTTGACAGTTCCGGTAGGTCCGTATCGTGATTTGGGACTTGGGCGTATGCCCGGAATCAAATTCCGAGGTCCCTAGCCCGAGATATGGAATTTTGATGAAAAATTAAAATGTTTAAGTTCAAATAGTGACTGGATGTCTAATTAAGTGATTTTTGACTTAGGAACGTATTTGGAATTTTATTTGGAAGTCCGTAGTTAAATTAGGTTTGAAATGGCTAAAAACAAGAATTTAAGTTTGGAAGTATGACCGAGGAGTTGACTTTTTGATATCGGGGTCGGAACCCAGTTCTGAAAATTTTTACAGCTCCATTATGTCATTTATAGCTTGTGTGCAAAATTTGAGGTCAATCGGAGTTGATTTGATAGGTTTCGACATCGAATGTAGAAGTTGAAAATTCTTAGTTTCATTAAGCTTGAATTGGGGTATGATTCGTGGTTTTAGCATTGTTTGATGTGATTTAGAGGTTCGACTAAGTTCGTATGATGTTTTAGGACTTGTTGGTATATTTGATTGAGGCCCCGAGGGCCTCGGGTGAGTTTCGGATGGTTAACGGATCAAAAATTGGACTTAAACAGCTGCTACAATTTTTTTCTCTTCTGCTGGAAATTCTAGGCTGTGATCGAGCCCAAGATCGAGGCCGAAAAATCGAGCTCCCAAAAATCGAGCTCCCAAGATCGAGCTCCCTGATCAGACTGGACAGATCTGTAAGTTATAAAAACAGAGGCATTCGACCCATTTGCCATTTTTGACAAACTTAAGCTTGAGTAGAGGCTAATTTTGACAGATTTTCAAGGAAAGACATTTGGGGTGAGTGATTCCAACTCGGATTTGGTCTATATACACAAATATATCATTATTTTCACCATTTAATTAGTGTTTTGAGATTGAAATTTGCAAAAATTTAGAAATCTCATATAAACGAATTTTCGAGATTTCGGTATCGATTCGGAGTCGGATTTGAGTGAAACTAGTATGGTTGGACTCGTAATTGAATTGTCGGATTTCATAACTTTCGCCGGATTCCGAGACGTGGGCCCCAAAGACGAATTTTTTATTAATTTTGGGATTTTTATTCAAAAATATAGTATTTTCTTATAGAATTGATTCCTATAAATTTTTAGTGATTGTATCGAATTATTTTGGCTAGATTCGAGCCAGACAGAGTTGGATAATCGTGGAAAGGGCCTTATAGTGGATTAAATTGGAGCAAGACGAGATACGTCTCTTGTCTAATCTTGTGAGGGGCAAATTACCTCGTAGGTGATTAAAATTAAATAATTATTGCTAATTGTGGGGGCTACGTACGCACGAGGTGACGAGAGTCTGTGCGTAGCTACTATTAATGCTAAAGTTCGGGTAGTTTAGAACTCAAAGCATGAATTACTTGTGTAAATTATATTCTTTGTTTAATTAATATTATTTGATATATACATATATTGTGAATTGTTAGATAAAAATATTAAAGGATGAAAATCTCATATACGTGATTTTCTGTTTAAATTAATTAATTGTTAAGAGAAATTGTTCTTCCTCCCGAATTTATCTTATAATAAATATACTCTCCTTTCGAAGGTATATAATAAATATCCTCCTTTCTTGTGGAGCGGGCCGAACGCCTCGGCAGAATAAATGCATCTATGGATCGCGCCGCACGTCCCTCGGCAATGTACACGACACTCTGGATCGGGTTGTACGTCCTCGACAGAAATCGTGCTTAATAATAATAATTACACGATACTTTTATTTCAGCTTGCGAAGCTAATTGATAAATTGAAAAATTCTTGGAATTTAATGAATTATTATTCTTGCTTGTTAAAGAATTAATTTTTATTCATGTAAAGATTCAATGAACTTTGAAACTTTAACTTGCGCAAACGATGCCGAAACCTATCAAATCACATCCGATTGACCTCAAATTTTGCACACAAGTCACATTCAATATTACGGACCTGTTCCAACTTCTGGAATCAGAATCCGACCCCGATATCAAAAGGTCCACTCCCGGTCAAACTTTTCAAAATTTCAACTTTCGCCATTTCGAGCCAAATTCAACTACGGACCTCCAAATTACAATCCGGACGCGCTCCTAAGTCCGAAATCATCCAACAGAGCTAACGGAACCATTAAAATTACAATCCGAGATTAAATGCTAAAAAGTCAAACTTGGTCAACTCTTCCAATTTAAAGTTTCAACAATGAAATCCATTCTTCCAATTCGATTCCGAAATACCTGAAAACCAAAACCGACGATTTACACAAGTCAAAATACATCATACGGAGATACTCACACCCGTAAACTATCGAGCGAAGTGTAAACACTCAAAACGACCGATTGGATCGTTACACCACCAAAAGTGATTAATGGTCAATTTTTGGCTAAACTAGATAAATCAGAAATAGATTTAGAAATAGAAAAATGGAGAAGAGCACTGGTTATATATGTAATTTGGGAGACACCTGGATATAACTACATGAAGAGATACATGTCGCAGACTTGGAACAATATTGTTGAGCCAGAATTATACCTTCATGAAGACGGCTATTACATTGTTAAATTCCAAACCATTGATGATCTAAGGAAAATATTATATGGGGGACCATATAGTATTAACATCAGACCAATTGTGATAAAGCAGTGGACACCTGACTTTGATTTCAATGCTGAATTCCTAACTGAAGTGCCTCTATGGGTCAAGTTTTCAAAACTCCCTATGAGTTGCTAGGGCTGTAAAACACTAAGCAGAATGGCCAGTACCATTGGTACTCCACTGTTTGTTGATGCTTGTACAACAAATCAACATAGGATATCATATGCTAGAATCTTGATTGAGATAAATGTGACTAAAAACTTGCCTACAGAAGTGACTGTGATGGATCCATCCGGAAGGCAATTTCAGCAGGCAGTGGAATTTGAGTGAAAGCCGGAGTTTTGTACTGAATGCTTGAAAATTGGGAATGACTGTGCGAAGAGGAAAAAGGAGCAGGAAGGTCAACCACTGAAGAGAAGGAAGCCAACAAAAATAGTGCAAACATGGGTAGCAAAAAGGGTAATACAACAACAAAGTGCAGGAAGCCTAGGAATGTCTGACCAACAAGAAGTTGCAGGGATACTTTTGATAGATAAAGGTAAGGCAGCTGTAAGGGGAGCAGAAGGTGAGTGGTCACAACCAAAGAGTAAAGGCAATAGTCTAAGGCAGAGAACAGAATACCAAAAGGCTGAGGCAGAGAAAAATGAAAGGAATGAGGGCCATAAAGATGCAATGGCCAACTCAGAAGGAGTGTATGCAGTGTCAAAAAAGAATGGCTTCCAAGCTATTCTTATGCATGAGAAGTAAGTGGGTAATGCAATGCCTCCTGATACAAGAGGATGAGTAAACACCACTCAATGACTTGGTTGTTTTGAAATGTGAGGGGAATAAATAAGAGGTACAAACAGAAGAAAATTAAGAAGTACCTCATAGAAAATCACATAAAAATAGCAGGTCTTGTGGAAACAAAAGTCAAGGAGAATAATGCACAACATATTGTTGGGAAAATTGCATGTACATGGAGTTTGCTCAACAACTATGGTGATGCTAGTAATGGGAGAATTTGGATTATGTGGGATAGTAGAATCTACAATATCAAGAAATTGGCAAGCCAAGTACAATATATACAGTGTCATATCATAGGGAAGCACAATGGAGTGGATTTCTTAATAGCAGTTGTTTATGGCTTTAATACAATGGAGCAGAGAAAGACGTTATGGTCTCAGTTAAACTACCTGGCTTCAGGGATTAATAAGCCTTTGGTTAATATGTGGAGATTTCAATGCTATACATATCCTCAAGATAGACATTATGGAGTACCAGTGACACTGGCTGAAATTAAAGATTGCAGATTGCTATCACAATCTCTCAGTGAATGAACTTCCATGGAAGGAAAATTATTACACTTGGTCAAATAAGCAGTAAGAGAGTGATAGAATATATAGCAGACTAGACAGAGTAATGGCTAATGATGAATGGATGCTTCATTATGGGCACTTGAGAACAGAGTATGGGGAGCCATATATTTCTGATCATGCACCTATGCTTATCTAAATGAGAAGCACTATGAGAAACATAAAAGTCCCATTCAGGTTTTTAACATTTATGCAAACTGCATACAATTCAAACAGCTGGTGGAAGATGGATAGGCAAGGAACCAAACAAGAGAGAAAATGAAAAATGTTAGCTTAAAATGAAGCCTCTTAAAGTAGACCTTAAAAGATTGAATTCTGAGTTTAATGGGATAGCAGAGAAGATTAATCAAGCTAGAGAAGCACTAAAGGATATACAAGGGAGGATACAAAATCATTACTCAAATAGCTTAACTGATCAGGAGAAGGATTGCTTACAACAACTTGAAAAGTGGTATATGATTGAGGAAAGTGCACTGCAACAAAAATATAGAGCTAGCTGGATAAAGCTTGGGGACTCAAACAATAAATATTTCTCAACTGTGATGAAGGAAAAGTAACAGACCAAGCAAATTATGGAGATCAATTCTCTAGTAGGGACGAAGCTATTGAATATGGGAGACATAAAGAATGAAATTCTGGATTTCTATAAGTCTCTAATGGGGTCAGCTAATGCCTAGCTTCCAGCAGTAAACAGAATAGTTATGAAGTCTGGACCATGTTTGACACACAGAGCAAGTTGCATTATGTGCTGATGTAACAGATGAGGGGGTCTATGAAGGACTATGTTCGATAGGAGATGACAAAGCACTAGGAATAGATGGATTCAATGATGTGTTCTTCAAGAATTCATGGAATATAGTGAAACAAAAAGTATGTGACGCAATCAACGATTTCTTCATCATAGGGAAACTCTACAAGGCAATTAACTACACCACTCTCACTCTGATTCCAAATATACCTAATCCAACTACAATCAAATAATACATGCCCATAGCATGTTGCACTATACTATACAAACTAATATCAAAAGTGTTGGCTGCTAACTTACAGAAGGTGATGAGTTACATTATATCTGAGGCTCAGGTAGGGTTCATCCCAGGAAGGAGGATAGCATGCAATATAATTTTAGCTCATGACCTAGTTAAATCATATAATAGAAAACACATTTCACCATGTGCATGATAAAGGTTGATATACAAAAAGCGTATGACTTTGTAGAATGAGTGTATTTGCAACAAGTCATGGAAGGAGTGAGATTCCCTGAGAAGTTTATTGGATGGATAATGACTTGTGTCCAGACAGTTAACTACTCTATGCTTAATTGTGAATCTGTGGGACCTTTTAATGCAGGTAGAGGACTGAGGCTAGAGCATCTAGTATCCCCTTTTATCTTTGCTATTGCTATGGAATATTTGAGCAGGCTGCTTAATGGACTGAAGAAGGAGAAAGGGTATGAATTTCATCAGAAATATGGAAAGCTGGCATTACTCATCTGAGTTTTGCTGATGACCTGCTGTTATTTGCCAGAGGGGACAAAGAATCCATTCAAAAATCACAAGCATGCTTTACTACATTCTCAACAATATCAGGAATGAAGGCTAAAATGACTAAGAGTGCAGTGTATTATGGAGGCATCAGCACTAAGAAGAAAGATGAGATACTACAATTGTTAGGCTACAGTCAAGGAGAATTGCCATTTAAATACTTGGGAGTTCCACTTGACACAAAGAAGCTGACTGTAATAGGGAGAATAGTGTCCAAGATTACATCTTGGACTGCAAAAAAATTATCATATGCAGGAAGAATTCAACTGGTGCAATCAATAATCTTTGGCATGCAATCATACTGGTCCCAGATCTTCACATTGCTAGTTAAAGTCGCAAAGTTAATTGAAGCCTATTGCATAAGCTATATGTGGTAGAGGAGAAATGAGATTAATAAGAAAGCACTAATTGTCTGGGAGAAGATATGTCAACCTAACGTAGCAGAATGACTCAATTTACACAACCTGCAGGTGTGGAATAAAGCAGCAATCGCAAAGACATACTTGGATCTAAGCCAAAAGCAAGATAAGCTATGGATAAAATGAAAACATGCATACTACATCAAAGAGCAAAATGTAGATAGCATGACCATCCCACAAAGTGCAAGCTGGATGGTGAGGAAAATCCTAGGAGCCAGGAAGATAATTACATAGCTGAGCAGACCATTGAGTGAGCAAAAAAGGTTTGATCAAACAGATCTACTTACGAATGAGTCCATTTTATCCAAGGGTACAGTGGAGAAGGATGATGCACCACAACACTGTTAGACCAAAAGCCATTTTTACAATGTGGCTCCACAATAATGGAAGGATGCTAACCGCAGACAGACTGATAAAATAGGGACTCAATGTTAATCCCACATGTGTTTTCTGTCGAGCTGAGAATGAGACAAAGATCATCTCTTTGTAGAGTGTGGATATGTCAACCAAACTGTGGTGGATATTGTTCCTATGGCTACATATGCATCCTGCTGCAATTAATACTTGGGGGCAATTCATTTAGTGGTTCATAGAGCAAACAAAAGGAAAATCAAAGCATGCACACGTACTAAAAATGATATATGCTGAAACTACCTATGCATTGTGGAGGGAGAGAAACAACAGGATATTTGAAGTAACTTCGCGAGACTATGAAAGTTTAGCACGTGAGATTATATGTGTCTGCAACCTTAGAGCTGGAAGGAAGGTGAAAGGATGGGTACATCATCTTTATTACTAGACTTGTAAATAAAAACAGTAGCTTAGATAGTAAAGTTGTATAGGAATTAGTTTTTTTTTGTATACTGTCTTTAGTTGATATAGCTAAGCTGAGTTTAAGCATAGCTAATGCGCTATACTATTTTCACTAGTGATTAATGAAACTTTTAATTACCAAAAAAAAAGGGAATGAGTAAGCCTCCATCAAGATATTGAACTTTACATGGTTTATCATATTTGGCAATTATTGATTATCATTGCGTGAGTATTAATGTGTCGTAACTTTTTGAAAATTAGTAGTTTTAGAGATGTATTAGGTAGGACTGCGTGTCGCTTTAGAACTTGTAGTTGTTCTTCCAGCTGATTTCTTTCTAGCCTTCTTATGCTGGTAAGTAGGGGTGGCAAACGGGAAGGTCGTATCGGATATAGAACGGGTTAAAAATGGATAAATTATCCGACCCGACCTATGTTAAATACGAATAAAAAATAAATTAATCGGCGAATAATATGGATATTCATATTATCCATGGCTTCTTGGATATGATAACTTTTGAGAGAATTCCTAGTCTCCAAGTTTGAGAAACCCCCAATTCGAGGCTTTACAAATGTAAAGATTAAACTCATTAGTTATCTATTTGCTAAGTGGATAGTATGGTTCTTATCCATATTTGATATGTTTTTAAAAGGTTCATTATCCAACCCATTTTTAATGAATAATATGGGTGGATAAATGTTATCTTTTACCCATTTCTCCACCACTACTCGTAAGCGCTCTCTCTCTCTCTCTCTCTCTCTCTCTCTCTCTCTCTCTCTCTCTCTCTCTTGCATTAATAGTTTACAGTCGTCGAAGTTATGGTGTAATGACCCAATCGGTTGTTTTGAGCATTTGCACTTCGCTCGGTGGTTTGAGGGCATGAGTAGCTCTGTATTATGTATTATGATTTGTGTGCATCGTCGGTTTCGGTTTTTGGGTGATTCAGAATTAGTTTGGAAGAATGAATTTCATGTTTGAAGCTTTAAGTTGGAAGAGTTAACCAAGTTTGACTTTTGAGTATTTGACCTCGGACCAGAGTTTTGATGGTGTCGTTAGGTCCGGACGGTGATTTTGGACCTGGGCATATGCCCGGATTAGCATTTGGATATTTTTAGAAAGTTTTGATACTATTTGGCGAAAGCTGAAAATTTGAAGGTTTGAAATGTTCATAGGTTTGATCAGGAGTTTACTTTGATGATATCAGGTTTGTATTATGGTTCCGGGAATTGAAATAGATTCGTTATGTCATTTGAAACTTGTGTGCAAAATTTGAGGTCATTCCGAGTTGATTTGATATGGTTCGGCACGAGTTTTGGAAGTTGAAAGTTCAAAAGTTCATTAAGTTCGATTTGAGGTGCGACTCGTGGTTTTGATATTTTATGCGTGATTTGAGGCCTCGAGTAAGTCCTTTTTATGATATGTGACTTGTTGGTATGTTCGGATGGGGTCCCGAGGGGCTTGGGTGCGTTTCGAATAGATTTGGGTTGTGTTGCGCTCATTTTTTATGTTTCGACGTCATTTCTTCAAGCATAAATGGTACCACACTAATCAAATAAGCTCCAATTTCTGTTTTGATTGAAACATTAGATACGTATTGTAATTACGTAGCCATAGAAAAAAAATCGTCAAATTTGGATATCGTATAAGGGAGTTATGCTCATTTTAGTGTCGGAGAAGAGAGTTGGTGCTGGTGCTTCGCAGATGCGAAGTTGGGTCCGCATCTGCGACCCCGCAGGTGCGAAAAATGGTCTGCAAAAGCGAAAACGACAACTGGAAATGGGCAGGTGCGGAGTTTTTGTCGCAGAAGCGAAAATCCCTATGTATAAAAAATCAGACTGCGTTTTTTTGGTATTTTGAGCATATCTTGAGTTCTAGAGCTCCGATTGAGATGATTTTCGCGGCGTTTCTTCTCGTCTTTTCATGGGGGTCAGTATCTAACTACGTTTTGTATTTAATATGATCACATAAGTTTATTTTTGAATTAATTCATATTTTAATTGGAGAATTGGGGGTTTTTATCAAAAACTTTTCTAAAGTGAATAATTGAGTTTTGAATATTGATTCGGAGTCAGAATTGAATGAAATTAATATGGTTGGACTCGTAATTAAATGGGTTGTCAGATTTTGTGAGTTTTGTCAAGTTTTGAGGTGCGGGCAGGATTTAACTTTTTGGTTGACTTTGGATTTTGATTTAAAGATTCAACCTTTATCGATTGGGTTTATTCCTTTGGCATTATTTGATGTTCTTGAGTTGCTTTTGGCTAGTTTTGAGCCGTTCATAGGTTGGTACGCGTGAGATGGTATTTCTAGAGTATTGTTTGGCTTGCTCGGTATTAAATTTGGCTTGTTTGAGGTAAATATCTTATCTAAACTTAGTTGAGGCACTAGTTTCGTGAATGATTTGTGATAGCTACGTGCTACGGGTGCGCATATGTGTGGGGTTTAAGCCCATGTGCGAGCACCGAGGTATTTATTCTTGCTCGGGGTGGTGCTTAGGCTATGATATGCCTAGAGTTGACTGTTAAGCTTTAAACTATAATATTTCTCATATTTGTACCATTGTTGTGAACTATCTGAGTCACACTTGAGGTTACGAAGAGGCTGATTCCCTGAATAAACTTGATAATTACTATTTCTGTGATAAATTACCGATTTGAGCTATGATAGTACACATTGCACATGCCTACACTTTAGCATGTTATTATACAGTCCTAGAGTATGAAATATGATATTTATCCATCATTTATATGTATTCGTGTATACTTACTTCTGTGTGATATGAGTCGGACTGTATGCTTGTGACCACATCAGGTAGATTGTGTTGTTATGCTTGTGACCATGCTAGGCGGATTATGATATTGTGCATGTGACTACGCCGGACACATTGTGTTGTTATACTTGTGACCATGTCGAGCGGATCATGATATTGTGCCTGTGACCACGCTAGGCGGATTGGTATTATTAGCACGTGAGTTGTCAGTGCATCACATGAGTTGTCCGTACGGATTCATATATTGATATTATTATCACGTGAGTTGTCCATGCGGATCCAGATATTGATATTATAGCACGTAAGTTGTCCGTGCAACACCTGAGTTATCTGTGCGGTTGATATTATTAGCACGTGAGTTATCCGTGCAGCACGTGAGTTGTCCGTGCAGCGTGTGGATACGGATCTATCCCCTAGGGTCACTCTCTCATGTTCCTCTCTTGATGGTGTACACGCGAATTGTGAGAAACTGATGGGTTTCTGGTTGATGTGAGCTCTAGGAGAGCTGGTTACTATATTTGGATCGGGTTACGCACCGCAACAAACTGATATTTGGTTATGGCATTTTATCTTTACTTGCAATTTCCTTGACTGTTTACCTGATTTACTTGCATATCTTCCTTATATGCTGGGTTGTTAACTGAGTAGAATACTTTGAAATAAAGAATTGTGAGTATCAAAGTGGTTTTACCTGAGATTTCTTAATTTGATCATCTATCTGTTTTATACTTGTTGAAATTATGAACTGCTCAGGTGTTAGTGAGTATCATCTATAATTCTTGCTTCTTTTATCTCGCCGAGGTTAGTTAGGATACTTATTGAGTACATGAGGTCGGTTGTACTCATACTACGCTTCTGCACCTTGCGTGCAGATCTTGGAGTTGATGTTGTTGTGTACGACGAGAGCTGACATTGAAGATGTACTTGCGTTCCAGTTATGGCCATCACTTGTCCTTGGTAGCTTTAGATTTAGATTATGTTCATTTACATTTCAAATAGATGTTGTAATTATTTTAATTCAGTTTTGTAAAAATCTAAGTTTTAGTGGCTCATGACTTGTACTATCAGCCCTTGGGAAGTTGTATAAAAATTCAGCTATTTTATTTTTGACTCTTATCATTATCACTATATTTTATTTTATTGTTATTTGACTTACCTAGCGGGTTGGATTAGGTGTCATCACGCCGGGTTGGATTTTGGGACGTGACATGTGGCTTTTAATAGTTGTTATCTTGTTCCATTGAAGGCTTTCTCTCGATAAAATGGATAATATGATCAAGTCGCCTATTCAAAATGTTGGGGCTCCAAGAGTGCAGGTAATTCATGAAGCTGGTTATAACTCTAGCAATACTTGGGAAATTTTGAGAGTTGGAGGCGCGACTTGAGATATACGAGGGAGTTCATTCAAACATCTTATTGCCATCACCGAATTCTTCAAGAAGTTTGAGCTGTCTAAGATGAAATATTACGGCGAAATCTATTATAATTGGCTAAATGTGCACAAGCTTTAGAATTTTAGAGAACTATTAACGCACCACGTAATATAATATGGACTAATTTGAGTGAAAGCTAAAACAAAGGGACGATTCAAACCTTTTATGGACCAAAATTATACTAGTTTTTGGATTAAAAAAAAACAGTTTTAGAAACAAAAAAAGGTATTTCCCCTCCAGGTTCAAGAATAACGATGATTTTGAGTAATGGCCAAAATTTAGGGACTATTTTGGTTTTTTTTCTCTTTATTATGGGAAACAAACATCTTTGCTTCACTATCTTTATTTTCATTTCCACTTTGTATTTCAAACAAGAGAGGAATATTTATGTTTCTTTCCCTTCCTCTCTGTCCTCTCCAAAACAAAGTTAAAATATCACTCGATTCTCATTGCGTGACTATCAATGTATCATAACTTTTAGAAATTAGAAGTTTTAGAGATGTATTAGGTCAGACTACGTGCCACTTCAGAATTTGCAGTGGAGCAACTCCTTTGGCAAATGAGGGAGGAATAAGGAGAGTACCCATTACTTAAGAATTCCTATTTTGTGGAAATGGGAAGAATTAGGGACTATTTTGGTCTTTTTCTCTTTATTATGGGAAGCAAACATCTTCAGTGGCACGTAGTACTACTCCTTATTCCTTCCCTCTACAACTCCTTATTCCTTACTTAAGGAGTTGTAGAGTGGAGCAACTCCTTTGGCAAACATCTTCAGAATTTCCCTTCCTCTCTCCCCTCTCACAAACGAAGTTAAGATTTCACTTGTAAACACTTTGGCTTTCCCTCAAAATCTTACCCCTTTCCCCGTAAGCCCCAATTCTATTAAGTAGCTTTTTGGATATAACAGCACATAGGAAACAAAATTGACCTCCTCAAAAATAACGACTCTTCTGATTTCAAAAATCTCCCCCTCACCACCCACTCTACAACTCCTTATTCCTTCCCTCCCTTTAATTCTTCCCATTTCCACAAAATAAGAATTTAACCCTAAATCTCCACAGTACCCATTCACTTGCTTTCTTGTTGTCAAAAGGGTTGAGTTCATTTGAGGGACACTGGCGTTTTTTGGTTTTACAACTCTTTTTGACTAAAAGGGGTCTCCCAAAATCGCTTCGAATCTTAAAAAAAGATACCCAAGTTCTCTCTTTTATGTTTTTGGTCTTGAAAGGCATTATATTTTGTTCTTTAAGGTAGCATTTTGAAAAATGTCAGATGATATGGTCGCATTTTGAAAAATGTCAGATGATATGGTCATTCATTTTGCATCCAATTCTTCAAACCAATCAGACCAGTCTCTGCCCACAAAGATTGCAAAACTTGAGGCAAGAATGGTGGGCAAAGCCTCAACTACTACATCTACATCCCAGGCTACTTCCTGGTCTGCCCCAGCCAACTTTGGGCTTGGGCCTGGGCCTGCTGACAATGTTGCTGAGCCTGCTGTCTCTAGTGATTCTGATGATGATGATGTAAGTATTTGTGAAATTCAGCTTTTTCTTTCTTTTAATTAGCGTAGCTATGGAAAAATGCAATTCTTATTGTTGTTTAAGTTTGTGCACGGACAGTGTAAAAAATGTGTGATGTCACTTAAAAGGTAATTGTAGGTAACTTTATTCATGTAACCTGCTATAACATGTTAAATTAGTCTGATAGTGCTAAAATTTATTTCATTGTCAGTGTATATAACTTAAATCCTTACAAAATGGGGTTTGCTAAATACAGCAAAATCTTGTAAATCACATCATTATCTGTAATGCTGGTGCATTGAAAACCTTAGAATTAACTTATTTGGACTTCTCTACATATGTGTCAACTTAATTACTTTCTCTACTAGTTTATTGGTCCGCGTTCCATGTAGACACGTACCTCTGCAAACATTTTTACTTGTGCAACACTAAAGTAGTAGAGAATAATTGTAGAGAACTAGAGATCTATTAGCTTTTGCAGAATGAGTATGAGTAGAAGTAATTTGACTTCTTGAACGAGTGCAATAGTACTACTGCTCTATATGGTTGGTGCATCTTGGACTTTTATGAATAACTTGCTATTTATAACTTGTATGTTCTTGTATATTCGGATAGTAGGTTGAAATTTTGAATGACTAATTTGGGAAGTCAGGAAAAGAGAATTGACAACTTTGTTTGGAATAGTTCTCCACCAGCGCTAGACGCGCCTCGGTGAGAACCTGTCTAGCTTCAGCATTGCCCCAAGTGCGAGATAGAATTGACAACTTTGTTAGCTAGTTGTCAAATTGGAAATGGTGACTGTGGCTGTACTATAAATGCTAGTTATGACTAGGTGTATCACTTATCTTACCCAGCCTACACTGAGAAGATAATAGAACGTCAATGCTCCTATAATTTTGGCATTGCATTGTCAAGGTATTTCACATTTTCTTTCAGGGGTGTGTTGGTCTCCTTATATATATATATATGAATCCAAATCTGCAGAATCACTCATGTGCCGAATCACTCATGTTATGATCTTCTACATCATGGGTCTTTCCGTTCCTTCATCTATGTTCTTCATGTAGAATTCAGACTGAATGATTATGAAGTTACGTTGAAACTTCCACATATTATGGGTAACGTAGGAGACATCTCTATTTTTTCCCCGAGGAATCTTTACAGTTCCCACCGCTTAACTTTCAACTCCGTTTTTGGTTCTGATGAATCTACATAGATCATGATCACCAGAAATACTAGTTATCTCCACTTCTTGGAGTTTTGAGTTTTCATATCATGGTTGGAGACACACTTGAAAGCTCATGGCACGTGGGGTTGGATTTGCTGTGTATGTTGCTTAAGTTCAGGTGCAATGATTTTATAAAGCAGTATCAGGTTCAAGGATATTATTCATAAATGCGTTATCAATAAAAAAAATTGTGTTAAAAGATTCTAGAATAGCGCTTCTCAATTGCAGGAAGAGGTAAACTGTGTACAATTCTAGGGAAAACTAACTGATAGAAAAGAAAAAGAATGCTTGTTATGAGGATGACAGTAAAAGGTGGGGCAGGAAGCATGATACCAGAAATGATGCATGATCATAATAAAGTGAACCATGGCTAGTACACGAGACATTTTTCTTCAAGGCTTGCTGGCAATTTTTCGTGGATGTCTAGATGCCTTTATCCCTGTGTTAGCTAATATGACCCCTCAATGTAGAGAGAAATTGCTAATTATTATACCAAAAAATGGAAGCTAAATGTGCAATTCTTAATGATCCATACATGGAAGATTACATTTGGTTTTTAGCCGTTCAAAAAGAATGCAATTGTTTTGAATCTCCGGCCTAGAGAAGGTAGGCAAGGTGGATTTGGGGGCAGCAATCTGCATTGACCACTTTGCTTTTCTTCTGTTGCAAATAAAACCCAATCACATGCTTGGTGACTGCCTTTGGAATAGTTGAAATGGGATAAAAGAATATCCTTCTGGACGGGGTGGTGTCACCATACACTCATCCTTCAGCTTCTATAACTTATATCAGCAGTATTAGGCTGTCATTGCCTTTAATTCTTTCATTCATACTATTAAGTATTGAAGCTGCTTAAGTAAGAGGTTCACCGAGAAAATAAAAAAAATAAAAAAAAAGCCAGAATGAATAATTTTGTTGCTGGTTATTTCCAATTCCCAATAGGAAATTAGAATGACTGTTGCGCATGAAATTAACAGTACTACACCTTCTTTAAACCTTTTGAAGCACGAGGCTAGATCAATAGCATCATTAGGTCGCATAGAGCCCTGCTTTAGTGGCACAACAAGCCTAGTAGGAGGATAGTCCATATGAGTTATGTGATATGTATGATAGAAATAAAGTGACTATAATACTCTACAAACAGTGAAAGGTTAGCAGAAGATGTTGTACTGTTAATTTCATGTGAAATAGAATTCTCTTTGTACTTTAGAATTAGAATTACTGTTGCGTGTGAAATTAATAGCACTACATATTCTGCTAACTTTTCCCACTTGTGGGATTTCACTGGGTTTGTTGTTGTTGTTGTTGTATTCTGCTAACTTTCACTTTTTTGTAGAGTATCCTTTTTACTTTATGTCTGTGTCAGAGCTATATGCATATCACATAACTGGTATGGACTATCATACTCTGCTTATTGTGCCTCTAAATAAGGGCTCTATATGACCTAGTGTTGATACTAATCTAACCTCGTTTTTCACATGGTTCTTTCTATGCATTTGAAATATGTGGCCGCATACCTATATTTCCCAATGTAATTGTGTACTAAGTACCATTCTCTTTGTATTTTGTCTATCAGTTACGTATGCACGCCTTGTTTCCATCTCCTCTCTTTTTGTACAAGCTAAATTTCTGCAGGAAAATTCTACAACTCATTCTAGAGAAGTTTAATAGTTTCTGGCATTCAATTGCCAGTAATTATGTTCAAGAAAAAACTTATCCAGTCGTATTAATGGGAACTGTCTTCCGTAAAAAGCTTTCATACCTTGTAGGTTTCAAACTTCAACCAGTTCACATCTACTAAAGTTTCTTCCTTCCAAATTCCGATCCAATAGTTCTGAACAGAAAGTCTTTTTGAGTCATCAGAACCTAGTAGTTTGTGACCTCAGCATCTCGAAAGAAACACAACTCTGAATTGATTATAAGGTGCATTGGATGATTTTCCCCCCTATGCTTTTTAATGAGAAATCTGGATCCGAATATCTTCAATCTTGGAATAAATCTAATATCTACTTTAATAAGCCAGGTTTTGCTCTGGTATAATAACAAATATTCCTGGCTATGATCAAGAAGAATTAATTACTCTGTATGAACTGCACAAACTACTGATTGCAAATTTGCTAGTTTCCAGTGCTGCAAATCGTTCTCCATCTTCTGCTCTTAAAGCAAGATTTTCTTTCTCGTTGCTGACATTTCCCCTTCCCCTCAACCAGAATGGAAGGGAATTTCTCATACAAGCAAACACTCAGAAGCGGCGCAAACTCGAGGATGACAACAGCTCAACTTCATTTGAACATGTGGAGGTATATCTTATATTTATATGCTATGTTTTATATATAACGTCTTGCTCTTCTTGGCAGTTTCTTTAGGTGTAAAGCATTCTAATAACTGAGATACTCTCTTTTACAACTGTTGATTTGTTAGCCATGTTATCTTAGGGTGTTTTTCTTACCCTTCTGGAAGAATGTATATGCTAATGCTGAAGGAAATACTTTTTGTAGACAGCAGCTGATACTGTGAAAAAGATAGTAGACAATACAGACACAAGCAACGTGGGTTCAGATGTGAGTAGACGGAAACAAAGCCGTGTCAAGGGACAAACTAATTCTGGTAGAGGACGTGGTTCCCGAATTAGTGATCAGACCAAGCCACAAGCAGTTTCTGTGTCAAATGGTCAGCTCGAGAACTCTTACCAGAAGGTGAGTTTTTCCTGGCATGATTTTAGGTTTGTTTTAGGATAATATGAGTATTAGTAGTGATTGAGCTTGAAAAGATAAGTGTAAAATATACTGGCAAATGTTTGTCCAATACCATTGACAGTGCATATGGATAGTACTAGAGAAGATCCTGCTTTATCAATGTCAATTCTGAAATATTTAAGCTTAATATTAATACATATTAGTGTTACGGCTGATATTTTCTGCTGTTCATTTCTTTGTTGTACCTTTACAATGGTTGAAATCTGGACTTATGCTGCTAGTTCTACATTCTATATGCTGAAACAAATTTAGTTTTCATTGTTGTAATGTGTTTCCTTTTTTCTTATGTCATCCTTTATACCTTAGCTACTCTTGTTTCAGCAGATTACTGGGACAATTTGATAATAGCTATTCAATGTTTAATGGATTATCACTTAAGATGACTACAATTGAACAAATTTGTAACTGGATGAGATATTTTTGGGTGGTATCATCAATTTACTCTTGTGATTTAGTAAGTTTAAAGATGAGTCGGTTTATCCTGCTTATTAGTCAGCATTTCTCCGTCATAGTATTACTGGCTAAAATCATGATTTTAAACATTGAGTAGACCAGGTTCGCATCGGCCTAACGAGCACATTGCCCATCCTTCTTCTTTTTTTTTTCTTGTGGGGAGACGAGTTGGGAAACCTATTGTACTGGATTAAGCATAAATATCCTTTTACCCCTTTCCCTTACCACCGATCATTCCCCAACATGAGCACTAACTCTTCACCATGCCTGCTCACGTATCGCTGCTCGCACCCCTACACCGCCCTGCCATCACGCCTAATTTTTGTACTATTCTTTTTTAGCTTTAATTATACAAAATTTGGTATGATAATTAAATGAGTGTAATTTCTTCTTTTTGCTCTTATGGTCTCTTAGATGTGCTTATCATAATCGGGAAATGTTGTATTTCATCTTTATACCGTCCATGACTCAAAAAGCCCAGCCCCCCTATTGGCAATGATGACTAAAGCAGCAGAACTTCTTCAATCATGGAGAAGAGGGTTCTGAAAAATGAGGGGACTACTCTTTGACATGGTTATGGATATGCAAAGTCTTTATCTGATTGGTGAGTTCGATGAATTGGCAAAAACAATCTAGGACAGTGCTTTAGAGATGGAGAATATGGTAATATTTGTGGAAGAACACTCCTTGCTCGTAAGAGATAGAAACACTAATATGGTGTAAGGAGAGGTGTCTAGTGGGCAGATTGAGTCAAATTTGGTTGCTTGATCAGGGTAGAACCAGTGTAAGTATGCACGGGTCTAACAGCCCCTTGTAGAGGTTGGAGCTACCTTCTTATTCGAGAAAGGATAGGCAGGTCAGTATTGCTTATGGAAAACTTTAAGTCAGACCCAATCCACCCAATGTTTGCTTGGCCACTATGGGGTTGGGTCAACAATGGGTTTAGGTGGGTGATAAACTAACCTGCCCAAAAGACCTTCTCAACTAGCCTCAATATATCAATATGAACAACAACAACAACAAAAAACCCGAGTCCCACTATTGGGGTAAATATATCAATATGAACAAATTAATTAAAAAAGAGATTTATATCTATTGCACTTTTTGCAATCATATCTGCGAAAGGGTTGACACTCTGCCAGTATTACAGCCCAAAAAAAGAAAAATTAGAAACATTAGACATGGGCTATTTTGGGCAGGTTAGAAAGTGATCTGTGAACAGAATATGACTAGGGACTAGGGTCACTATGGGTTGGGCTAAAGGTGACCCAAAGTGAAAAGCATCACTCACCAAACTCATAAGTGCTTGGGCAGGTTGCTGGTTACTAATTTCTGTGTTGATCTTGTCACTTCTATGTTATACGAGATGTGAGACTTTGTATGACATAATAGTTAAAGGTTTTGGCCTTTGGGGAAATACCAGGTCAGAACATTTGGTAGAAAATGAGGAGAAACAAGAGAGATACTGCAATTGAAAGAGGAAATAAATAAGAAAGAAGGAAGGAGAACAAGCTAGCACCAGAACTTTAGAGATCGGAAATACACACCAACTATGAGTTAAAGGTTTTGGCCTTTGGGGAAATACCGGGTCAGAACATTTGGTAGAAAATGAGGAGAAACAAGAGAGATACTTCAATTGAAAGAGGAAATAAATAAGAAAGAAGGAAGGAGAACAAGCTAGCACCAGAACTTTAGAGATCGGAAATACACACCAACTATGAGAACAGAAAGAAGAAAGAAACCACTAAGATTGTTCATAAGGTCAGTAGGTCTCTGATTTTGTCCATAAGATACCAGCTAATACATTATAGCTTTATATTTTTACCTATTCTTTTTTTTTCTTGTCATTTTTGGCATTTATCGAGCATTAAATTCTGGTTGGATTGACTAGCTAAGATCTTCTGAAAAAGATATTCTGCATGATTAGTTATCCTTGTATACCTTTTCCTGCTGTGTAGTTATATAGGACACTAGCAATGACTTGTGAGTTTCTGGACAGTGTTTTGTCATTTAGATTCCTTTGACCCAGGATTGTGCTTCTTCAACTTGTAGCTATCTTAATCACAGTGAAGCAATTGAGCTTGCTTATGTAGGTTTCCCTAGTTGTCATGTGTTGCTTAATTGTTAAGAATGCTTCGTTGCCGTGGAGGGTCACTCCAGGTATATTTGTTTTGCTTTTTATTCTTCTCTGTTGAGCACTTAATACGTAATATAAATCCTCTGCAACCCCAACCCCTAATGATATTTAATTGTAAACATCAGTTTGTTTTGGAAAGTATCAAATGCAAATAGATTGTAACTTTACTCTATGTGAAGTTGATTACAAAAGGTAACAGATACCAATTTTGAAACTTTACAATGGAAAGGATGATAGATTGCAGAGTAGGCAGTTGTTCATCAGTGGATTAACACATTATCGTTTTGCTTGGTGTAGTTGCAGGATGGTTTGCCAAAAGAGCAAATTGGGCACGATCGACAGACTGTATTCGAAGTATGGGTTTAGTTACAGTTTTCAGATTTCTTCCGTTCCTTTTTACTGTCAAAAAGTGCATTCTGACCTGCAATTTCTATGCAATGAAATTTATCCCAAAAAAAGTGTTGCAGCTCATCAATTTTATGCAGTCACTGTTTGCTACTATTTTATAGCCTCTAATTTATTAAAATGATGTGGAATGCCCTTGGAACTTAGGAGGAGATCACTTCTTTACGGGCAAAAGTTGTGGCTTTGGAGGAAGAGCTTAAGAAATCCCGTCAAGAGGCATCAGATTATCAACATCAGTGTCAACAGCTGGAAAAGGTACAACTTCTTTCCTAGACATAGCGGTTGTTTGGTTACTCGCATTACTGGAAGTGATCTCGACATTAATAGATCCAGGGTATTATTAGAAACAAATGTTTTAAATTTTATGTACAAACTTTTAAATGGTTAACCAACACTTTGATAACAAATGCAAGTACTTCAGAAATTATTATTTGTTGAATTAGCATCCCTAATATTATAATCTGTATATAACTTGTCCGTATGCAGACGACCCATTAGTTGCTTTCACTTTCAATAATAATTTCAGTTGCAACTGATTATTCGTCATTGCATGATTCGATTATACAGGAATTGAAGGATCTTAAAGATTATGAGCAGCAGATAAAGCCAAAGGTGTGCTTCATCAGTTGCTTTACTTCTTTTGGTTGGTTAAGTTCTGTTTCTGCCCTAGAAACAATAAGTATTGTTTGTGCAAGGAATTATTTAGTTTGTGCGGTTGCCTCTCTAAACCTCAAGACCAAAGAAATATATGTGACACTATTATTAGCTGTATCAGTGTGCTTGTCGCCAAATCAAATTTTTGTTGACTCTGATTGGCACTATCTTTTCTTAAAGTTGTATTCCTTTGGAGATATCATATTAGTCTGAATATGCTATTAAAGAATGTATCTGTTCATATGATTTTCCTTTGGAGGAAACATACAGAGATCGTAAGAGGTGTGTATTCAGCTTGACCATTTCAGTAGAACATATAATTATTCAAATTAAAAACCAGAGTTTTCTACCTTGTGTAGAATAGAGGAATATCAAATAGCCTGTACTACTGAAGTTCTTTACATATGTATGGTATATATTATATGCAATTTGTGCACGGCCATTTCCATTCAGCTTGTCTATCAAAATATTGTTGTGGAATCTGGCTTTATTGAATCTAAAATGCTTCCTTTTGCTATGGTCCATCCGTGGACATATTTATCATCTCATGCAAGTTGTTCACGAACATCACTATTTAGCTTTCCTCTCAAATATTGCTGTCAAATCCTGATTTGATAAACTTTAAAATGTTCCTCTTATCTGTGTTCCATTTGTGTCTGCAATGATCTCATGTCGACAAGAAGGTTAAAATACCTATCTGAAAGGCGTTGTGGTGGTTTGTGGGGGGGGGGGGGGGGGACTAAAGATGTCAACATGCCTTATGGTTGTGGGTTATGGAGGAACATTATGACGGGATGGGCAGAATTTAGTGGCAATATATCATTCAAGGTAGGAGAGGGGAGGAGAGTTAGTTTTTGGAGACATAGGTGGTGTGGAGATAATATGTTGAAAGATGATTTACCGAACATGTACAAAGTATCATTCCAAAAGGAGTTGACAGTCCAACAAATTCGGAGGATAGAGGGTGGAGAGATTTTTTGGGATTTGAGATTCGGGAAGAGTTTCCATGATTAGGAGGTGATTGAGGTCCAAAGATTGATAGACTTGCTCCATAAACAATGTACATCACCAGATAGTCGTGATGCATGGAGGTGGGGAATACAGAGTATTACTATTAAGTCTTTCTATGAAAAGCTTTTAATTAGGGAGGAGAATGTTTTTCCATATAGCTCAATTTGGATCCCAAAGGTGCCGAGGAAAGTATGCTTCACTTGGTTAGCAGCTAGAAGGGTGATCTTGATGGCCGAGAACCTTAGGAAGCGGAAGGTCATTTGTGTCAATTGGTGCTTCTTGTGCAAGGTGGCGGGTGAAGATGTGGATCATCTCCTTGTACATTGTCGTGTTGGCTCAAGGTTATGGGGGGGAATACTTAGTTGGTTTGGTATTTCATGGGTGATGCCAAGTACTCTTAAAGAATTAAGGATCAATTGGAATTGTGGGACTAGGAGGAAAAAGCACATGGCATGGACTGCTGTTCCACTAGCACTCATGTGGTTTATAATAGAAATGGACCCTGGGCCTAACTCAACCTCAAAAGTCAGCTCAAAGGGTGAGAATTGCCAAGCCATATAAAGAGTCCAAGGAACTCATCCATCTCCGATGTGAGATTCCATCACCCCGCCGCACGCCCAGACTGGCCAATTGGAGCGTGAACAATCTATCTTGAGGGCCCAACAACGGGGGCCTGGCTCTAATACCTTGATAAGAATGGACCTTAGGCCTAAATCAATCCCAAAAGCTAGCTCAAAGGGTGAGGATTGCCCAAGCCATATAAAGAGTCCAAGAACCCATCCATCTCTGATGTGGGATTCCATCAGTTTATTTGGAGGGAAAGAAACATATGAGCTTTTGAAGGGGTAGAGATGAGTTTTGTTCAGTTGAGGAGTAGCCTCCTATCCCTTATTTTCTTTTGGTGCACCCATGAAGTTCCTTGTTGTATAGGATATTGGGTGTCCTTCGTAGAGAACCATATTTTTTTGTAGGTTTTTTTACTTTTTGGTATACTTCTCGTATACGGGCACTTTTTGTTTGGCCCTATCATTAATGAAAATTTTATTTACTTGATCAAAAAAAAATCTGAAGAAATATGGTTGATGTATTCCTGTTTATTTGTATTTCCTCATGGCAGTGGTTCATACATATATTTTTATTCTGCAGAGAACGAAAATAATATCTGAATTATTAATATCTGTTTCAAAAGCTGAGAGGCAAGAGGCACGTATGAAAGTGCGACAGGAATCTTTGAGACTGGGTAACGTGGGAGTAATCAGGTACCTCATCCTTATCACGTGTTACTTAGAGCAAGCAATTTGCTGCTTGGTCTAGTGTATATAATAAGTTCAACAGATGACTTCAACTAAGCTGTCCATAGGAAGCTGCCAGCAATTATATTGCCTCATCAAACCTACTTAAAGAAAGTTTGTGTACCCATCAACAGAAAATCTATTTATAGAGTGCCCAGTGTTATATAAGCTTCACATTTTGATCTAGTGGTAGAATTTTGCTAAAGTATCAAAATGTTCACTCATCTCCAACGATGCTGTCCTTTGTTTATCTGTTGTGTCCATTTTATATTTGATATGAGGGCAAATGCTTCATAATATTTCGATGCTTTGGAAGCGAAGGATACTTAATCTAATATGCAAAATAGAGCCTGTATTTCTGCTTCTTATCTGGAAATGTACTCTGTGTTGTCTCTAGGGGTTTTGAATTGTTTAGCACTATGGTATCTATTGAAGGTCACATGCTTCAACAAATTCCCAACTGTTGTTCTGACCATGCTTTTAGAGATTTCCATGATTTCTTTCAGAAGCTTGCATAGCAAGTTATTGCTCAAAAAGCACATTCACTTTTGGAAAATAGTGATGAATGTTGAAGGTGCTTTACAATGGACTTGGTCATGGTTTAACCATAGGATGCCAGCGGAAGATTGTAGGTGAAACTTGAGCTTTTGTCTTATGTAAGATGCTAGTCAAGTTAATTCTGAAAAAGAAATGGAACCAAAACGAAATATCTTGAAAGAAAGAATGGCTTTACGGTTTATGTGGATTGATATCCGCAGTTCACTGGACATGTATACCAGATGACTATGTGCTATCATTATCAATCCAAGGAGTAAGAAATAGATTCTCTAGACTATGCACTATGTGTACTGCGCTACCTCTATTTTGCTTACCTTGCCAGGGCAAACTTAGAACCAAAATATTCAAGTATCTTGTTAGTTTATGGTAAGGGAATTTGGAGTCTTGATCCTTGCACTTAACAATTTACTAGGGGTACCATTTAGGCCCAGAAAGGGCTGGTGATTTCTTCATAGACGTTTGTAAGTGGCTTTGAAGCAGTTGTAGTAGTATGGCGAACCAAGATATTCAATGACATATTTAAGAATGAAAAGATGCCAAATTAGTAAGAAAGTATATCTGAAATGAGAACCTGTTTGATTTTATGCTTAATAGATCTGCAATAGTGGTTATATTTTTTATAAGAAGATGGATGATATTCTATAGGAAGAGACAGAAAGATCTGATATGATATTCATTGGCCTAAATAAAGCAGATGATAGAGCACTAAGAAAAATCTTTTAGTTGTTTGAAAAAGATTCATATCAAACATACAAGTTCCATAAAGGATATTTGTGAAGGAGCATTCACACAAGTGTGAGAAGTGAGAGAAGGTACAGAAGGGTTCCTATAATTGTGTTAACACGGAGGATCTCTCTTGAGTCGGTACTTGTTTACCTTAGTTATAGATGAGCTAACAGTCATTTACATATAGTCAACCCCAATTAGTTTGGGATTGAGGTTCTTGTTACAATCGTATAATGATGGATTCTGTAAGTTTACAGATATGTATAGTGTAGTCTTGTCCCATATTGGAAGGGGAGTAATATCTCCTTGTAGTGTATAGCTATAAATAGGGATCTCTTGTATTGTATTTATCATCTAATATCAGTAACATATTTTCTCCCGTACCTTCTCACATGATATCAGAGCATTAGTGAGAAAAGATCGATGTGCGTCATTCCAGCGTTAACCGGGAAGAAAGAACTTAGTCATCGTGCAATTTTTCCGGTGACCTAAGGCTTATCTAAGTGAAAGTCACTTTCTGTCGGTGTTGTGCTAAAACCAACACCACCACGAGGTAGATCACCCTCCGACGACCAACCCCTGAAATTTTATCCGGCAGAAAAGCCACCACGCTCCTCCACGCGCCGGCAACAACTTTTCCGGCGAAGGTTCCGGCCATTTTTTCGTGAAGCTTCTTCAGGACAGTGTGCTCTCCTCAAAATTCCGAGCCTACCCATCTAATTCAAATCAAATTCTGACCACTTTTATATTTTTCTGGCGTGAACAGTGACCTTTCCGGCCATTTTTTGAAACCATTTCTTCAGGACAGCTTGCTCGCAAAGGAATTCCGAGTCTATCCATCCTGGTTACGACAAATTCCGACAACTTTGGAATTTTTCGGCGAGCTACGGTGTTTCCGGCGCAGAACAATGTTCTGTTTTCCTGCTGTAAATAGTGTTTTTCAAGCTATTTCTTCAGTTTTCTCACAGGAATTACTTATTTCCACTATTTCAAGTTAACCCTATTACTGCAAATTGTAGCGACATGGGAACCGATGCTTTGAATAGTCAGATGGTTTCTTTAGCAGATTATATTGAGTTCCTTCAGTATAAAGCATGTAAGCAGACATCTTCTGAGATAACTTCTGTTGTTCAAACAGGTAATATCGTGACTTGTTTCTCCCAATCTTCATCCTCTGAGTCTTGGGTCATTGATTCAGGTGCATCAGATCATATTTCTGGTAACAAACCTCTTTTCACTACTATTTCGTATTCTCAATCTCTTCCAAAAGTCACAATGGCCAATGGGTCTCAAATCATGGCAACTGCAATAGATCAAGCAAGCCCACTTCCTTCCTTACCTTTAGATTCAGTACTTTATGTTCCCAATAGTCCTTTTAATCTCATAGCTGTTAGTCGCTTAGCCAAATCACTTAAATGCGCTGTTTTATTTCTTGATGACCATGTTTTTATACAGGAACGTAGTATAGGGCGGATCATTGGTACCGGGCGTGAATCAAACGGACTTTATTACCTTATCCTTGCTAAATCACATGGACTCACATCTTGTCTTCCTTATACAACTTGTCCTGTTACTGATTCACCAGATTTATTACATAAACGGTTGGGACATCCCAGTTTGTCAAAACTTCAGAGAATGGTATATGGTTTATCTCACTTGTCAGCTCTAGAGTGTGAGTCATGTCAGCTCGGTAAGCATACCCGCTCCCATTTCCCTCGGCATCTTGATAATCGAGCAGTCACCTTTTACTTTAGTCCATTCAGATGTTTGGGGTTCTAGTCGGGTCAATTCCACCTTGGGATTCCGCTGCTTTGTCAGTTTCATTGATGATTATTCTAGGTGCACTTGGATATTTTTGATAAAAAAATCGATCTGAGCTGTTTTCTATTTTCCAGACCTTCCACGCTGAAATTCAAAATCAATTTTGGGTTTCTATTTGCACATTTCGTAGTGATAATGTCCGAGAGTATTTGTCTTCCCCATTTCAACAGTTTATGAAATCTCATGGGATTATTCATCAAACATCTTGTCCGTACACATCTCAACAAAATGGGGTAGCTGAAAGAAAGAATAGACATCTTATTGAAACTGCCCGTACCCTACTCCTATAATCTCATGCTCCGCTGCGTTTTTTGGGGGATGCAGTTCTTACATCTTGCTATCTTATTAATCGTATGCCATCTTCAGCTATCCAGAACCAAGTTCCATTCTCTGTCATGTTTCCCCACTTACCTTTGTTCTCTCTTCCACCCCGTATCTTTGGAAGCACTTGTTTTGTCCATAACCTTACTCCAGGAACAGATAAGTTAGCTCCTCGTGCTCTTAAGTGCGTATTTCTGGGTTTCTCGAGAACACAAAAGGGGTATCGATGCTACTCTCCTGACCTCCAGCGGTACCTTATGTCCGCTGATGTTACCTTCTTTGAAACCCAATCATACTTCACAGGTTTAGGTCATCACTTAGATATTTCTGAGGTACTACCAGTTTCATCTTTTGGAGATTCAGTCACTCCAGCTCCACCACTTATAGCTTCAGTTCCACCACCTACAGGTCCGGTTGTAGCTCCACCACCTATAGCTCCAGTTCCTCCGCATAATCTAGTTCAACCTTCTGTAGCTCCACCACTCTTGACTTATCATCATCGTCCACATCCAGCATCAGGCCCAGGTGGTTTATGCCCCGCATCAGATTCTGCACCTACTGCGGACTTGTCTCCTCTTAGTCAACCAATTGCACTCCGCAAAGGTGTACGATCCACACTTAATCCTAATCCCCACTATGTCGGTTTAAGTTATCATCGTCGTCGTCACCTCATTATGCTTTTATATCTTCTTTGTCCACTGTTTCTATCCCTAAGTCTACAGGTAAGGCACTATCTCATCCAGGATGGCGACATGCTATGATTGACGAGATGTCTGCTTTACATACGAGTGGCACTTGGGAGCTTGTTCCTCTTCCTGCAGGTAAGTCTACTGTTGGTTGTCGTTGGGTTTATGCAGTCAAAGTCAGCCCGGATGGCCAGGTTGATCGGTTTAAGGCTCGTCTTGTTGCAAAAGGATATACTTAAATTTTTGGGCTTGATTATAGTGATACTTTTTTTTCCGTGGCTAAAGTAGCATCTGTTCGTCTCTTTTTGTCCATGGCTGTTGTACGTCATTGGCCTCTTTATCAGTTAGACATTAAGAATGCTTTTCTCCACGGTGATCTTGAGGAAGAAGTTTATATGGAGCAACCACCTGGTTTTGTTGGTCAGGGGGAGTTTAATGGTTGTGTGTGCAGATTGCGCAGGTCACTATATGTGTTTGAAACAGTCCCCTCGAGCTTGGTTTGGTAAGTTCAGCACAATTATTCAGGAGTTCGGCATGACTCGTAGTGAGGCTGATCACTCTGTGTTTTATCGACATTCTGCTCCTAATCTGTATATTTATCTAGTGGTTTATGTTGATGATATTGTTATTACTGGTAATGATCAGGATGGTATTACTAATCTGAAGCAACATCTCTTTCAGCACTTCCAGACTAAGGATCTGGGCAGATTGAAGTATTTTCTAGGTATTGAGGTCGCTCAGTCTAGCTTAGGTATTGTTATTTCACAGCGGAAGTATGCCTTAGACATTCTTGAGGAGACTGGAATGATGGGTTGCAGACCTATTGACTCTCCTATGGATCCGAATGCTAAGCTTCTGCCTGGATAGGGGAGCCTCTTAAAGACCCTACGAGATATAGGAGGTTGGTTGGCAAATTGAATTACCTCACAGTGACTAGACCTGACATTTCTTTTCCGGTGAGTGTTGTAAGTCAGTTTATGGATTCTCCCTGTGATAGTCACTGGGATGCAGTTGTTCGCATTCTTCGGTATATAAAGTCAGCTCCAGGCAAAGGATTACTATTCGAGGATCGAGGCCACGAGCAGATTGTTGGGTACACAGATGCTGATTGGGCAGGATCACCTTTTGATAGACGTTCTACATCTGGATATTGTGTTCTAGTGGGAGGTAATTTGGTCTCGTGGAAGAGCAAGAAACAGAATGTAGTTGCTCGATCTAGCGCCGAAGCCGAATATCGGGCCATGGCTATGACGACGTGTGAGTTAGTTTGGGTCAAGCAGTTACTCAAGGAGTTAAAGTTCGGAGAAATCAGCAAGATGGAACTAGTGTGTGATAACCAAGCTGCTCTTCATATTGCGTCAAATCCGGTGTTCCATGAGAGGACTAAACACATTGAGATCGACTGTCACTTTGTCAGAGAAAAAATACTTTCAGGAGATATTGTTACAAAGTTTGTAAAGTCGAATGATCAACTAGCAGATATTTTCACTAAGTCTTTTATTGGTTCTCGTATTAGTTACATGTGTAACAAGCTCGGTACATATGATGTGTATGCACCGGCTTGAGGGGGAGTGTTAGTTTACAGATATGTATAGTGTAGTCTTGTCCCACATTGGAAGAGGATTAATATCTCCTTGTAGTGTATAGCTATAAATAGGGACCTCTTGTATTGTATTTATCATCTAATATCAATAACATATTTTCTCCCGTGCCTTCTCACAGATTCCATGGTGCATATTATTTTCGTATGGCATTAGGTTAAATGACTAAACCAGTAAGAGAGTGAATCAAAGTTTGAAACTATGGATAGGCACTCTAGGTAATGAGGTTTTAGGATAAGTAGAAGAAAGACATAATATATGCACTGAGTTTAGCTACCACAAAAAAATAAAAAATAAAGGTGAAGTGGGATTTGACGGGATTGTGATGTCTAAACACAAATATCGAGATACCTAAACTTAGTCCTGCAGGAGAAGGCATAATAGATGCAAATGTAATAGATAGAACCACTCTTCTCAAAAAATGTAATAGATAGAACCACAGTAGGATGACTTCTTAGAAAGAAAAAAAGAATTAAAATTGCATGTCTGGAATAGAGGTATGCTACAGGAGTGATATTCAAAAAGGAAGATACATAACAAAAAGAAAGGTAATTTCTGTATAAAGGTTGAGAGACCAACAATGTTATATGGGAGTAAATGTTGGGCATCTAAGGTCTAACATATCCCTAGATGAAATTGTAAAAATGTGAATTTTAAGATGGATGTACAAGATTGGACAAAATTAGAGTGATCACATCCACTTTGCAAGTAGCACATATAGAAGATTAAACAAAACAGAGTTTCATCTGGCCATATCTTTATGTAAACTTGCATATCACCGGTCCATAGGTGCAACACTATAATGATTGAAGGTAACATAATAAAACAATGAGATAACCTAAAATGACATGGAAAGAAGTTGACTTAGAACACCAATCTTTCAGATGCGGACACATATAAAACATAGAATACAATGGAAGCAGAAAATCCGTATGATTAATAACAACTAATTTGGAGTAAGGTTTAATTGTTATTATTATCTTACTTTAGGTGTGTTGTTTACGAGTAATTTTTTATTTTAGTTAGAGGCTTGTTGTTGTTGTTGTGTAGGAATAAGTTTGAGAGTTAGAGAAACTCTAGCTTGAGAGAACTCTTAATATGTTTTTTTTTTTGATGGGTAAATAATATATTATATAATTATTTGCACTAAGCCAGTGCAACAGGCATAATTACAGGTTGTGCAAATCAGCAATTGCGTCTAAAATATCATCTACATCAGGTGCAAAAGCACCAAAAAGTGATCAACAAAATGCAATTAAGCTTAAGGCACTGTAAATTTCTTCTTTTGCCTTCAAAAATTCTCCTGTTTCTTTCAAGCCAGACAGACCACCAGATAACTTGAGGAACAGTGTTCCAGGTCTTTTGAGCTTCCTTGCATAGACCCTCCCTGGTCCAGCACTTCAGCATTTCTGAAATGGAGTTAGGCATGGTCCAAGACATACCAAATATTGAAAAGAACATGTTCCATAACTGGTTTGTAACCTTGCAATGCAAAAAAAGATGGGTAACATCTTCAGATTGTTCTTCACATAAAGGGCATCTGCTGCACAGCTTGAAACCCCTCTTCTGGAGATTGTTTTCTGTGAGGCATGCCTCCTTAGCCACAATCCAAGAGAAGCAAGAAACCTTTAAAGGTGCCATGTTGTACCATATTTTTTTCCAAGGCCATAACTCACTGTTGCTACAACCCAATATATTGTAACAGCCTTTAACTGAAAAAATGCCCTTGGAGTGACCCTTCCAACTGATAGAGTCCATTTTTGTAGTGGTCCAAAACAGTGTTGCTTAGCATTTGTAGCAAGAGGCCTACCCTCTCCATATCCCAATCATTAATATTCCTTCTAAGTCTCAAATTTCAGCCTTGCGATGTACAGAAATCTGCAATTGCCCCATAGAACTCTTAATATGTCTTAAAGGACAAATATTCTAGTGTTGAAAACGAATGGTCTGAATTGAGCAAAGTAGACATAGAGGATTCATATTATCCAATCCCAACTATGGATTGAGGTGTAGTTAATTGATTGATTGTAGTTGTGATTTTGTAGATGATACCTATGAAACAGGTTTACCATTAGAACTCCATAATATCAGTATCCTGTATGCCAAACTCCTCTTAGTATCATTTTAATTTAACCTCTTCATTTTTGTGACTGCTGATTGTTTTCTGTTCTTTATGTTCTTTGGTTAATTGCAGAGCTGGAACCATTATTTCTGAGGCCTGGGAAGATGGGCAAGCACTAAAGGACCTCAATGCTCAGCTTGTACGTTCCTTAGTTTGGTGTTCTCGCAAGAGAGTGCTTGTTTTTCATTTTAGGGATATATTAAGGTGTCTATACTGACGATTAACATAGTTACTGCACTTCTGTTTAGCTTATACAGTACAATAGAGCTTCAACTTATGTCTTAACAACCATGCCCACAAAAGAAGGGGAGACTTAAATTAGGAAAAATTAGTATACTGAAATCTAAGAGTTCAAGTAAAAAATTTAAATAACAGTTTAAAATTTGATGAAGGGCTATAATTAGTTGAAAACACACACCACTAATAAGAAGGACGAACTGGTACTAGTTTATTCTGCCTGGATCCTAGAACGCACAAGAGTTGTCCATCAGGGAAGGAGGTCAGTAAAATTGATGGATAAAAAGGAAAGCAGGCCAAGTAACTTTGGACATTTTCCAGTTTAGTTCTATTTCGAAGAAACTTTTGTTAGATTTCTTGCAAGCTGAACTCACCGATAAGCACAATATACACTTGTCCTATGTGCTATTTAGTTTCTGCTGTTTAATATTAGTTACACTTCTAATCATTGCTTATCATATGCCTAGATTCAATAGGTGTTATCGTTAATGGATTTTTTTTTCTTCAGAGAAACTTATTAGAAACTAAAGAAGCTATTGAACGGCAGCGTAAATTGCTCAAGAAACGACAACCAGGTAAAGTTTTCCCTTTGAATCATATGTACTTTCTCATTTTTCCTTCTCTTGCTAGAAATGGTGTTATTTTGGTGCATGAATGTGATTTCCTCCTGAAAATGTCCCTAACCTGTATGCTTTTTAGTAATGGTACTAGACCTCTAAAACTTCTTTTACTATATTTTTCTGGACTTGAATCTGCTTTGTGTTAAATGGTTGCATGGCATTCCAAAGGTCAAGACATGTTGGGGTGATTTTCAGTTTCATTCCTGTCTTGTCAGCTGGCATTAAAATAAAGCTGGAGCTTTAAGCACAAAATATTTTATTTCATGTCAGTGTGGAATCAGCAACATTTGCTGGAGGTCCTGTCTTATTATAATTTATAGTTGCCTATCTCTTATCAGCTTGGAAGTAATCTTTGGTTAAAATGACTTCCACGTTGGGCTTCTTGTTCATGACACTTTTGTCAAAATTTCAGCAGGAATATCTGTTCATTTGATTTTTCAATTTCCTGGACTGTCTAAACTATGTTTCTTGAGGTGTAAAAGGTTACTAGCAATAATGCTTACCCTACCATTGCAGATAAAAGTGATGGAGGAGATGTGGAGGGAGGTTTGCAGGAAGAAGATTCTCTCATTCAGGATGAGATCTACAAGTCTCGTTTAGCCAGCATCAAACGTGTAACTGTTCTCTCCTTTCTTTTCTTTTTTTTTGAATATTTGTCCACATGTCAGTTCTTTGTCCATGCTTCACACCACATTTTCTTTTTAATTAGGAGGAAGATGTGATAATGCGTGAGAGGGACCGATATGAACTAGAGAAAGGAAGGTTAATTCGTGAAATGAAACGCATACGTGATGAAGATGGTTCTCGTTTTAACAATTTTCAGATTTTGAACCACCGATATGCCCTCTTAAACCTTCTTGGAAAAGGAGGATTTAGTGAGGTGTATAAGGTAGGAATTTCAAAGTGACTGCTAGTCTTATTTCCAGTCAAAGGAACCAATAGAATGATCATTTACCAAATGGCAATGTAGACCTCTTTTATGTGTTAAAATGTTGAGACAAAATATCCTTCCATTCACTTCAAATTACAAAATTCTGGCAGGCTTTCGACTTGGTAGACCATAGATATGTTGCATGTAAGCTACATGGACTAAATGCTCAGTGGAGCGAAGAGAAGAAGCAAAGTTACATACGGCATGCAATCAGGGAGTACAACATCCATAAGACTTTGGTGCACCATCACATTGTGCGGCTTTGGGACATTTTTGAGATAGACCAAAACACATTTTGCACTATCTTGGAGTACTGTAGTGGTTTGTTACTCTCTTTACTGCATAATCAATATGGTACAGTTGCTATTGTTCTCAGTGCAATGAGGTATTTTAGGATTCCCCTCTCATATTGGTCATAAATATTCTTGTCTCTAGGAAAGGACCTTGATGCAGTTCTCAAAGCAACACCTGTGTTGCCAGAAAGAGAAGCAAGGATCATCATTGTGCAGATTTTTCAAGGCCTTGTCTACTTGAATAAAAAGTCACAGAAGATCATCCATTATGATTTGAAGCCAGGGAATGTTCTGTTTGATGAGTTTGGCATTGCTAAGTTCACTGATTTTGGCCTTAGCAAGATAGTGGAGGATGATGTTGGATCCCAGGGCATGGAGCTAACATCCCAGGGAGCTGGAACGTACTGGTGAGTTTTAAATTTTTGAATGTCACAGTTAGCATTGTGTATTTACCGAGGTGCGTTAGTTCTGAACTTACTTTTGCTGTCATCTCTTGCCTCCGTAAAATATTAGTAAGGTCCACTATTTCTGTCAATTGTTTTTCCAGGTACCTTCCTCCTGAATGCTTTGAGCTAAGCAAGACGCCTCTTATATCCTCAAAGGTGAGAGTTCCTGCTTTGCTTTCACTTGCTGATAAAGTTAAATAGGTATTCACTGAAAGCCAGGAAAAAGGTTCCCAACATTTTCTTAGTTCTTACTTCTAAAGATCTTGGACTTAATGCAGCGTTTGCATCTTGATTGACGCATTTTATCCTAAAAGTCCAAGTGAACTGTTATTAGTTTATAAACTAAACTTGTACAGTTATTTTTTTATTTATGCAACTAGGTTGATGTCTGGTCGGCTGGTATTTTGTTGTACCAAATGCTGTTTGGTAAACGGCCCTTTGGGCACGACCAGTCACAAGAGAGAATACTGAGGGAGGACACCATTATTAAAGCAAGAAAGGTTGAATTCCCTACAAGACCAGCTGTCTCTAATGAGGCAAAGGTGAGTTTTTCCCTATCCTTATCTGACAAAGATCTGATTAACTGTCCCTATTTTTTTCCTTCTTTTTGTGAGCATTATCTAGAGAAACTGGTGGCCCTCAAACTCAGGCAAGTGTTGTTGTTACCAATGTGTATTAGATATTTGTGTACCCGATTTTGATAAAATGAATCAACCGACCAATGGTTTGCCTTCTCTTCTAGGGTTATTTGATGCCCCGAGTGTGGTTAAAGTTTCAACACAGCTATATTATATTTTTAGCGATACAGAATAGGTATGGTTTCAATTCGAGCACATTTGCTGATGCTCAAATTGACTCCATGCTCTACCTCAATCCACATGGACTACTTTATATTGTCAGCATGAGAGTTGTCCAAACATACAAAGACCAAAGACTTCTAGTACATATCAAGATTTGAGATCAGGATTCGGAACCTATGTCTAGTATCCCATATGATTACTCTAGGCCATAACACTTGGTATACTAGCTGGTCGATGAACAAAATTCAATTAAGCAATGTACAAGATAAGTTACATTCCAACAGAAAACAGTATTTACTAGGACAAAAGGGAATTATGTTTTATTTCTTCCTGCCACTTATTCTTGGATAGTTGATTCTCTCTTTTCTATGGATTTTGAGCAGGAGTTCATTCGTCGTTGTTTAACATATAATCAAGCAGAGAGGCCAGATGTTTTAAGTATTGCTCAAGACCCTTACTTGACATACACAAAGAAATGATAGGAAGATGTTAATCACAACTACTTGGGCAGAGGGTCGTGCCTCTCGTCTATGAAAAACGCTGATCTTCTAATGTTGGGACGAGGAGTGGTGCTCTGGGAATTTTGTATAGTTGTAAAGCCATGTAATTTTTTGTCCCTCTACCTTCGACTAGAGGGCCTTTGCTTGAGCCCCCAAAAACATTTAATAGTGCATTTTATGATTTTATATTCGTCTAGACAGTATTGAAGTTTGTGGGAAAAAATATAAATTTTTTATTTTAAAAAAAAGGAAGATGACTCCGTACTTAGTAATTGATGGTGACTAAAAACAACTTCTATAGAAAGGAGTCGTGAGAATTTGGAAAAAATTATATTAACCTTGAATGTCTCTTAAAACGTAATAACCAATTTGATAATAACGGTTAAATTTACTTTAAAATTAAGTGTTCAAGAAGAACCGTACAAGTAAAAGATAATGGAGTAGCACTTTAATGGGAATAGGGCAAAAAATGTCCCTCAACTATAGAAAATAAAATAAATTTGTCCTCCATTTGAATTGGGTCCAAATATTGTCCTTAGCTAGCGTTTGGATATCGATTTGGTTAAAACTTGAAAAAATGAGTTTTTGAAAGTTGAAATTGTGTTTGAACGTGCATTTTATTTGAAAATAATTTAATGTTTTGTGAGTAGAAAATTTCAAAAACTACTTCAGAGTTGTTTTTGGGATTTGAAAATTTTATTTTCAAAATCTGCCAAACAGTGTTAAAATCGGTAAACAAACATGTTTGAAAATAAAATTTGAAAGAAAAGCTCCTAAATTCTATGGTCGGGACTCCTTCAATTGTGGAAAATAGAATGAATTTGCTCTTTTGTTTGAGAATTTTATCCTAAGTCTTATCGTTAGTGGATTGGCTTACAATTATCATCTAAAGCTAACGAGATTTACTTATTTTTTATCAACCCTTTTATTTTAGGGTCAAGGTTTAGGCTTCTATTCTATAATGATAAGAGGAAGAATGAAAAGAAACATGTAAAAAAAAAAAAAATCTTCAGAAAAACACATTAAAATTAGAGAAAATATCTTTGCAAATGACTTATAGAATAATGTTAAAAGTTCCTAAAAATATTTGCCTCAACTGAAGGATGCTTTTCAAAATTGAATTAATAAAAATTTGATTAAAAGATCAACAATGTATTAAGAAAGATTAAATGAATTGATTATATTTTCAATTCATAAAGAATTATTGAGTGTGTGTGTGTGTTTTATGTGCGTGAGGGTCTTGCTAACCTACTACACGAAGGTAATAGGTTAGCAATATCCCCATTTTTTCTTTGAATTAAATGCCCCTGACATTACACGAGCAACATATTAGTAAGATGGGCTTTACTGTCTTTTTAAGCAGAATGTAAATTCAATTCTCCTTCCTCTTTCTTTTTCTTTTCTTCTCTACCTCATCAATGGGTGACTCCATCGGCAGCAACAAATGTAAAATAGAGAAGTAGAGGGTGTTTGGCTTTAACTTATAAGCTGGTCAAATTGACTTATAAGTATATGTTGTGAAAGATCGTAGGTTAACTAGCGCACAATCACACACAAAGCAAATAAAGAAGAAAAATCAACACAAGGATTTAACGAGGTTCGGCTAAGCCTAATCCTCAAGGCAGAAACAGAGAGAGTTTTTCACTATGAATGAGAAGAAAAACACAATACAATCTACAGAATTCTCAACTACAACCCTTATATATAGATCCCATATAGTCCCAAACCTATAAGAGAAAGGTTTCCTAATTTGACAAGGACAATAAGTTTTCTTTTCCCAAATCTATTAGGACAATGAGTTTGCCTAAACCTATAGGGATTATGGGTTTCCTAAAAATACAAGGAAATAATTCAAGCAACAAATTAACAAATCTTCCCCTTGGCTTGAATTCTCTTCATCAACATAAACAACGTCTCTCTACCTTGCCCTCAGCCCTCGCAAGGGCTCTACCCATTGACGCGCACATCAACCAAGTCTAGGCAACGCCTAAACTTGTTAAGAGACTCAATCTCTTCAGCCATAGCACTAATCAGTCGATTTGGTTCTGTACCCGGAATAGCTTCTGGATAGCTATAACACTCAAACGCATCAATGGTCTCTGCAACTGCCAAAGCAAATCCCACATGATTCGTGTATCCAAGAAGATTCCCATCAACTACGTATGCAAACATTTGTGGTCGGTTGATCACTCTCTTCTCTCCGCCTGTTGCAATGCTATATGGTTGATGTTGCACAAGTGCATTAATATTATCATCTTGATCAATATTTTGCACCTTCTCCACTTCCTCTACTTTAGAACTACTGGGCTGAGCTAGTGGAGATTCAATTTCTAGCTCTATGCGGTCACTGACACCACAATTTGTTTCTGCTATTGCCTTCTCCCTCTGGATGTCCAGTGAGGCAGATTCATTAAATGTTACATCCCTACTGATAATTAGCCCTGGAGTCTTTTGATCTATGCACCACAACCTATAACCATTCACTCTTGCATACCCTAGAAATATGCACTTCTTTGCCCTCGGCTCAAGTTTTTCATCCCTCGCATGAGCATAAGCAGGACAACCAAATATCCTTAAATTTGAATAATCAGCAGGCGAACCGGACCATACCTCAAAAGGAGTTTTGAACTCAATAGTTGTGGATGGAGATCTGTTGACCAAATAACAAGCTGTATTGATTGCTTCAGCCCAAAAATCCTTGCTAACACATGAGTGTGAAAGCATGCTTCGTGCCCTAACACAAAGCGTTATGTTCATACGTTCTGCAATACCATTTTGTTGTGGTGTTCCGACACAAGTGCGGTGTCTCACTATGCCCTCTCTGCTACAGAAATTATCGAACTCAGAATTACAAAATTCCAACCCATTGTCAGTTCGAAGACGCTTAACTTGTCTTTCCGTCTGCCTCTCAACCATCGTCTTGCATTTTAACAAATGTCGGAAATGCCTCATCTTTTGTTTTCAGAAAATACACCCACACCATCCTTGAGTAATCATCAATCAAAGTCATAAAATACATGGCACCACTCTTGGAGGGAACTCTGTTTGGACTCCACAAGTCTGAATGTATATAATCTAACTTGTCTCTGGTCTTATGCTCGGCCTTCTTGTTGAACTTTGCCCTTGTCTGTTTACCAAACACACAATGCTCACAAAAATTCAAAACTTGATTTCTGTACCCATTCAGCAAATTCTGCTTACTCAACAAAGACAATCCCTTATCACTCATATGACCAAGTCACAAGTGCCACAACTGAGATTGATTCAGATCACTTTTCCCAGAAGCTACAACAGCTTCCCCTTCAACTACACTGACCTGAAGTTGATATAATTTAGAATGCAGTTTACTCTTCATGAGAACCATAGAGCCTTTACACACTTTAAGTATTCCATTCTCGGAGTGAAACTTATACCCTTGATCATCCAATGTCGAAAGAGAGATCAAATTTCTCTTTATCCGAGGAACATGCCAACACTCAATGTTTCTGATAATTCCATCGAACATTCTAAATTTGATGTTACCAATCCCCTCTACTGGTAATGGATTGTCATCTCCCGTGTAGACAGTCACATTGATCTGCTTGTAAGTTGTAAACCAATTCTTGTGTGGACACATGTGAAAAGTAGCACTAGAATCAAGAATCCAGGAATTCTGCCCATGACTAGAACTCTAGCACAGACTTCCCCTACATAATCACTATCATCAGAATTATTGCCAGTATCAATAATATTTGCCGAATTATCTTTTTTCTGCTTCCCTCCTTTCTCCTTCAGCTTAGGACAATCTCTCTTGTAGTGATTTTGCTCCCCGCACTCATAATAGCTTTGCTTCCTTGCTCTAGACTTTGATCTGGCGGTTGACATTTTTCTGTTAAAGTCATTTTGTTGTGTTCTTCCTCTACTCACAAGACCCTCACCCTCAATTTTGTTGTCCGGAAAGCTCTTTTTCAACTCTTTAGATTTTAGTGCATTACTAACATCTTCCAGTGAAATACTGTCTTTCTCATACATAAGTGTATCGGCAAAAGTACATAAGTCGGTGGTAAAGAACATAACACTATCAAGGCCTGATCCTCACTCTCAATTTTGATATCCTCGTTCTTCAGGTCCATTATAGTTGAATTAAACTCATCAATGTGTGTTTTAACAGGTGTACCTTCGTTCATATGGAGATTGTATAACCTCTTTTTCAGCTAGAGGCGATTTTTCAGCGATTTTTTATAATACAGATCTTCCAGCTTCTTCCATGCTATTGCTGTAGAAGTTTCTTTAGCAATTTCCCAAAGAACGCTATCTGTAACGCTCATGAAGATCGTATTCAAAGCTCTCTCCTTCAGGTCTGCCTTCTCTATCTCTTTCATCTCTTCCGAAAAATCCTCATCAATTGCCTTCCATAACCCTTGTAACACATGGACGATTTCATCCTAATCTTCCATAGACTCAAACCGGAAACCCCGTCAAATTTCTCTACTTCGTACTTTGTTGAAGATGATGACGACATCTTACCCTAGATTATATGTAGAAACTCACGCCGAGCATCGACATCACTACGAGCGAAACCATTCGAAATAGACGACAGGTTGTCATCAGTTGCCTGGCGCCCACCACGATCCAACGGATTAAACGCGTTGAAAAGTAATTTCCTCTCATTCACCACAGTCAACTGCGCCTCGAACAGCCGAACCACTCAACCACTGACATGATAGAATTATTTGGTGACGTTGATGACGATTCTTACTCTAATTTTCCCATTTCCGTTATTTTTATCCACTATTGGTTTGGTGTTTAAAGCATGGCCTAATTTCTAAAATAATTGGTTATTTACAAAAATACCCTCTAGATTCTTTAACTTTATAATTTTATTGCAACAATTTTATTACCCTCCACGTTCTTTACTTTCTCTAAAGCCAACTTTTTTTACAGGGGAGCAAAGTGAAAAGAGAAACTAATAAATATTAAAGGTTAAAGAGAAGAAAATTTAATTGCTATGACATATAATATAAAATATCAATTATTAATAAAATGGGTAGATTTTAACAAATAAAGAAAATTTCAGCTTATACTTTGAACGAATTCATAATCAAATTTAGTATTAAATATGGTGTGTTTTTAGTATAGTGGAATGCTAAAGGGGAAAAATTAATTAAAATATCAGAATATAAATAAATATATATAAAATATGGCGGAAAGTATTTGGAATAGGCTTTAAGGAATTTGAGGGATAAATATGTATTTAACAATGTTTATGCAAGTACTAAAATTCTTGCATTGCTAATAGCCTAATACCATGGTTTACTATATATTAGTTATAAATAAGATAATGCCAAATAGGATACATGAGCTGAAAAAATATACCAAACAATAGATTAGTAATGCAAAAAGCTAATATTTGCATTGTTTTTTCTAGTACCTCCTACCAAACTACCCCTTAGTGTTGTTTAACCTCCTATAGCAATTTAATTACATTTTAGTGTAATTGTTTTGTCAAGCAAGATACCTATTGTATAAATAATTCCTATACCTGTTAATGTACAAAACTTGAAGTCAAAGAAAATTATTATTGTGAAAGGAAACTGGCAGTTATATAACTCAACCATAGTAGAGATTTTGGACAACTTCAGTATTCGTCAGACTCATATGATGCATGGAGTCATAAAAGTATGGTATTTAATTCAACCAAGTTAAGCTTAAAGGAATTTATTTTGATGAAATTTATTTAATTACTCAATGTTCAAATCGAGATATAATAATAACAAAAGTAAACGGGGCCTTTATTATTCCGAGGGAAAAACTTAAATAGTCCCTCAAGTATGGAGGTAAACTTATTTTTGTCCTTTATATATCACAGCCAAAGTCTTGCAATAGGCCTCTAAACTTTTACTTTTACTAGACGTCATCCAACGGTACAAGGTAAAACTTATTAGTGTCTAGGCTAACTTTATGAATACATGATATGTGTCTTTATATATACTCTTTAAGTCTTATCACTAAATTGCAACTTAACCATAGTAAATTACTATAATTTGGTGTAAACACCAAACATGGATAAATTTCTTCTCTCCAATTCTTATTTTCTTTGGGTCGTCAGTTCCCAGACTCGTTACCTTGTTCGACTAAACTCGTTGGTTCCGCGCTCTATTCGGTCGTAACCCGGTTCGAGAACCTTCTCTCATTTATACTGTACAATGTAATGATGGGAAGCTGCACCACACCTTAAATGATCATCGGATGATAATCATGTTCTTGCTAATGAATATCTTCCAAGATAGATTACAGTTTTAATTTGAAAAACAACTTAATAAAACTCAGAATATTCTGGGCAGGCTCAAATGATAGACAATGGAAGTGTAAATATTAAACAGTTAGAAGAATAAGAAAGCAGTAAACACAAAGAACACTTCGATAGTTTTTGTATTGGTTTAGACTTTGGACCAAAGTCCCCAAACATTTAGCCTATATTCAGCTTCCTTGACTTCCAAGGGATTCTGTTACTCTTTCTTTTCTTATTTTCACTGTTACATGTAACAAGTATGGTTACCACAAAACTATAGTTATCTCGATCACCACAAAATGCTTACAATGTTAGTTTTTCCTCGCTCACCAACAAGAGAATAAAAGTGGTTTTTTAGCTTGCACACCACAAATGTCGCAGCCCTATATAGTACAAGCTTTTCCTTTTTCAGTCTCTACTCTTCAATGCACCAAATAGCTTTTTCAAGAGCATAGATAATGCAAGGCTAGTAATATTTACCTGTACAAGAGTGAAAATTGAAGAGGTGACAGTCAAAAGTCTGTGAATGTTGTCCTTCACTTGCTATTGCAAATTCCTCAGCATGCTTGTCTGGGTCACATTCTTCTTCAAAATCTGACGAAGTAATTAATTCCTGCCCCGTGCTTTTTCATCCTAACGGCTTCAAATCTTCATTTACTTCCCTTCTTGTGATAACCTTCTTTTGAAACTTGATGCCTCACTCAATAATTGGTGCACTATTTACACTTTGCACACTTGTCTGACTGAATCTTCCTCATTCAGTTCTTTCTTCTTGCTCTCATTGTCTTCATCTAAATCATTCTTCTATTTATGATGATTCAACAACTCCTTTCATCCGACTTGATGCATCTTCTACTTGAGCTACTTCTATGGGGTGTATCATTCGACTCGTGTGTATGCTCTTCATGACTTGACTCACTCAAGCGACATTATCCTGTCAAACACATAACATATTCTCAATTATTCAAGTTTTTTTCACTTCAATTTTGTCACCATAAAAATATTTCTCAAAGCTAACAATCTCACCCTTTTGATAATGGCAAACCTGAAGTTTAAAATAAGTCATCGTATTTAATAATATAAAATAATACTCCCTCTATTATATGCTTCCTCCGTTTCATGCAGAATTGAACTCCCCCTATCTATGTGCTTTTCCTCTTTATATGAAACTCCCCATCTATTTGACCCATCTTCTCCCCCTTTTAGTTTTGACATCAACCAAAACACTCAAAGCAGACAAGAGATAATTACAATAATAAACATTCTACTACTGATGATAATTAATCAGTTCAAAATCAAAAGATAATTAACCATCCACAGTGACTTAAAACAACCTCAGAATTCCCACTAGAGCTTGTCATTGTATTAGAAGCCGCAGGCGATGCCTTCTTGCTTCTGTAGTTGGCCTTTGCTTACCATAATGAAATAAGCAAGCAAAAGAATTAAATATATTTTACGGTCACCCAAACCAAATATAAAGTTATCCATCCACAACCAGTTTAAAACTCCTCAGAAAATTCAGTCAGTCAATATTAGCTAAATGCTCCCTGACAACTTTCAAAAGCAGTGCTCCAAGGGTCAAACTGATTGTGCACTTGATTCTCAATACAGTCTATTTTCCTGACTACTCTAGCCAGTCAGAGTTAAACCTTGTAATCATGTCATTCAAGTCCTTCCTTTCGCACACATATATCATTTTTTCCAGGCTTCTGACCTTTCCCAAAACCTCATCAATGTCGTGCTTCTTAGGCACAAGCGACCATCTTGATGTAGTATCTCGCTGTTGATCCAGCAATCTGGGCTTCAGGCATTTGTTCTAATTCGATTTTTCCCACCCACTTTTCATTCTCCATGGAAAAATTCATACTCTCAAAAGCCTTCTCATTGTAAGTGCTTTTGATGACTTTCTCTTTCGAACCTTCAAGATTGACACCTTCATGTTCAAGCAATCAAGTGATTAACATTTTAAACGGTAAACTACCCCCTCCCCCCCTCCAACATATAAATCATTAGAACTCTCAATCATTTAGTTAGTTATCCAAGTGGACAACTTTATCTTTCCATAACTGACCAAACTGAACAGAATAGATGCATAGTAAGTAGACTATATGACCCAACTCTGGGAAATAAAATGGTACCCATTATCATTATGTTTTCAAACCTTAATGCATGTGCACTCATTCGGTTTTCAAAATTTTCTTGCGAACACTCACTGAGTTCAGTTCACCTATTCTAACGAGAATTTGTAATTTCTAGCCAAATATTTTGAAATGCATAGAATCCCCAACAAACTTAACCTTAAAGACTTCATCAAAATTCCTCATCAATGATCAATCATCTACCTGCTACTAGGGTGTCAAAACCACCATGGTCTATTACATTTAAATTTGCATAAACGTTCTAACAATATCCTCATATACTCTGTTTGGATACTTCTCAAACATTTTTCTCCGACCTTAATACCCAAATATCTCAAAAATATTACACCCTATATTCTTTTAGAAGTTTAAAATCAACTATTCTTTCGGAGGTAACGAACTTTGATTTCAATCACATACCTCTGTTTAACGGACCTTTTTCTTATGAAGTACCTCTGTTTGGCGGACTTGTCCCGGAATATAAGTTATCTGCACAAGATCCCACCTGCCTTGATTTTCTTGGCAGACCTTGGCTGTTTTCTCATGAAAACTTTACAGAATTCGAAATGCGAGAGGAATGAATTGTCTCTTGCCTTAAAAGAGATGGATAATATCTTCTCGTAACAGTCAAACGTTCCCTTGAATCCGGATAAAACCTTTTCGGAAGAGATACCAATGAAAAAACACCACTTTCCAATGAATGCAACGATGTCGGTTTTAAAATTTGGACATTACTACTTTCTTCCAAATTTTTGAAGGAAAAAAACACATAATACATTAATTGGTAAACAGTGCACGAGAACTTACAATACCAATTCAGTCTCTTTATGTGCAATATCTCCTTTCAGATTAAGCCTTCATCAAGATATCAGCCAATTGATCTTCAATTCCACAATTTTTTTTGACATCTCTTTTAGCAATATGATCACGAATAAAATGATATCTGATCTCAATGTGCTTCTTCTTGCATGCTGAACATAATTTTCAACTAGAAAAATAGCACTACTTATTATTATTACAATAAACAAGAATATTTTTACAAATTAAGTTTTAGTCCATAGGAGCTGTGTATAACAACTTCCAAAGGATATATTATGCTTACGTAGTGGAAAGTGCAACTGATTCTTGCTTCTTGATATGCCAAGAAACAAGTGACTTTCCAACTAATTGACACAGACAACTTCATCACTTGCAAAGTCTGCATTTGAGTAACCAATTAGATCAAAACCTATTGTATTTGGATACCATAGACCATCTGTCTAGGTTCCAATCAGGCAATCAAGTATTGAATGATTCTTTAAATGGTGGTCGCATGTGATTCTTTTCGATTCGACTAGATTATAGCGCACTTAATATACTAAACACGATATATGGTCAACTGGAAGTGAAGCAGAATAATGAGCCAATCATTCCAATGTATTGCTTTTCATTCACACTCTTACTGTTCTCATCTTTATCCAGAATTGTCGACATGCTCATTGGAACTATGCTCATTGGAGTTCCAGAAGACTTAGCCTTTTCCATTTCAAACTTTGAGATGAGTTCCTTGGTATGCTTGGATCGACTTAAAAAAAAGTTCTTGGTTTGTTTTATTTGTAACCCAAGAAAGAAGGTGAATCCTCCATCAAACTCATTCCAAACTCACTTTTTATTAATTCAACAAATTCCTCCCACAACAATTGGTTAGTGCTTCCAAAATAATATCATCCGTATAAATTTGAACAATTAAAGTGTCATACATATACCTTTTTATAGACAAAGTTGTATCAACTTTTCCTCTGGAAAATTGATTTTTCACCGGAAAATGACTTCCTCATGGAAAACATTTTCCCATTAAATAACTTCCATCAACATTGTCTAAACATTTAATGACATGTTTCAAGAGAATAAAACAAGGATGAAGGTGACGAAGAAAAACAAGGATGAAAGCTAGTATAATTAAAAGAAAAACAATATTGATATATATTTTTTCCACCATTGCCCTTAAGTAGAAAAGAGGCTCTCCAAGAAATTTATAAATTCGCCTAATTTCAGGAGTAGTTTTGGAATGAAAGGAGCTATTTTTAAAGATGTTACGGAAAAGAAAGAGGGAGAACTTTTAACCAGAGATAGTAGTTCGAAGGTTTAACCAGAGAGATTCTGTTTAGTGTTATAGTTATTTCTATCTAGTACAGAGAAGGTTTATTCAGTAATATATATAACCAGAAACAGCCACCACAAAGAAGAAAAGAATGAGATTTCACTCTCGAATATCCAAGTTATAGCTGACAGGAGCAATCATTGTGGCAGTATACCAAACATCTATAAACATACTTCACACTGATAATATCATCTGCACAACAATAATAAGCAAGCACGGGACAACACTACTAGTACCTGATTAGTAGAATAAGTAATCCCCCCCCCCCCCCCCAAATTCTCACGATACCTCAAAATGGAAGAGTGAAATGGCAGAGAATATGTCTATAAGCCAATATCAGCCTTCATTGCTAGAAGATTAAAACACCAAATGTTACTCAGCTCAGAAGGGATAAATACTTGTTCTGAGCCTAAATTAAACCACAATATGGAATTTAATATTAACTGAGTTTGATTCCCACAAACTATTACTCTAAGAGAAAAACACGTTCTCTCTCTCTCTCTCTTTGTAAAAAACTAACACCGTCTGCCATCGTCATCGCCGCCGTCTTCCACCATCACCGCCGGCAACACAGGTAAGGCCTCTAACCTTCATCTCTCCTCTCTCCGGCAACTGGTCTCCGACCTTCTCTTTTTCTCTTCTTCCCCCTTCTTCCCGTCTTCTTCTTCTCTTCTCTCTCCGGCGACTGGTCGGAGTGCACTGCTTTCTCTCTCTATTCCCCTCCCCCTCGCATCTTGCGTGTGGGGGGGGACACAGCGGCGGACCCCGTCGAAATCAGCCAACCTTCCGGCGAAGATCCAGCCACGCGCCGTCGCGTGCTTCTCCCTCCAGGAATCGAGGCCCAAGAACGACCAGCAGATTTCCATTGCTTCTGACAAACAGAATTTCAGGCGTTGCGATCCAGCTTTTATCGTTCTTCTCTTATCTCGATATTTGTTATTTTAGCATTAACAGTATCTGTTGCCTGTTTATTTGATCTTGTCCATATTCACTCTTACTAATTACAGTAGCAAGAACTTCGGTTACTGTTTATTATTTTGTCTTGAATCTTTGCTTGCTGGTTTTTGTGACTGCTAGTTGTAGAATTTATTCCCTTTAGTTAGTGTAGTTTAATCCGTTGTCTGTTTTACTGCCTTTTAGTTGAAGATTATATTTCGGTGATTTCTTTTATTTGTAAATTCGTCGCGTGTTTTGGGGTAGCAAGAACTTCGATTACTGTTTATTATTTTGTCTTGAATCTTTGCTTGCTGGTTTTTGTGACTGCTAGTTGTAGAATTTATTCCCTTAAGTTAGTGTAGTTTAATCCGTTGTCTGTTTTATTGCCTTTTAGTTGAAGATTATATTTCGGTGATTTCTTTTATTTATAAATTCGTCGCGTGTTTTGGGGTAGTGCTTGTGTAGTGTCCCTTAGATTATAGTGGCTTTGGTGAACAATGATAGGGTAAGGTCTTGTCCTCGGGGGGGAAGAGGGGTCATTGCGGGGGATTGGGTGCGGGGGTAAGAGGGCTAAGGGAGCCACCAGGTTGAGAGTTGGGTCTTGGAACATAGGAACTTTGTCTGGAAAGTCTAGAGTTAGCAAAAATTCTCTGGAAGAGGAAGATTAATATAGCTTGTGTATTGGAGAATAGATGGGTAGGAGATAGGCCGCGGGATGCGAACGGGTTAAAACTATGGTTTTCTGGGAGCAAGGGGCAGGAACGGGGTTGGTATTTTGGTTGATAAGGACCTCCGGGATTTAATGGTAGAGGTTAGGAGAGTGAGCGACAGGCTGATGAGTATTAAGCTAGTTGTTGGTTGATTTACTTTGAACATAATCAGTGCGTACGCACCCCAGGCAGTCAAGAGGCGTTTCTGGGAGGATTTGGATGAGATGGTGCGCGGTATACCGCACATTGAAAAGCTTTTTATTGGAGGAGATTTCAACGGCCACATTGGAGCGACGTCTGGGGGCTATGATGATGTGCATGGTGGTTTCGGTTTTGGAGATAGAAATGGATGGGCATCTTCACTGTTGGATTTTGCTAGAGCGTTTGATTTGGTGATAGCAAACTCGAATTTTCCGAAGAAGGTGGAACACTTGGTCACATTCCGGAGCTCGGTGGCCAGGACCCAGATTGACTATCTTCTTTGCAAGAGATCCGATAAAGGTCTTTGCACGGATTGCAAGGTCATCCCGAGCGAGAACCTCACGACCCTTCATAGGCTCCTGGTCATAGACCTTGATATTACGAGAAAGAAGAGGAAGAGGGCGGTGTATGGCCAACCTAGGATCAAGTGGGGAGCCTTGACTGAAGACAAAGCGCAGGAGTTGGGGGTTAAGTTGTTGCCTATGGGAGCTTGGAGGAGTAGTGGGGATGCGAGCCTGATGTGGACCACGACGACGTTGTGCATTAAGGAAGTTCCAGAGAGGTTCTAGGGGTCTCGAAGGGTTACAATGGTGGTCGCAACGGAGACTGGTGATGGAATGGAGAGGTCTAAAGAAAGGTAATGTGATGACCCAAAAGGTCATCTTATGTTTTAGAACTCGAATCTGCGCTCTTAAGCCTTAAAAATCTCAATTTTTTTACCCTTCTCGATTTGCGTGCGCAGTCCGGGTAGATTTTCGGAAAGCTTTTATGTTGAAAACTAATGAAAATAAGAATTTTTGCCTTAAAAGTTGATTTTAGTTGACTTCGGTCAACATTTTTGGTAAACGGGCCCGGATCCGTGTTTTGACAGTCCCGATAGGTCCGTATCGAATTATGGGACCCGAGCATATGCCCGGAATCGAATTCGGAGGTCCCTAGCTCAAGTTATGAATTTTTTATGAAAATTAAAAGTCTGAAATTAATTATTTTTAAGAATTGATTGATGTTTGGCATTGTTAGTACCGGGTCCGTATTTTGTGTCGGAGCCCGGTACAAGTTCATTATGATATTTAAGACCTGTCTGTGAAATTTGGTGAGAAACAGAGTTGATTTGATGTAATTCGGACGTCCAGTTGAGAAAATAGAAATGTTAAAGTGTTCTTGAGAATTTCATTTGATTTGGTGCTAAATTCGTAGTTCTAGGTGTTATTTTGGCGATTTGATCGCGCGAGCAGGTTCGTATGATGTTTTTAGACTTGTGTGCATGTTTGGTTTGGAGCCCCGAGAGCTCGAGTGAGTTTCGGATAGGCCACGAGATGTTTTGGACTTTGGAAAACTGGTTTTTCTGCAGAGTCTGTTTTTTGGCATGTCCTTCTTGGTACTCTCGCGAACGCGAAGAGTAAACTGGGTAGCTGAAGTTTTCTTCTTCGCGAACGCGAAGGCCTGGTCGCGAATGCGAAGTAATGGGGGACTTACCCTTCGTGAACGCGAAGCGTGTGTGTGGGGGGGGGGGGGGGGGGTGTCGAGCCATGCCTCGCGAACGCGAAGGCCAGGGGGAGTAATCATCGAACGCTAAGGCTAGGCAGCCAGTACTCTTCGCGAAACAGTGCTCTTGCGAACGCGATGAACACTGTCGCCCAGCACTTATCAGAATCCAAAAACGGGATTTTAGCCAAAAACTCATTTTTCTCAAAAACCAAACGGTGAGAGGCGATTTTTCAAGAGTCATTTCTTCCCCAAATTGTTGGTAAGTGATTCTAAACCATTTTCTTTCAATTACCCATTACATTTCTTGAATTTTCAACCTAAAATCTAGAGTTTTCATGGTAGAATTAGGGGGTTAGGGTAGAAACTAGGGATTTCGGGAATTTGGGGATTTAGACCTCAATTTGAGGTCGGATTCCAAAATTAATTACATATTTGGACTCGGGGGTGAATGGGTAAAAGGATTTTAGTCCGAATAAGGGTGATATCCAAAATTGCAACAACTATCGGGGTATTAAGCTGCTTAGTCATATTATGAAGGTGTGGGAGAGGGTGGTGAAGTTAAGGGTGAGGAGAAGGGTGTCTATTTCCGAGAACCAGTTTGGGTTTATGCCGGGACGTTCGACTACGGAAGCCATTCACCTTGTTACGAGATTGATGGAACAATATAGGAAAAGGAATAGGGACTTGCATATGGTGTTCATCGATTTAGAAAAGGTTTATGATAAAGTCTCGAGAGAGGTTCTGTGAAGATGTTTGGAGGCTAGAGGGGTACCTGTGGCCTACATTAGGGTGATTAAAGACATGTACGAGGGAGCGAAGACGGGAGGGGATTCGGACCATTTCCCGATCATGATGGGGTTGCATCAGGGGTCGGCACTCAGCCCTTTTTTGTTTGCCCTGGCGATGGACGTACTGACTTGCCACATCTAAGGAGAGGTGTCGTGGTGCATGTTATTTGCAGACAACATTGTTTTGATTGACAAGACACAAGACGGTGTTAACGCGCGATTAGAGGTGTGGAGACAGACCCTGGAGTCTAAGGGTTTCACGCTGAGCAGAACCAAGACAGAATACTTGGAGTGTAAGTTTAGTGGTGCTACTCAGGGAGTGTAAGGGGAGGTGAGGCTAGATTCACAAGTCATCCCTAGGAGGGGAAGTTTTAAGTACCTTGGGTCTATTATACAGGGGGTATGGGGAGATTGATGAAGATGTCACACATCGTATTGGGCGGGATGGATGAAGTGGAGACTTGCTTTCGGTGTTTTGTGTGACGAAAGTACTACCAAAACTTAAAGGTATGTTTTACAGAGCGGTGGTCAGACCGACTATGTTGTATGGGGCTGATTGTTGGCCAGTCAAGAGCTCCCACGTCCAGAAGATGAAGGTAGCAGAGACGAGTATGTTGAGATGGATGTGCGGGCACACCAGAATAGATAGGATTAGGAATGAAGTTATTCGGGATAAGGTGGGTTTAGCCCCTATTGAAGACAAGATGCGGGAAGCACGGCTTGGATGATTTGAACATGAGATGAGGAGAAGCACAGACGATCCGATAAGGATGTGTGAGAGGTTGACATTGGAGGGCCTTAGGAGAGGTAGAGGTAGGCCGAAGAAGAGTTTGGGTGAGGTGATTAGGCATGACATGGCGTAACTACAGCTGACCGAGGACATGACCCATGATAGGAAGGTGTGGAGGTCGAAGATTAGGATAGTAGGTTAGGTAATCTAGATTATTCATACTGGTAGTGTTAGTACATACTCTCGCATTTGGTTGGTAGTGGGCTTATTTAAATACATGTCATTTTTTTTTTGCATTTCGATCATCTTACTATCTTGTTATGTATGCTGCTTTTACATGGTTTTTCGTTGTTGTCCTGTTTTGTTTTCTTGTTATTATTGGGGTACCTATGCTTGCATGAGCCGAGGGTGGTCTATTGGAAACAGCTTCTCTACCTCCACAAGGTAGGGGTAAGGTCTGCGTACACACTACTCTCCCCAGACCCCACTATATGAGATTATACTGGGTATGTTATTGTTGTTAAGATCAGGTTATACAAGATTTGTGGGGCAGCTTCCCCAAGCCCTGACGAAGAACCTAGGACCCAATGCAAGATGATATCAAGGTTCATAGAATCAGTTTCACCAAAGAAATTCAGAAAGTGCAGGCAAAAATAATAATTGGAAAAAAAATGACCAAAAAAAGTACAGCAAACAAGGAAATTAATGCAATTGACTTTTTTTAACTCTAATGCATAAATAAACAAACCTCATTTGTCGAGTTCTGCATTAGGTGCCTACAGTCAAAGGTCCATTGATTGAAGAGTCCACCTCTACATAATAAAACCAATTCATCCAATCGAGGACCGAAGAACTCATTGGACCATAGTGAGACACAGGAATAACAGTCAGCATTTAGCAGGTTGTAAAGTCAGAACTCGATTGTTCATAAATCATATTCCACTTTATCCTCTTGGATCAGTTGGGTGGAGGAACCAAAAGAAGCCATCTTTTCTGACAAAAGCTTAAGGGCTTCCTGTTTATTAGCCAATTCCATAAGCACCTTGATCCTCCTAAAAGAAACATTACTTGGCTTTTGCCCTTTATCCACCATTTGCAAGAAACATCGTTCTGCCTCCGCCAATTTTCCCAGATCACAAAGCAAATCAAACAAAACATCAGACACTAAAATATACGAGCCGAATCCTCTCACCACCATGTCATCCCACAACTCAAGTGCCATCTCCACCTTATCGTGTCTCCTGATCAACCTGATCAAAAACATACATGACTGTGTACTCGGTAAGCACCAAGTCTCCTTCATCCTCTGGTACAAAGACCACGAACTTCTCAAATCATTTGCCCAAAAAAATGACCTTAAGAACACATTATAAGTAGTAGCGTTGGGGCTCAAGCCATTCATTATCATCTCATCCATCAAACTGTATGCGTCCCCAATCCTCTTCGCAATGCAGAAGTTCCTAATTGCAGCATTATAAGCTGCCGCATCCGGATAACATCCATACTCCCTCATATCCTTCAAAACACCCCTCGCCTTATCGGGTTGTCCAACCAATCCCAACCCTCCAATTAAACTCGTATAAGTTATCACATCGGGAGTAATATCCTTCTCTCTCATCTCCTTCACCACCTTAAACGCCTTCTCCATCTCTCTCCCTTTACAATACACATCCACCAAACAATTATACGAAACAACATCCGGTTCAACACCCAAATCCCTCATCTCATCAAAAAATCCCTCTGCATCCTCGGACGATGTCCAACCAGACAAAAGTATATTAAAAGTTTGCAAATTTGGCCTAAACTTAAATTTCAAGCTATGGTACACATTCCTAGCATCACTCATACTCTTCTCCTGGCACAAAGCCCTCAACAATGCATTGAAACAATCAACACCAAACTCTTTCAACAGTTTTTTGAAGCCCCAAAAAGCCTCAACAGTTTGCCTAACTGAACAAACTTTAGCAACTCTACCCAAAACAACTTGAATTGTTCGGGGCGTTATTAAAGATTGATCTTTTCTCTTCATTTCTATTAAAACCTCCCAAATCTTGTCAAATTTACGACTCCTACCAAGTACATACAACATGGTGTCTAAAGAAAAGCCAGTATGGTAAAACCCTTTACGCTTAGCTGCAAATTTAAAGAACTCTAAAGCTTGTAATGGGTTGGAGTGAGAAAAACGTACCCTTTTGAGAACTCTATCAATTAAGTCGTTTGATAAGCTGATTTGTGATGATTTGAGCGATTGTTTTAGTCCCTCTGGTGTTTGTGTTATTGTTATGATGCGGTAAAGGGTTTCAACTTCTTTGTCAGTGGAATCGGAGGATTGAGAATGGAGGAGGTAGAGGGAAGAAGGAAGAAAATGGCTGTTCGTTTGAGGGGCAATAGAGAGATGTTTGTAGGAGAAAATTCGAGCCATTGCTGAAAGTGTGGAGCGTTCAAGTCTGCTGATTTATGAGCGAATAGAGTTTGGAAAAACTGTGAGAAGTTCCGCCTTTCACCTTCTTGCTTTTTTTTCTCCTTTGTTTGAACTTTTGGAAGGAAGAGCAAAAATAATAAAAGGAGAGGGAAATGATGAAAATACCGAAAGACTGAATACCTAAATTCACTTAGGGCTCGTTTGGTAGCCGTTAAAGAGGAGTTATTCATTAAAATTAGGATAACTTTATACATTATTTGGTTAAAAGAAAAGGAAAAAATAATCACCACGTAGAAGCTAGCATAAGTTATACAATGTTTGGTTGTTTTTCCTCTTTTTCACATAAAATATAGCATTGTTAATACAATATTTGATTCATATTTTTCTTTTCCGCATAACTAATACATGTATAAGCTATGAGGAAATCTATATATTATTTATGCAGGTAGAAGGTGGAATAACTTATACATGTATTAGTAATACTTGTATTAAAACACAAAATGACAAGAATACCCTTTATTCAAACTTGTATTTTTTTGTTTAAAAATATATATTTAAACTATACTAACAATTTTAATAAAATAAAGTAAACTAATAATAAATAACACTCACATTACATTTATATTACTAATCCTTATATAACTACCGCATAACTAATCCAAACATAACTCAACATTGCATAACTTATCCCTGCATAACTAATGCATGCATAACAAATCCATGCAATACTTATTCCTGCATAACTAATATATACATAATTAATACTTGCATAACTAATACATGTATAACTAATACCTTCAGAACTCTAATCGGCAACCAAACGATCCATTAGGGATGTCAATGGAGCACGGTGGGGGCGGGGACGAGGAAGGACCGGACAAACACTTAACAGGTTAACATCTAAACGGGGCGGGGCAAAATTTGATTTTTGAAAATTCTTAATAGGGCAGGTTTAGGTCATCCATTCCTCTTGTAATGCTTCTCTTTTTATCCTTGAAACTGACACCAGCACTTTCAGATTTTCCTATTGATACTATGAAAGGAAAGAAACTGATAATTTAAGAGTCAATTGAAATAGTTCTTGTAAATTATAATAGCTTCTTTCTAAAATTACAATTAGCTCTCCTAGTATTATATACTAACATTTAAATGAAGATCGAATCACTATTTATACGAAACCCAACAATGACGTTGAATAAAGATAATATTAAATCTGAATATTGTTTGAAAATGAGACAAAAAATTAAAAGAAAGAATATGGCTTCCGGTTATCTTCCATCTAATTTCTGGTAAAAAGCATACAATGTTAATCCCAAACTTAATAGAGCCTGTTTGGATTGGCTTTTAAGCTGGTCAAATCAGTTTTTAAGTCATTTTTTAGCTTATTGAAGTGTTTGGCAAACTTAAAATTTGCTTAAAGATCAAATATTTTTAAGCCAAAAGGTTCAAAATAAGTAAAAAGTGAGAAGTTGGGTAATCCCAACTTTTTATTTTTAGCTTAAAAGCCACCCCTCTTTGACCAAATATTTTACATTGCTATCCCTGATACTTATGTATAATTTCTAAAATACCCTAATCTTTTCTTTTTCTCTTTTCCTCCGCCATTTCCAATCTCTGCCTTCCAAATTCCATCCCTGCCGAACTGAAGTCCTTGGTGCCTTTTGTTTTTCTTTAAGCAAGTCTTTGGTTGCTTATTTTTTGTCTAACAGATAAATTAATTCTAGTGACTCTTTTGACTTTGGATTCCTAAGAGTGAAAAATGAATAGCGTTTTGTCCTTTGTAGAGTTATCTATTTCCTTTCTCGTCGTGGGTGGCTTTGGATTGGGAAGAATGAAACTTTTAAAATGAATATTGAGCGAAACTGAAAAATCTATACGAGAATGAGAGAAATGTGAGATCTATTTAGTGAACCATGTTATAAAATACTGTCAAATTATTAATTATAAGAATATGTTATTCAAATAAATAGCTTATGAAATTAATTAGAGCTCAAATTGAATTAAGACATAAAATTAATTTATGTTTGAATTAAGTTCAAATTAATTAGTCTTCATAGTTTCAGGTATGGCTGTCCAACAGGGCGGGATGGGATGGGACGGGACAGAATTAACGGGACGGGACGACATTTAACCGGGACGGTGGCGGGACGGGACGGGACGAAATGGGACGGGACAAACGGGACAAAACGGTAGTCCCATCCCGTCCCGCTAACAAACGGGACGGGACGGGATGGGACGAGACGGGTTCGCGGGACTTAAGTGTCATTTTTTAAAAAAAATTATTTAAGCATTGAGTTTGGAAACCGCTATTCTTTTGACAATGACTAAGTTTTTAAAGTTTGCAACAACTAGTTTTTTGAGTTATTTAATAAACTTAAAAATTAAACAAAAATTAGGAAACTAAGTAAAGAATTATAAAATATTAAAACAAAAGACTTGTAATGAAATATTCTAGTAATTATAAATTTATAATAGAGTTATAATTTATTTAATATAATTTCAAGCCATTAAGTAACTAAGTAAGAGTGTAAGACAATTGATAAAAACAATTCAACGCTTAGAGCCTTTTATTTAATTAATAGAACTTTCAAATCTCACATACAAATATAATTCTTTTGAAAAGCACCTAATCTACGCAGCCACCTTCTGGGAAGGGTTCTGTTTGAACTAGGCCTCTTAGTAGCCAATTACAAATTATCATACTAATATTTGTAAGCTCCTATATAACTTCGTTATAACTTATCTATAATTTCTCTCGGATATTGTTCTTGAATTGGCAATGTTTATTGATGTTTCATGAGTTCCATGTCGTCATAGCCCTCGGTGCTAAGTATCTCATTGTATTCTTCTTCTTCCCTAGTTTCACCACTTGGTGTTTCCATAGATTTATATTTATTAAATATTGATCTAACATAAGAATATATGTTAGTTTGGGAGTCTTCGAGAGATGGTTGTTCATTTTCTTGAATTGCTAAATTCTCATAAATTTTACGAACAAATCCATTTGCACCTCTTAATTTTAAAGATGGGTTAAGTATAGTAGAAACTAAATAAACTTGGGGAATAGGGAAAAAATACTTTTTAAATTTTGCAATCATTTCATTAATGGTCGGTGCATAAGTTGGATTAATTTTGCAATCATTTCATTAAGCTAGTTGTTGTAGTTGTGTTAGCACTTAGCAGAAGCATTATCTAAGGTGATAGTTAAAACTTTATCAATGAGTCCATAAAAATCAACAATTTGTAGAACGGTAGTTGCAATATATGTTCCACTGTATTTTGAATCAACAAATTTATAACCAATAATACGTTTTTGCATGTTCTAGTGATGATCAACCCAATGACATGTAACAGTTAAATAATCACAACCATTAGGACTATGACCTATATCAGATGTGATAGATACTTTACAATCTAAGTGAAAAAATACACAATGAATATCTGAAGATATTCGGTTTGAAATTTAAAAACATCATTTCTAACCGTGGTCTTAGGAAAACCTTCAAAAGCAGGATTATAAATTTTTTGTATATAATGCACAACAAAATAGGACGCGGGACAGGCGGAACGGGACGGGATAAAACGGGATGGGACAAACGGGATGAAATGGCCATCCCGTCCCATCCCATGTCCCGTTTAATATGGGCTCATCCCGTTTAGAATTAAGCGGGACGGGACGGGATGGGACGCGGGACGGGACGTCCCGTCCCGTTGGACAGCCTTAGTTTCAGGGCATTTAAGTCATTTTAACAAAAAAAAGTGTTTATAATCATATTTTTTCCAAACACATCAACTGCTTATTTTCAGCTCCAGCATACTTATCCAAACACATAACTGCTTATTTAAAAATTAAGTTCACACACATAAAAAGTGCTTTTAAACACTTGATGCTTAAAAGCTACTTAAATTAAGCTAATCCAGATGGGTTCATAGTCTAATCTATTTTCAGTATTTGAGGGTTACTTTTACTGGTTTTACATTTAAACCAAATCAACTGTACTCCCTATGTAACTTTGTCATATGATTAAGAGATTTCTTACTTATTTAGAGATGTTAACGCTCTCTCGGTCAAACTCTCTATCCCCTCCCCAACGGTCAAAAACCAGACCACACACTCACAGGCAGCCGGCGACCACCCCCATCAGCAGGTAAGCCGCTCTCCCCCCCTCATCTTTCATGCCCCCCCTTCCTCTCTCTCCTCTTTCTTCTTTCCCTCTTCCCCACTCCAATACTTACTAGAGTAATAAAACTGCCGGCGACTGCTGTTTTGCTGGGCAGCAACATCGGCCCTTTTCCCTCTTGCTTTTCTTCTTCATTTTAATTCATAGTTGCGGGTAATCCATCCCCCCCCCTCCCTTTCTCTGCTTCTTTCCTCTTCGTTACCTTTTATTTGCGCTTTTTGTTATGGTTGGGACTTCACCAGTGGTAGCGGTGACAATCCCTCCCATTTTGTTTGGCTTCGTGGGGTTTTGTGTGTATTTCAGATTAGGCTCGGTGGCTTTTGGCGGCGAGCGGGACTGTCACGACCCGAAATTCCCACCTTCGTACCGTGATGGCGCCTAACATTTCACTTGCTGGGCAAGCCAACATTAGAATAATATTAACCAATTTTTAAAAAAAAATTAAATTTATTAATAATAAATAAATAAACGCGGAAGTAAGGTCTGAAATATAGTGATTAATCCATAAAGACAATCGTGTCTAAATAGCATCTCAGAATTGGTGTCACAAGTGCACGAGCTTCTAGAATAAATATAAATAAAGGTCTGAATAAAATAAAGTTATTTGTAAATAAATACACAGGTAAAGTAAAATAGACAGGGACTTCAGAACTGTGGACGCCATGCAGTTATATCTCAAGTCTCCTCCGAATAGCTGAAATCTGAGCAAGTCTATGGAACGCCGCTGGGACCAACTCTGAAATCTGCACAAAAAGTGCAGAATGTAGTATCAGTACAACCGACCCCATGTACTGGTAAGTGTTGAGTCAAACCTCGACGAAGTAGTGACGAGGCTAAGGCGGTTCACTTACATTAACCTGTACGCAATATTAGTAACAACAACAATAATAAAAATAAATGAGGTAACTCATTTATAATGATTGAAGCCCACTCAGCAGTTATAACCAATTATCATTTTCATCAATTTTGTTGCAGCGTGCAACCCGCTCTCACAATATATTCACATTCAATTTTGTTGCAGCGTGCAACCCGCTCTCACGCTATATTCCTTTTAATCAAGTCTGTTGCGGCGTGCAACCCGATCCCTCAATATATATATATATATATATATGCCAACTTTAAATAAGTCTGTTGTGGCGTGCAACCCGATCCTCCAATATGGACTTTTAATAAGTCTGTTGCGGCGTGCAACCCGATCCTCTAATATGGACTTTTAATAAGTCTGTTGCGGCGTGCAACCCGATCCTCCAATATATTCATTATAATCAATCTTGTTGCGGCGTGCAACCCGCTCCTCCAACATATTTATTTACCAATTCTCATATAAGAATTTTCCCAATAAATACAACAATTAATATAAAATTATAAGAAAACAAGCATACAATAATTATGATTTAATTACGAAACAACAAGGGCAAATAGCAAATTATTAAAGAAATCAGAGAGAAAATATACAGTTTAATATTTAATATGCTAAATGTCAAATAACAATTAAGGCACATAATTCAAATAACATGTAACAATTAATGCAGGAATTCAACATTTAATATTTGACAAAGAATAGGAGAGAAATAACTATTATAATAATTAATTTATGATTTAAAACAATTTATAATTTTTCAAGTAAGCAGGCAAACAATTAATTTGACGACGTATAGACACTCGTCACTTCGCCTATATGTCGTTCACATGCAATTCACATAACAATTAATTTAAGGGTTCTATTCCCTCAAGTCAAGGTTAACCACGACATTTACCTCGCTTTGCAAATTCCAATCAATTACTCAACCATAGCTTTTCCTTTTAAATTTGTCTCTGAAAGCTTCAAATCTATTCACAAACAATTCAATATATTCAATACGAATCATAGGAATTAATTTCATATGAATTTACTAATTTTCTGGATAAAATCCAAAATTTATTAAAATATTCGGTAGTGGGACCCACGTCTCAAATCTCGAAAAAAACTTACGAAATCTGAACACCCATTCCGAGACGAGTCCAACCATATATAAATTATTCAAATCCGATATCAAATGGACCTTCAAATCTAAATTTCTCATTTTTGGAAGATTTTAGAAAAAATTTAAATTTTCTTCCATAAATTCACGGATTCATGATATAAATGAGTATGAAATCATGAAATATAATCAATATAGGATAAGGAACACTTACCTAAATGTTTTCCCGTAAAAATCGCCCAAAAATCGCCTCTTGAGGTTTTAGGTTTTGAAGATTTGGGAAATGAATCAAAATTCTCGTCCAAAAGTCATTTTGATCAGCTGCAGATGTCGCATTTGTGACCTGAGATTCGCAATTGCGAAGCTCGCAAATGTGAAGGGTTCATCGCAAATGCGAGAACCTTCACATTTCCGCTGGCTTCACAAATGCGAAGATTATGTCGCATTTGCGACAATTGGCCCTTCGCAATTGCGAAGATAAATTCGCAATTGCGAGAACTGCTGGCCTAGGCTTTATTCGCAATTGCGATAAAAAAAACTCGCAATTGCCATACCTGTTTGGTTCGCATTTGCGATGCCTGATCTCGCAATTGCGAGATCAGAGGCCTGCAACAAGTTCAGGTATACCAGCAAACTGTTCTAAGTTCAAAACATCCAGTGGCCTATCCGAAAATTACCCGAGCCCCTCGGGACCTTATCCAAATATCCCAACAAGTCACATAACATAATACAGACTTACTTGGGGTCTCAAATCACATCAAATAACATCGAAATTGCAATTCACACCTCGATTCAGACTTTGAGTTTTAAACTTTTCAATTTGCAAATTTTGTGCCAAAACATATTAAATGAATCCAGAATGATTTTAAATTTGGAACACAAGTCATAAATGACATAACGGAGCTATTTAAATTTCCATAATCGGATTCCGGCTCCGATATCAAGAAGTCAACCCCGTGGTCAAACTTTGAATCTTTAGCCTTTAAATTGCTAGTTCCGTTGAATTGTCATAACTTGAGCTAGGGACCTCCAAATTAAATTCCGGGTATACGTCCAAGTCCCAAATCACGATATGTAGCTAGCGAAATTGTCAAAATATTGATACGTATCCGTTTGCTAAAAATATTGATCAAAGTCAACTCAGTTGAGTTTTAAAGCTCTATTTCACATTTTAATCCGTTTTTCAGATGAAAACTTTCCGGAAAGTTTTACGGGTTACGCACACAAGTCGAGGAATAATAAATAATATTTTTCGAGGTCTTAGAACACAGAATTACTTATTAAATTTAAAGATGACATTTTGGGTTATCACAGGGACGTGTGTGTGCAAACTGTGAAGAACAGTCCGGGCGACTATCAATAAGGGGCGATGCAAGAGTTGGACATGAACGTGCAAGGTGGCCACAATACCACCGTGTATTCCAAGACAATTCCAGGTTCTAATTGCGAGAGTTGGTACCTCCCGTTTTGCTTTTTCCCTTCGTTGTGTTAGTTAAATTGATGCCATCTTAGTTCGTATTAGTTTAATCACCATATTAGCCTGCATGTAGTTACAATATATCTTCCTCTACTCTGGTCTGTTGCTTAGTGTGTGTTAGTGATTTCTTTTAGTCTGTCGTAGGTATAGTGGTTGTGGTCTAGGATGGCGGAGTGAGGTCATGTCCTCGGGGGGAGAGGGGGTGGGGCGGGAGGGAGGGGTAGGGTTTAGGGGGTGGGAAGGGAGGTAAGGGGAACAAGGGTGCCTATAGGTTGAGAATTGGGTCATGGAACATAGGTACACTTACGGGTAAGTCTATAGAGTTGGCAAAGATCCTCCGGAAGAGGAGGATCAATGTAGCGTGTGTCCAGGAAACTAGGTGGGTAGGGTCTAGGGCGAGGGATGCGGACGGGTATAAGCTTTAGTACTCCGGAGTCCGGAAGGGTAAGAATGGAGTGGGTATCTTGGTGGATGGGGAACTTAGAGAGTCGGTGGTTGAGGTTAGACGGGTGAATGATAGATCGATGACTATTAAGTTGGTGGTTGGAGAGTGCACCCTAAACATCGTTAGCGCCTACGCCCCGTATGCGGGCCTGGATGAGGAGGTTAAATGCCGATTCTGGGAGGGGTTAGATGAGATTGTTCGTCAAGTACCGCCTACTGAGAGGCTATTTATAGGAGGGGATTTCAATGGTCTTATTGGGTCGACCGCAAGCGGCTGTGGCGAGGTGCATGGAGGCTTCGGTTTTGGGGAGAGGAACGAAGGAGGTACTTCGTTGTTGGACTTCGCTAAGGCTTTTAGGTTTGTGATTGCGAACTCTAGCTTTTCGAAGAGGGATGAGCATTTGGTTACTTTCCAAAATGTTGTGGCGACGACTCAGATTGACTATTTCCTCCTTAGGAGGTGTGACAGAGGGTTGTGTAAGGATTGTAAGGTTATTCCGGGTGAGATACTCACGACGCAACATAGGCTCTTGGTGATAGATATTGGTGTTATGTTAAAGAGAAGGAAAAGGTTTGACCGCGGACGACCGAGAATCAGGTGGGGTGCCTTGACTAAGGATAAAGCCCAGGAGTTGGAGGGGCGGTTGTCGGCTATGGGAGCCTAGAGGAACAGTGGTGACGCGAGCATTATGTGGTAGACGACAGCAAACTATATAAGAGAGGCTGCGAGAGAAGTGTTAGGGAGCTCGACGGGCGTCTCTGGCAGGCACAAAGGAGACTGGTGGTGGAATGAAGTGGTCCAAGGTAAAGTGGAAGCGAAGAAGACAACATACCTAAAATTAGTAGGGAGCACAAGTGTGGAGAAGACGAGGTCGTGCATGGAGTGGTATAAGGTAGCTAGGAAGGAAGCAAAGGTGGTGGTCACGGAGGCTAAAACTGCAGCCTATGGCCGTATATACGAGGAACTGGGGAAAAGTCGGAGAGAAGAAGTTATTCCGACTGGCGAAGATGAGAGAGTGAAAGGCCTGGGATTTGGACCAAGTGAGATGCATCAAGGACAACGATGGTAGAGTATTTGATGGAAGATTCTCAAATTAAGAGGAGATGGCAGACTTACTTTCATGAACTTATGAATGAAAAAGGGGATCGGGATATTGTGCTAGGTGAACTAGAGTATTTTGAGAGTCACCATAACTTTGGGGACTGCAGGCGCATCGAGGTTGTGGAGGTCATGGGAGTTATGCGTAAGATGAGTAGGGGTAAAGTGACCGGGCCAGACGAAATTCCGATTGAATTTTGGAAGTGTGTGGGTAGAGCAAGCTTGGAGTGGCTGACTGGACTGTTTAATGTTATTTTTAGGACGAAGAGGATGCTGAAAGAGTGGAAGTGGAGTACGGTGGTTCCGTTGTATAAGAACAAAGGTGATATCCATTGTTGTAACAATTATAGAGGTATCAAATTACTAAGTCATACCATGAAAGTTTGGGAGAAGGTGGTTGAAGCGAGGGTGAGGAGGATATTGTCAGTATCCAATAACTAGTTCGGGTTCATGCCGGGTCATTCTACTACAGAATCTATACACCTTGTTAGGAGCTTGGTGGAACGGTACAGGGAGAGGAAGAAGGATATGCACATGGTGTTTATTGATTTAGAGAAAGCGTACGACAAGGTTCCTAGAGAAGTTCTCTGGAGATGCTTAGAGGTAAAAGACATGTCGGCTTCCTACATTTGGGCAATTAAGGACATGTATGATGGGGCTAAGACTCGGGTTAGGACTATAGGAGGCGACTCTGAGTAGTGTCCAGTTGTTATGGGGTTACACCAAGGTTCTGTGCTTAACCCGTTCTTATTTGCCCCTGGTGATGGACGTGTTAACATACCATATTCAAGGGGAGATGCCATGGTGTGTGTTATTCGCCGATAACATAGTTCTGATTGATGAGTCGCGAACCAGTGTTAACGAGATGTTAGAGGTCTGGAGACAGGCCCTTGAGTCTAAGGGTTTCAAACTGAGCAGGACGAAGACGGAATACTTGGAGTGTAAGTTCAGCACTGAGCCGAGGAAAGTGAGCGTGGAAGTGAGGCTTGAATCACAGGTCATACCAAGTAGTGGCAAATTCAAGTACCTTGGGTCGGTTATCCAGAGGGAAGGAGAGATTGACGAGGATGTCACACACCGTATTGGGGTGGGGTAGATGAAGTGAAGGTTAGCATCTGGAGTCTTGTGTAATAAGAGAGTGCTATCGATACTCAAAGGTAAGTTTTACAAAGCGGTAGTTAGACCGTCCATGATGTATGGAGTTGAGTGTTGGCATGTTAAGAACTCACATATCCAGAAGATAAAAGTAGCAGAATTGAGGATGTTGAGGTGGATGTGCAGACACACTAGGATGGATAAAATTAGGAATAAAGATATTCAGGAGAAGGTGGGCGTGGCTCCCATTGATGACAAGATGCGGGAAGCGCGACTCAGATGGTTCAGACACGTACAAAGGAGAAGCCCAAATGCCCCGGTAAGGAGGTGTGAGCGGCTAGCTTTGGAGGGCAGGATAAGAGGTAGAGGACGACCTAAGAAGTATTGGGGAGAGATGATCATGCAGGACATGGCGATACTTCAGATTTTCGAGGACATGGCTCTTGATAGGAAGTTGTGGAGGTCGAGTATTAGAGTTGTAGGTTAGGAGGTACATAATTGAATATCCCTTACTTCGTACCTTTGTGAGGCTAGTCTGGTAGGGTTTTTGTCGATGTCAACTAGTGGCAAGGTTATGTCTTACTATTCTTTTATTTTTCATAGCGTCGGGTCTATGTATTGTCTATCGTGTTTGCTTTGCATCTACTTTCTCATTTTCATGATGTTATTTTTCCTATGATTTCTATTGGTAATATTGATATTATCTCTTTTCGTCTTTTTGAGTCGAGGATCTTTCGGAAACAGCCTCTTTACTCCCTCGGGGTAAGGGTAAGGTTTGCGTACACACTACCCTCTCCAGACCCCACTAGTGAGATTTCACTGGGTCGTTGTTGTTGTTGTTGTTGTTGTTGTAATTGTACTCCCTATTAAAAACAAACATTTCAAATGAATATGAAATTATTCTAAAATTATTGCATGCAGCTAATAAAGTCATTAAGCATTTATCAATAAGGGAGACTTAATAATTAGTCGTAAATGGGTCTCACATGTAACTTTAAAAAGCATTATAGATCTAACAAGTTGATAGTTTAGAGACGTGTTTGTGAACATAAATATAATCCTTTGTTTTGCGTAATTATAAATGAATCAGGAAAATATTTTATTTTGATAATAAAAAATAAAGAAGAAGATTAGCAGGGCGGAGCAGGGCTAAACGGGGCAGCGCGGGGCGAGGTCTAAATAGGGCAGGGAGTTAAACGGGGTGCAGGACAGGGTAGGGCAAAATTTTGGCTGGGGAAGACTTAACCCGCCCTGGCTTGCCCCTCCCCGCCCTATTGCCATTCCTAAATTCACTTCTACAAATACTAAAGCTGCTCCCCGAATTTTTTTATTTTTCTTTTTAGCACATTTATTTGATGGAATGATTGTTTATGTCCATAATAAGGGCTTTAATGTCTATGATTCCACACACTTCTATTGTAGTATCCGATGAGATACTGTTACTTTCTCTGTAACTATAACACTATTATATAATTAGACTATTAATTTTTTATTTCTTTTAAGATTACTTCAATGTTCAGTTCTAACAAGTTTTTCTTGTACATATCGATTAGCATAGGAGTTAAAGCATATCTAATTTATTTTAGGTCCATGTTACTGTTAGTACGAATTAATGAGATGAAGAAGGATTAAGAAGTGGAATAAGAAAGCAAAGAACCCAACCAAGCAAATTGAGAGCATGTTTGGCCAAGTTTCTAAGAGTTTAAAACTTAAAAGTACTTTTTTTGTAAAAAAAAAAAAATACTTTTTAAAAATTTTAAGGTGCTTAAGATACGTTTGAGCAGTAGTAGAAGCCGTTTTTCTGCTTATGCGGAAAAACTACATTTCTAGCTTTTTCCAAAAAGGCATAAGCAGGAAATTAATTTGTTCAAGACAAAAATAACCTTACAATAAATTTATATTTTTAAAATTAACCCCCATTTTTTTTTTCCTTTTCCTTTTCCTTTTCCTTTTCCTTTTTATTTCTACTTATACATTTATTCTCTTTTTTGTTTTAACCAAATTTTTATTCGTTTTCTCCTATTCCTAAGAGTAAATTTTAAATTTATATTGAATTATGTATTTGACATATTTAAATTATGGGAGAATACTTTATTACCTCTTTAACTTGTCCCCTTTTTTTAACTACACACCTTAAGTTTGTGGGATTTTATAATCCCTCCTAATCTTGTTCAACATGAAATTATTACCACCCCACATGACTAAGACCAGATTTTAGTTGGGCAGTGATACTCACGCACTATACATGTATTGCCACGTCATTTTTTGTCTTTCTAAAATGTGATTTTTTGCTTTCTTTTTTACTTTTTCTCCCACCATCTTTTACTAATCATATTTTCACCATTTTTAACTACCAAACAACCATCAAATTAAAACCACACACTGAATCATCACAAATAAACCACCAAATCCAAACCAGCATCAAGCCATCAACCTCCAACAGAGAAATCAATAAATGATATAGAGGTTGTTCCTAAATAGTGAAGAAAAAACCTCGAGAGCACTAATCTCATTTTTCCTTTGCTTTCTTATGTAAATAACGGAAAATTTAAAACCCTATTAGCGATGTTATTATCCTCGTTTATGAATAAAATTTCCCAAGCAAAAATATTGCTCAAAAATGATGTAGTGAATATTTGACAAGAATATTAGACCTGGTAAAGAAAAAATTATAGATTTGTCATTGAAGAATATTTCTAGAGAAGGCATAAAGGACGACCTATTGTTTTCTTTGGCTCAACTAAATAATTTTTATAATTTAAGTTTTATTTTTGTGGCTCAAATAAATAATTTTAGTGAAATAAAAGAATTGGGATTGCGGTTAGTAAGATATAAATAATAGGTCTTTGAGAGAATGGAGAAAAAATTATAGATTGAGTAAAAAAAAAGTGGAGTAATGGAGCTTGACCGGTCAAAATGGAGTTTACCAGCCAACGTTATTGATTTTCTTATCAAGAGTGCTTTTCTATTCGCTTCTCACGCGTTTGATGGATAGTGCAATCATTTTCTATGCCATATCAGCAAAAAATGGTGAAATAATGCCCACTTCAAAATAGTTTAGGGAGGTTATACAATCTCCGCAAAGTTTAAGTGTGTAACTTGCAAACTGAGACTAGTTGAGGGGGTAATTATGTATTCTCCTTTAAATTATCATGTAAACAACAAGTAATCCAAACCTCAATGTTATTGCTATGCAATAACTATATTTTATATTGACTGAAGTTTTTAATTTATATTATTATTTTACGTTTTATATTTTAATTGAATTCTTTTATAATAAATATTTAAATTTATTTTTCTTTTCTAAATAATACTAATTGCAAATTAAATATTTTTTTTTCGTAATTTGATATTTAAAAGTATTTTTTAAAAAGATTTGTCAAACACAATAAACTTCAAAAAGTATTACTCAAACGAATTGGCTAAACACGAACTACTATTTTGCAAAAGAACTTTTGAACGAAAGTACTTTTTAAAATAGAAGAATTTTTTGACCGTTTGAATAAACGGGCTCTAAATCTCCTTGACCCCGACACAACAAGCAATTTCTGTGACGGAAAAAGCTGCATTTAACTGTTGATTACGTTTAAGTGGCTGTGATATGGCTAAAGTGCATGTCAATCACGTTGCACTATTATATATATTTTGTAAGATATGAACTTTTATAATCAATAGTTAATGAGGATAATATAACATTTAATATCTCAAATCTCAAAAGTTTTTTACGAACACAGAAAAAAGAAGAAAAAAAATTAGTCAGGGAAGGAGATTAATGGTTTTAAATAAGACCCATCATCTTTATAACATGCCCTACCAAATGAAAATTACTAGAGCAATTGATCAAGTAGCACCCGGCTTACGAAAAAAATCAACTTAAAGTCGGAATTTATCCTCTACTCTTTTTATACAGGGAACTTACACAAATGTCTCAAATAAGTCTCAACTTACCAACCTCTAGCCATTAGTCATAAACTTATCAAAACTAGCCAAACACATATAAAAATTGAAAAACCAAATAAATAAGGTTCTTTCTCTCAAAGAATCACATGCAAAAAAACCCTACCATATTTTTAAACGTGATTAGCAACATTAGATGCAAAACGAAAAGGAAATTTCATGGATGAGGTAGCAAATAAGATGATGAAATACAAAACAAAAATACAATATTCCAAAAAATCTAAGCAAAAAATGAACTATTTCAATGGGTATAATTGAAATTCATTCAAAACATATAGATAAGTCAATATACAAAATTTGAGAAATATTGGAGGTGATTTGGATTAGTTTTGTATCAAAATTCGTAATTAAATCGAGTTCAAAAAATTCTTCTGCGACACATGTATCACACATGTATCTCACACACAGGTATACATGTGATACACAATTGATACAAATATGACACATATGTGATACACAAATGATACACAGTGTGATAAACATCTTTTTTTTCATGTTCAGTTTTTACTTAGAATTTTTAATTCAAACCACCTCAAAACTTTACCAAATCATCCCAAAACTGATATTCAAGCTCACTAAGATGTACCCAATCTATTCTAATAACACTCATTAAAAAAAAAATTGACCTTTTTTGTTAAAAATAGCTAATTGGCTAATATTAGTAATATTTAGCTAATATTAGTAATATTTTATTAATTGGCCAGTTTTGGTAATGAGCTACTTATAAATAGACATAGCCGGTAGTTTCACTTTTATAAATTGTACTCCTTTTGTCCCAATTTATGTGACACTCTTTCATTTTTAGTTAGTCCAAAAAAGAATGATACATTTTTATATTTAATAACAATTTAATTTTAAGTTGTTTCTTTTACCAATGAGATAATTTCTAGCCACACAAATTTTTAGAATTTATTTTACACAAGTTACAAAAGTCTTCATTTATTTCTTAGACTTTGTGCACAGTCAAATACTTTCATATAAATTGGGACGGAGGCAATGCCGGCTCCAAGCACAGGCCACTAAGGCAAATGCTTTAGGCATCCCAAATTTAGGGGGGGGGGGATTTTTCAATAATTACTAATATTAAGGACTGTGAGCACCTAATTTTTTACTATGCGTGAATTATTTTCTACTCATCTCACCAATACTTTATTTCCCACTTCCCCACTCACACACTCACTTTTCCCATGCACTTCCCTCACATAATCCCTCCACCAATACACACAAATACTCACAAAAAAGGAGCTTCATCTCCACCCCAAATACATATAACAAAAAGTCAAAAAGGGGAGGAGAAAAAAGAGGGGAGGAGGAAAGTCTAAAATGGGAGTAGGAAAGAGGGGGACGGCACAGGAAAATGGGAGTAAAAAAAAGGAAAAGCAGAGACAAAAAAAGAGGGACTGCCTTCTTCTTTGTTTTAGCTTTCATCTCCACGGAGGAAGACAAAAAAGATTTCAGCCATGAAACTATCACAAAACCTCCATTAAAATACCTTTAAAATAGCTTCAAATTCCAATTCAAATACACAAAACCTCCATTAAAATACCTTTAAAATAGCTTCAAATTCCAACCCAAACAACCTCTGTAAAAGAGTTCCAAAAATGCAGCAAAGTCCCGATTTCGTTTTCTCATGTTGTACGGGGTTCCAATCGTTGGTTCCGGTTGAAGTTGCCGGCAAATATTTCGTTTAAAATTAACAAGCTGCTGTAATTCGAGTTGAGATCTATCTATACAAAGGTCTTTTTTCTCTTTATTTTACTGATTTAATTGATACTTTATTTTGATTGGTCTAGCTAAAAGCTTTCAACTGTTTGTTGCTTAAATCTCCCAAAAAATGAATGTTGGATATTTGTTTTGTTTGCTGAATCTAGAGAACAAGAGATATAAAATTCTACCTTATTCATCGTTAAATGCATAAAATCGGTTTCTGTTTGTACATGTGAAAGTTTTAATATCTTTTTTTTATGAGCATGAATAACTAGTTTAATTCCTTTTCGTGGGCTCATAGATATTATAATGAATTAGCAATGTTAAAGAATAAGTTTGATGACAGTGATGAATTTAGAATTGCAAAAAATATCCTTAGATTCTTAGTTGCTTTTAAACTTTGATAAGTTATGAGATTTGAGCTATTAAAGAACGAAAGATTTTTATATAGTAAATATGTTTGATGAAATATTGAGGAAGCATGATTTTGAATCGTTGTTTGGATCTGATAGTGTGTTTTGAGTTGATATTGTTTAACGAAGGCTTAGTGAGAACATTTTACTGTAATTAAATAGAAAAGTCGTTGTAAGTTAATTTGATATTGGGCAATGGGATTTTTTTTTCTTTGAATAAAATAGAAAACCAGACTTTTAAGATTTTTTTGGCTAAAATAAATCATCTGCCAGACCCATTTTCAATAATTTTCATAAATTCTTGGCCTTACAATAATCTCAAAATTTAGGAAGAATAATGAACACCGAGAGTGTTTTAGGCGCGCTTTTAATTTATTTATTGTGATTATGTATACGTTCGCATGGTATAATTGTGATTTTCAACATTAAAATCGAAGTATGTGTTCGCGCAATTTTGGCCAACACAATCTTAATATAATAAAATGCTATTAATTGTGTAAACGTATGCATGACATGATTTTGGCACAATAAACAAAACGAATTCACACACGTGATTCATTTCAAAGACAATTCCATATTTTAATAATTAAAAGCGGATAGATAAAATATAGAAATCAATAAATCACAGTTTATCAAAAATTAACTCAAGCCAAGTTGTAGTCAATAAAACGACCGTGCTAGAACCACGGGACTCGGAGAATACCTTACACATTCTCTCCGGTCAACATAATTCCTTGCCCGAACTTTGTTTTCGCAGACCAACATGAAAAGTGTCAAATCTTCTTTTGAACAAGGATTCAAATAAAAGGTGACTTGGAACATCCAAAAATCAATTCCAAGTGACGACTCTGTAAATAAAATAATCTATATTTAAGTTTGTCACTTTAATTAAAAAAACTCTTTAACCCACAATCCATAACACACATATCTTTTGGGGTAAAAAAAGGTTGTGACAGCTGTGGCGACTCTGTTGGGGATAACCAGAATTCGATCTTGTAAATGTTTACTTTTATTTTGCTTTATTAATTTTGTATATACTGTGATTTATTTGGTCTTAATGTGCTACTTGTCTACTTTTTACCGCTTTGATATTGTTGAATTGTACATATAAATTATTTTCTCACGCACCCTCTTTGAGTCTTCTTGAAATTAAAATTGGGCATTTGCTTGACATAGCCCGCTTTCTTTGAGATAGCCGAGGTGCTTGTCACCCGGTGAAGAATTTCAGTCACACATGTTTTAGGCGGGGTGCACCACCAGCTAAGCCAGAAAGCAATACTACCGGTACGCTGACCCTCCTCGGCTCGAGTTGTCCGCCCGTGTAAGCCAGTCTAGATATCTTCTCCACTAGAATCTAAACCTAAAAGAACAAACCTCATGCCAGATATCCCTAGTAGGTTCGCTTTATTTGCATCATATAATCGAAATCTTAGTATGGTGAATCTTTCTCCTAAGATAACAAAAACAAAACCTAGTCTAATGAATCTTTCTCCTAGGATAAACGTCTTAGTCTGATGAATCTTTCTCCTAAGATTGAAAAAAAAAATTAGAAAATGTTTTAGTCTCATGAATCTTTCTCCTAAGATAAATAAAACCTAGTCTGATGAATTTTCTCCTAGGATAAGAAATCTTAGTTTGATTAATCTTTCTCCTAAGATAAGAAAACATTGTGTGATAAATTTTCTCCAAGGATAGAAATCTTAGTGTGATGAATCTTTCTCTTAAGATAACAAAAAAAAAAGAAGACATAGTTTGATGAACTTTCTCCTAGGATCGAAGTCTTAGTCTGATAAATTTTTCTTCTAAGATAAAAAAATCTAGTCTGATGAATTTTCTTCCAGGATAGAAATCTTAGTCTGATGAATCTTTCTCATAAGATAATAAAATATTAAAACCTAGTCTGATAATTTTTTTCCTACGATAATTAAAATAAAAAAAAGAAGTATGGTTTTAAAAAAAAGGTTATTTGTTCATGCCCTCAGAAAATAAGCGTTGGGGTAATTTGTTTTTAAAAAAATAATTTTCTCAAAAAGGAAAAAAAAATTGAAAATGATTTTTCTAAAAAAAACAAAAAAAAACAAAAACCTAAAAACCTTCTTGATTCGTTTTAGCATATGGTACACAATTCCCTAGTATCGTTTTCCAATATAGGGTCTTCACTCCCTAGTTGATTTTATTTTAGACATTGGGACTCCACTTCCTAGTCTCCTTTTCCAATATAGGGTCTCCACTCCCTAGTTGATTTTTATTTTAGACATATGGTCTCCACTCCCTAGTCTTCTTTTCCAACATAGGGTCTCCACTCCCTAGTTGATTTTATTTTAGACGTAGGGTCTCCACTCCCTAGTCGCTTTTTCAACATAGGGTCTCCACTCCCTAGTTGATTTTATTATAGGGTCTCCACTCCTAAGTCTCCTTTTCAACCTAGTCTTCTTTTCCAACATAGAGTCTCTACTCCCTAGTTGATTTTATTTTAGACATAGTATCTCCACTCCCTAGTCTCCTTTTGTGATGACCCGATAGGTCATATTTAAATTTAATAATTATTTCTTTGTTCTAAAACCTCAAATATCACCTTTCAGTATTCCTCGACTTGCGTGCGCAGTCCGTAAATTTTTCCGGAAAGTTTTTATGTGAAAAATGGATCAAAATGTAAAATAGAGCTTTAAAACTCAACTGAGTTGACTTCGGTCAACGTTTTGAGAAAATGAACCCGGATCAGTATTTTGACAGTTGGGTAGGTCCGTATCATGATTTGGGACTTGGGCGTATGCCCGAAATCGAATTCGGAGGTCCCTAGATCAAATTATCGCCATTTAACGGAAACTAAAAATCTAAAGGCTAAAAATTTCTAAAGTTTGACCGTGAATTTGACTTTATCGATATCGGACTCGGATTGAGATTCCGAGAGTTGGAATAGCTCCAATATGTCATTTGGAACTTACCTGCAGAATTTGAGATTATTCAGGATTGAATTGTCATGTTTCGGAGTGAGTTATAGAATTGAAAATTTTATAAACTCATAAGTCTGAATCGAGGTGTGAATTATAATTTCGATATTGTTTGACGTGATTTGAAACCCCGAGTATGTTCGTATTATGTTACGAGACTTCTTGATATATTTGAACGGGATCCCTAGTAGCTCGGTGAGTTTCGGGGTGAGGTTTGAACGAGTTCGGACATTTCGGCACTCTGATGTTGTTCTGGAACTTTTGGAATTGCGGGGGCACATTTTTGAGTGCCGAGGCAAAGGAAAAGTGCGGACCGCACAATTCTTCTCGCGGCCACACTTTAGGGGGTTCTGCAGGTTCGATGGTCTGACTTCGAAAGCTCATATATTTTAATCTATAAGGAATTTAGAGATGATTTAAAAACGAAAGTTGTAGCCTTTTGAATCTAGTTTCCAGAAAAGTTTACCATTGATTATTTAGACATTTGTAGAGAAAGTTATGGCCAATTTACTGAAGCCTAGTAGTGCGGCCACTATTGAAGTGCGACCGTACAATTTGGATCGCGGCCGCAGAACCCAGGATTGTTGGCCGCATAAGAAAATGTGTGGTCAGCACAATGAGAGGTCAGATTATGTACTATATAACCGAGGGTTAGGATATTATTTCACATTTGGACTTTGGGAGCTCGGTTTGTGACGTTTTTTGGGGTTTTTTCAAGAAATTCATCGGAGTAAGTGATTCTAACTCGGATTTGGTTAATATACATGAATATATTATTATTTTCATCATTCAATTTGCATTTTGAGATGAAAATTTGGGAAAAATTATAGGAACTTCATAAACTATAATTTTAGGATTCGAAGGGCAATCCGATGTCGGAATTCGATAATTTTATTATGATTGAACTCGTATCGGAACGGGTGTTCGGATTTCATAATTTTTTGTTAGGCCCCGAAAAGTGGGTCCCACATTGACTTTTGGTTGACTTTTCCGAAAATGATTTAAATTAAATCTCTTTCGGATTGTGAATAATTTCTAAAGCTCAAATTGAATTGCTAGTAAATAATTTGCTAGATTTGATTGGTTTGGAGAATAATTCGAACGGAAAAGTTGTGGTCGAGTGATCATTTGAAATTGCGGAACAAGGTATGTGTCATGGTTAACCTTGACTTGAGGAAATAGAACACTTGAATTATTTGTTAAGTGAATTTCATGTGTAATGACGTATAGGCGAGGTGACGAGTGCCTATACGCCGTCAAATTGATTGTTTGCATATTTATCTAAAGTCATAAATTATTTTAAATCATGAATTAATTATTTCTCTCATATTCCTTGTCCAATATTATGTCTTGAATTCATGCTAGAATTGCTACATGCTTATTTGAATTATGTGTCTTAATTGCTACTTGACATTTAGCACATTAATTATTAAATTGCCTATTTTCTCCCTGATTTTCATAATTAATTGTTATTTGTCACTACTTGTTTCCTAAATAAATCATAATAATTGTATGCTTTGTTGCCTAATAATTTCTTATTAAATGTGATATTTATTGGAGTATTTTTATATTTAAGAGTTGTTTAATTATATTGTTGGAGCGGGTTGCACGCCGCAACAGATTTATTGAAAGTTTATAATGTTGGATCCGGTTGTACGCCGCAACGGAATTAAATTGAAAGATTATATTGTTGGATCGGGTTGCACGCCGCAACGGATTTTATTCTATGTTTATATTGGTGGAGTGGGTTGCACGCCGCAACAGAAATTATTTGAAGATTTATGAATGTTGGATTGACTTCAATTATTGATATGATTTACCGGTCTTACTTCTATTCCTATTGTTGTTGTTGTTGTTAAAAAAACAAATATTAAATTAAATTTTGATTAAAAAAAAAGGAAAGACAATTTGTGGGTATATAAATGAGGTGAATTATGAGGTAATTAGGTAATAAAATCAACACATTTACTGTCATGACCCAAAATCCATTAAAGGTCGTGATGGCGCCGGACACCGCTGTCAGGTAAGCCAACAATACATACTTAGTTTAATTACCCATTTTAATGGATTTAAAATCAAAATTTCTTCAATGAAATAATAAAAATAAAACTCATAGAGTAAATGATGAATATTTTTAGCAACTAAATTTTTAAACAACTTACAACCATTCCCAAAACCCGATATTACAAGTGCATGAGCATTTACTAGGGAATTAAAATTTAAAATACAGCATATGTCCAGAATATAAATTAGACAGAAAAATATAATATCTTTGAAGGAGACTCTGTTGGCTGCGGATCGTAATATAGAATGCAGCTCACCTAAGTCCCCACATTTGTAACCACACCTCTGCGCCCACAAGGTCGCTGGATATATATGTACATGCACAATAAAATGTACAGCAAGTGCAGCATGAGTACGAAAAACAACGTGTACCCAGTAAGTATCAAGCTTAATCTCGAAGAGGTAGATACGAGATGGCCGACTCTGACACTCACTAAGAGTCAATAATAATAAATGAAATAAAAATAGCAATATCTAGATCAACATGATTTATAGAATTTACAATGATTATCTTTAACCAACAGAAATAATTAAATTCCTTCAAATGCAATAATTTTCAATATATTAGTTAAATTCATTCAATTCCAATAAATTTTTAATTTATCAATTAGCCCCATTTACAGAAATAACAATAATTTCCTTAACAAGCAGCGATAAATAAATTCTTTAAATTCCAATAATTTCTAAATTTCAATTAGCTTCACAAGCTGAAATGAACTATCAAAGTATCGCGTAATTATTATTATTAAGCACGATTTTTGCCGAGGTCGTTCGGCCCGATCCAGAGTGTCGTGTACACTGCTGAGGGAAGTGCGACACGATCCATAGATGCATTTATCCCGAGGCGTTCGGCCCGCTCCACAAGAAAGGAGGACATTTTCTTATGTACCTCCGGAAGGAGAGTATATTTATTATAAGATCAATTCGAGAGGAATGAACAATTTCTTTTAACAATTAATTAATTTAAACAGAAAAATCAAGTATATGAGATTTTCATCCTTTAATATTTTTATCTAACAATTCACAATATAAATATATATATCAAATAATATTAATTAAACAAAGAATACAATTTACACAAGTAATTCATGCTTTGAGTCCTAAACTACCCGGACTTTAGCATTAATAGTAGTTACGCACGGACTCTCGTCACCTCGTGCTTTAGCATTGATAGTAGCTACGCACGGACTCTCGTCACCTCGTGCGTACGTAGCCCCCACAATTAGTAACAATTATTACTTTAATTACCTATGGAGTAATTTTCCCTTCACAAGATTATACAAGAGACTTGCTTCAATTTAACCCACTAGAAGGCCTTTTTCACTATTATCCAACTCTGTCTGGCTCGAATCTAGCCAAAATAAATCGATATGATCACTAAAAATTATAGAAATAAATTCTATAAGAAAATATAATATTTTTTAATAAATATCCAAAATTAATTTAAAATCGTGTGTGGGGCCCACTTCTCGAAAATTCGGCAAAAGTTACGAAATATGAACGCCCACTCAACCACGAGTCTACCCATACCAAAATTTCTAAATTCCGATAACAATTCGGCCCTCAAATCTATCCAAGAGGGTTTTCAAACTTTTTCCAACTCAATTCACCAATTAATGATAAAAAACAATGATGGATTCGAGTAATTTAACTAATATTGAGATAAGAACACTTGCCCCATTATTTTCTCTGAAAATCTCCCAAAAATAGTCCAAATTCGAGCTCCAAATCGTTAAAAAGTCTTATTTTTAGAACTTAAACTCTCTGCCTAGTGATTCCTTCTACGTGATCGCGAACTTCCTCACGCGATCGCGTATCACAAATTTTACTTCCTAAAAGATAATCTTACGCGATCGCATAAAGTCCCACGCGATCACGAAGCACTGACTCCGCAAACCTACGCGATCGCGAAGCATTAAGTGCGTGGCCCAGATCCTCCCCAATTTCCCCTACGCGATCGCAAACAACGACACGCGATCGCGGACGTGCCCACGCGATCGTATAGAACAAATTTCCACGAGCCCAAATTAAGCCTACGTGATCGCAACTCCATTCAAGCGATCGCGTAGAACAAATTCACCTCTGCCCAAATTACCCTATGCGATCACAAACCAACTTACGCGATCGCGTATAAGGAAATCAGAAGAAAAATACCAGCAACTATCAGCAGTCTCCCAAAGGCCAAAAGTGATCCGTTAGTCGTCCGAAACTCACCCGAGCCCCTCGGGATCTCAACCAATTATACCAACAAGTCCCAATACATCATACGAACTTAGTCGAACCTTCAAATCACACAAAACAACGCTAAAACTACGAATCATCCTCAAATTCAAGTTTAATGAAACTTAAGATTTCCAACTTCTACATTAGGTACCGAAACCTATCAAATCAAGTCCGATTGACCTCAAATTTTGCACACAAGTCATAAATGATATAACGGATCTATAAAAATTTTGGAACTGGATTCCGACCCTGATATCAAAAAGTCAACTCCCCGGTCAAACTTCCAAAATTAAATTCTCATTTTAGCCATTTCAAACCTAATTTAACCACGAACTTCCAAATAAAATTCTGAACACGCTCCTAAGTCCAAAATTACCATACGGAGCTATTGGAACCGTCAAATCCCGATTCTGGGATCGTTTTCTCAAAATATTGACCGAAGTCAAACTTAGCACTTTAAGGCCAACTTAAGGAACCAAGTGTTCCGATTTCAATCCGAACACTTCCAAGTCCCGAACCAACCATCCCTGCAAGTCATAAATCATTAAAAGCACATACGGAGAGTCCTATTTACGAGAACAAGGTTCTAACAGTCAAAACGACCAATTGGATCGTTACATTTACCTTAGTGTGTCAATGTAGACTTTATTTTGGATTACATTTGACTTACTCAGTAGGATATATAACCCAAATTCTGCTTCTCCATTTATTTTTTTCTCACAAAACAAAGTTTACTTTACTCCTTTTCCCCTTTCTTCAAGGAAAATTATTATTTTGTCAAGGTGTGTAGTAAAATGTATTGCATATTCTTTTTTGTTCATTCCGAAAGCGCAATAAGCAAATTGAAGCAGTGAATTATCAACATCTAGATCAGGTTCTATTATTTTAGCTTTTATTATTTTTATTTAAACCTTGAATATTCCTTAAAACAAAATAATCATTCGGGTATTGTTGGCTTAGACTTATCTTTTACATTAAAAGTGCTAAAAAAATAGTAGATTGATTTAATTGATATACTTAATCAGATAGAAAATTAAATTCTTTGTCAAATACCTATCTTGCTTATAGAATAATATTAACAGTTCCTTAGATGAAAAACGTTTTCAAAATTAAAATTGATAAAATATTATCTAAAATAAAAAATGACTCAAGAAAGATTAGACAAAACTGACTAATAATTAATGATTTTGCATCTCAAAATGTTAGAAAAATAATCTTCAAATAAAGTTATATATGGAGTATTTTTAAACAAAATATTTAAGGCCTCCTTTTAAAGTTTCGCTTTAGGCCACCAAATATATTGAGCCGTCCCTGGACGCATGGAGTAGTATATGACTATTTGTTACTTACAAGTTACAAGTACGCATTAGCCATTATGTGATGATATTGGAGGGAAAAAAATTAAGAAATTGTGTTACAAAGCTGTAAATCTCCTGTTTGGGCCTACTAATGTGATGTGCTTTTGAGCTCTTTATTTACTGAGATGCCTACACCTTCCCCATGTCTAATTTTTACTTTATAGATGCAAGGTAAATGGACTACCATTCCAACTCTTCAAGGACAATTCTGCCAAACTAAATGTTGAAACAGAGAGTAGTTTTCAAAATAATAAGTGGAGAAGTTAGAGCCTTCATGTGCAATCTCTAGGGAGATAAGTACTTGAAAAGACTCAAATTATTGGTGTAGGTGCATTTCATGCCTTAGATATTTAAGAAGAGTCGTTCTTTATTTTATTTTTTTTGATTTTCCATTCGGTGTCTAGTACCCGCATTGAAGCCCGACTATATTCGGATTCGCGCCGGGTAAGGCCTCATTCGGGGGGAAGCGCTCCCTACTAAGAATTTTTTCGTACCCAAGGCTCAAACCCCAGGCCTCTGGTTAAGAAAGGAGCAACCCTATCCTATGCACCACATCCTTAGATTTAAGAAGAGTCGTTCTTTATAGTTATCATACTCCACTAAAATATACTACCTAGTTGTAAGCAGACAAGAATTGGCCACCAAATAGTAGTAAGAACCTATTGAATTCAATATGATCATTAGATAAGTGAATGAGTCATCAACTCCTATTTACTGCATATAATCTTTGAGCCTAAGTTACTCGGACTCGGCAATTTGGATGCCATACCCGTGTCGACACGACACTGACACGGGTAAGGGTGTGGGATCTGGGTCGGATCCGATCAAACGAGATTGAGTGTATTGACCAAACTTTTGGGAAAAATTTTGAGAATTAATTTCCCTAAGTAAAGATTTGAAGAGATGGAAAACGAAATACCTTCCATTACACTGCTATGTAGTAATTTATACTAGTCCTTTTGAAACTTTTTGTCTTGATCAATCTTCTTGTTCATGCTGCAGGTTTCTGAAATCAAGAGCTATAATATTTTTTTAGGGCAGAGAAGTTGAAGATGGGTAGTGGACTACTAGACTGAGGCTTATTTGGAAGGCCCGGGTCTTGTTCTACTGGAAAAAAACAGAAACATGGAAAACATTTTGTTGGGGAAGAAGAAGAAGACAGCGATGCAGAGAATAAGGAAGAAGAAGACTTAGACCAGACAAAGAAGAAGACAGGAATGCAGAGAATAAGGAAAAAAAAGACTTTAGACTAATTAGGAATTGACTACTTTATTACTAGTTGATATGTTTGCTAATATTCTGCCGAGATAGACATTACATATATTATGTCTTCAATAGTTTTTTGTTTATAAAAATTACAGTTTTAATTGTACCAAAAATAGTTATAGTTTTAATCAAAATAATAAATAATTATTTAATTGTAAACTAAATATAATTGTATATGCTTTAAAGACACATATTTTTATCTGAGTAAACTTCATATATATTAAATAAGTATATGCTCTAAATAAACAAATTTTATTAATTTACCTAATTATACTATTTATAAATATTTTCTTTCTCAAAGAAACGGGGGATAATTTCTAAATTAATTATTAGCATGTAAATTTTTTGACAAATTACGTTCTCGCGAAGATCATGAAAATTTATAAATTGTACATAATAGAATTGACCCTTTAGTTCTCCACTATATGCTATGTTGTGACACATATTTTAAGACTAATTATAAATTACATGATTTGAGAATGAGCTAAAATAATTTTAAAAAATGACAAAGAAGAATATTCTTATATTATATTTGATTAGCACCACCAATTAATATTGAGTTATCGAAATACTTGAAATATAATTAATTATTCATAGTTAATGTTATATAGCTTTCAAACAAATCACATTAATTGACTAGGGAACTCTTCTTGTTAGATCATTTGATTCTTCCTATCAAATACAAGTTATGAACTATCGAAATACTTGAAATCTAAATAGATGTTTGATTGGAAATAACAATTGACTTTATCTCACTAATTTGACCGATAACAAGATATATCCACCATCGTATTAGGGATCCCTCTTGTTAGATTGTTTGATTCTTTCTATCAATACAAGTTCTAGAATATCGAAATACTTTAGAAATATGACAAAGAAGAATATTAGCGAATTTTAGAAAATAAACAAAGAATGAGAGAACTTAATAACACTTAATTTATACAATTAATATTGAGCTATTAAAATGCTTGAAATATAATTAATTATTCATGATTAAGGTTATATAGCTTTCAGACAAATCACATTAATCGACTAGAATAGGAAACTCTTCTTGTTAGATCATTTGAGTCTTCCTATCAATACAAGTTATGAACTATCGAAATACTTGAAATCTAAATATATGTTTGATTGGAAATAACGATTGACTTTGTCTGACTAATTTGACCGATAACAAGATATATCCACTATCATTTTAGGGATCCCGTCTTGTTAGATTGTTTGATTCTTTCTATCAATACAAGTTCTAGAATATCGAGCTAATTGATATTGACCAATTGAAATACTTGAAATATAATTAATTATTCATGATTAAGGTTATATAGCTTTCAGACAAATCACATTAATCGACTAGAGTAGGAAACTCTTCTTGTTAGATCATTTGAGTCTTCCTATCAATACAAGTTATGAACTATCGAAATACTTGAAATCTAAATATATGTTTGATTGGAAATAACGATAGACTTTGTTTGACTAATTTGACCGATAACAAGATAATCCACTATCATATTAGGGATCCCGTCTTGTTAGATTGTTTGATTCTTTCTATCAATACAAGTTCTAGAATATCGAGCTAATTAATATTGATCTATTGAAATACTTGAAATATAATTAATTATTCATGATTAAGGTTATATAGCTTTTAGACAAATCACATTAATCGACTAATTTAATCAATAATAAAATATACACAATATCATATGTAATTAAATAATGTTTAAGGTTATATGATTTTGGGGTTTGAGGTTTTAGTTTTGGAGTTTGATTAATAATTATATTTCTATTAAAATTAAAAAATATTTCCAAATTAAAATGATAAAACTAAATGGTACAAACATCATTTAATGCAATATTTTACTATCCCATGAAAAGTGACGTGAATTATCTTGTTCAAAAAGTGAATTATCATCATAAACTCCACCCATCATAATACCTTTTTGTTTATTTAATGAATTATTTGTGCAATAAGTCTATTGTCATCGTAAACTACCCATCTCCCCATCAGAATATCTTTTTTCTCATTGAATGAATTTTCTTGTCCAAGAACATAGACAAACAAGCCATTCTCACTCTCTCTGCTTCATCTCGACTTTCTTTGAATCCATAGCCGAAAATTTTTAGAATTTTTCTTCACCCAATATCCCTTAAAATGGCTTCATCAACAGTTGTGAAACAAAAAGGAAAAGGCATTTCAAGACCAACAAAAAGTGTTGCATCAGATTTTGATGACAAACCCTTATGGAATCATGTTAAAGTTCTTTCAGTTCCTCCTAATGGAGGTGGAAACAAAGTGTGGTCTTGTAATTTTTGCAATAAACAAGTTACTGGTTCATATTCTAAAGTTAAAGCGCATCGTCTAAAGATCTCTGGTCATGGCGTTGCTATATGCAAAGAGATTACTCATGAAGTATGTGCAACATTGAAGATGGAGAACGAAGAAGCTGAAAAGAAAAAAACTGACACACAACTGAATGCAAGAAAAAAGGCAGATTATGTATCTCTACCGGAAGGCTCAGACTTATCACAACTGAAAAAAAGTAAAGGTTCAAATGGTGGAGTACTAGAGAAATCTTTTAACATTTGTAACAGAAACATTGCTGACAAGTTGGCGGCTCGTATGTTCTACGCATCAGGTTTATCATTTAACCTTGCAACGTTTCCTTACTATAAAAAATATTCGGAGTTTTTGGCAGAAAATTCTTTGCCTGGTTATGTTACGCCAACTTTTAATAGGTTAAGAACAACTCTTTTGGCCCAAGAAAAGGCTCATATTAATAGAAAACTACAACCTATTAAAGATACATGGAAAAGAAAAAGATTGCCGATTTGTTCGGATGGATGGTCAGATATTAAAAGGCGACCATTGATAAATATAATGGGAGCATCTAGTGGCGGACCAATATTCTTAAAATCAATCAATTCAAGTGGGATTATTAAGGATGGTGAATATATTGCTAAGTAATTTTTTTAAGCCATAGAAGATGTCGATGCAAAGAATGTTGTCCAAGTTATCACTGATAATGCAGGTAATATGAAGCTTGTCGGTTCTATTGGAGTATGGGGTATTTTGTTGTGGGAATGGTTACTTTGGTGAGCCTCATGTAATTGATGCTATGGGGTATGAGGAGCCTTTATATTGGTGGGCTAACCATGGTGTAAATGCTCCACTTTTACAAAATCTGGCTTACAAATTGCTTTCCCAGCCAACTTCTTTATCTTGTTGCGAGAGAAATTGGAGTACTTTTTCATTGATTCATAGCATCAAGAGAAACAAGCTAGCTACTTCTAGAGCCGAAGATTTAGTTTTTATCCATTATAATCTTCGCTTGCTCTCTCGAAGAAAGGAAAAGTATACAAGTGGTCCAAGCAAATATTGGGATTTAGGTATATCCGTATATATACATATCCATGATTTGATATTTCTTGAGTAATTTCTTTAGCATGATAAGTTCCTTTCACAATCTTCTAAATTTATTTTGGTATTGTTTTAGGTGTGGATTATTTTAATATTGATGAAAGTATCAATGATCTAGTTGAATTGTCAATAGACGAACCTCAACTAGAAGGAGTCTTCTTTGAAGAGGAAGTTCAAGATTTGCAAGAAGTTGACATTGAAGAGATTGAGGAAGATGACCTTTGAATAGAATGTACTCATGCACAATGTTTCAAGTGACAAGTCTAGCGTAGTTTAAATGTGTATGCTATGTACTTATTTTTTGTCTATGAACTTGTGAACTTACAATTTCTGTAAGACTTTTTGGTGGTCATTTGAGTAACTTAATTTGAATAGCTAATTATTTAAAACTTTTGAATAGTGACTCTTGAATATATGTTAGTCTATTTAGTTCTAAGTTCTAATTTCCAAAGGTATGTTTCATTTCTTTTGTATCTTTAAATCTCTTTATAACTTTTATTTGTTATATTTCAACAAGTTTATAATAACTTATTTTAATACTTTGTTGTGCGAGTTGTAGGAAAATTAATGAATCATGCCATTTTGGAGAGTGTTTACGTGCCTGCCTACAACTTGAAAACTAAATGACTCAGTTATTACACTCTACAAGGCACAAGTTACACGTAAGTTTTTCATATAAACTCTCATAATTATGCATATCTCTATAACTATATTTTTAGATTTTTAATTTATTTTTGCCGAATCTCCGCACCCGTACCTAGATCCGTATCCTCGAATCCTAAAATTTAGACCATGAAGGATCCGACCTTTGGATCCGCACCCGTGTCGGACACCTGCACACGAGTCCGAGTAACTTAGCTTTGAGCAACCTTCAACAATCACAACTCATAGTGCTGCAATCCACACATGGAGTTTCAGGGTGAAATTAGAAAAAGCAGATATTCTAGTACCATAATTCACATGTTGACAAAAAATGTAGGTCTAAGCAATACTTGCAATTGGCAGGCAAATTGATCCCCAAAAGATGAAGTGGAAGAGAAGGCTCTTGGGGGGCAATTGCTAAGCAGGGTAGAGTTGCTTAAAGAGGACTTTGACAAAGAGTGTAAACTACCTAACTCCTTAGATGGCCTTAAGCATTGAGCTTGATTTAGTTCAATTGCTCTTAATTTTTGTTCAATAGCCATTGTTATGAAAATGTATCGTCTTAGTGTATATGTGGATGATATTATCTTACTAGAGATGGTGTCCTAAATCTAAGCAAATTGAAGGCTTACTTGTGCTGATAGTTTCAGACCATTGAGGTTATATAAGAATCCAGTTTGCTCCGTTTGAACAAGACTTTACATATCACAAAGAGAGTGTGTTATAGACTAGAAATCAATTACTCAGTCTAAATGAGTTGACGCAATAAAAAGTACTTTTGACAACAAAAAAGTACATGAACAAAATGACTAGTGTTGTTATCCTTATACATTTGACCAACTTTGAGCTGTATCACACATAGATAGGCCGGATAAGACCTCACTCCGCAAAAGAATGAAATATTTGTGTAAAAAAATTGAGCATAAAAATGTTTTTGATTCCCACAAGTTCACAAGACTAGTCGGTTCAGTGCATTGGTTACAAGTTAACATCTTCCACAGGTGACAAAAAGGATTCCAGTAACATCTCCTGTTGAGGCAATAGCAATGACCATGCTGATGCCCAGGTGACTGGTGGAAGTGTTTTCTAATAATGCCTCAAAAGATTAATCATGCATTTTGCAGTTTCTTCGGTAGCAAGATCCTCTCCAGCACATATAATCTAGTACAAAAGAACCAAGTATCAATTACTTAATGGCTACATTAGCCCAATGCATGCACAAGCATTCCGCATTCACGCAGTGTGGGAGAAGGGCCACTCCAAGAGTGTGATGTAGACTAACGCAAGAATTAGTGGCTACTTCCACGGCTCGAGCCTGTGACATATAGGTCACACGGAGACAACTTTACCGTTGAACCAAGGATCCCCTTCTTAATGACTACATCAGCATAAACTTCATAAAATGTAAATGTCACACTACACTAGGACTGTCGTATTAACAACAACAAATCCAGTATAATCTCACGAGTGGGGTCTGGGGAGGATAGTGTGTACGCAGACCTTACCCCTGCCTTGAGGGTAGATACATAAGATACATAAGATTTCTATTGCCTTTCTTTCCTCAATTTCTCCCAATTACACGAGGGGCCTGGGAAATGGTAAGGGAGAGGGGGACAGTGAGAATCAAATCACACCTATTGTCCGAGACTCCCATGGATACCACTACATTATGGTTTTCTATTGCCTTTCATACAAAAGTAAATCTTAAAATCACGGTTGAGAAATTATTTATATCAAAGACAAATAAACAACTCATTCTAACACCTGCTAGCTGCGATTTTGAACTAACCTCTGCAAAAACTGAAATAACTTTTGGAAGGTGTAGATAGTTGTGACCCAAAAGTTCTTCGTCTGATCTGTAAGTCAGAAGCTTTGGTAAAACAGTGAAGACTAAAACACATAAATACGTCAGATTATATTTAAGAGTCTGCAAACTTAAGTTAAACTAAATTGGCACTGTCACGAAGAGATTGGCACTAAATAAATGTAGTTTATAACGAGATATCAATTATTAAAACATAATCTTGACGTAATTTTGCTAGAACAAATAAAACAAAACTGTTCTAGTTGTGTAACGACCAGACCGATCGTTTTACTTTCTAGATCCCGTTCCCCTAAATAAGACTCCAAGTATGTGCTTTTACTGTTTTATGATTTGCGGAACGTTCAGGATTTGGAAGGGTTCGGGTTGAAATCGGAACACTTAGTTCCTTATTATTGGCTTAAAAGGGTTAAATTTGACTTGGATCAACATTTGTAGTAAACGACCTCGGAACCGGGATTTGACGGTCCCAATAGGTTTGTATGATGATTTTGGACTTGGGCGTATGTTCGTATCGGGTTTTGGATGACCCGGGAGCGTTTCAACGTTTAATATTGAAAGTTGGCACCTTGAAGGTTTTTCAAGTTCTTTAAATTTGGTTTTGGTGTTATCGAGATCCGTTTGGGATTGCGAGCCCGGGAATAGTTTCGTATGGTGATTTAAGATTGCACACAAAATTTGGTATCATTCCGAGTAGTTTAAGTATGATTCGGCGCGTTCGGAGCAAGTTGGAAGAACTTGAAGTTCATAAGTTGATTCAATTTGGTTTGGAGTGTCATTCTTAGTTTTGGTATTGTTTTCCGTGTTTCGAGAGGTCGAGCAGGTCCGTCTTATGTTTACGAACTTATTGGTATGTTGGGGCGGGGCCCCGGGGGCCTTGAGTGCCATTCGGACGATGCGCGGACCAAGTTTGGACTTAATAGAACTCCTGATGCACTAGTTCTGGTGCGTCCGCAGCTACGAGATTTTGGCCGCAGGTGCGAGCTTTTGACCGCAAAAGCGGCCTGGCGTGGACTGCCCAGTGATCGCAGAAGCGAGGCGTGGACCGCATCTGCGAAGGCGCAGGAGCGAGACAGGCGATGGCAGAAGCGGGGAATGTCGCAGGTGCGACGCGTACGCCGCAGAAGTGGGCTCGCAGAAGCGAGCCGTTGTCCGCAGAAGCGAAGGAGGCAGACCTGGGCTTAGTCCGCACCTGCGAGGTTTTGTCCGCAGAAGCGGAGCTGCAGGCGCGACAGTGGCACCGCAAGTGCGAAAACCGTTGGGCAGTGAGGTACATTTAAGTCAGGACTTAGATCATTTTTGACTCATTTCTTTCATCTCTTGGGCGATTTTGGAGCTTCTTGGAGAGGGGTTTTCACCTAGCTATTGAAGGTAAGTAATTTTTATCCAATGTAAGTTAAATACATAGATTATGGGTAGATTTTAACATGTAAAATTGTGAAAATTATGGGTTTAGTTGAAAAACCCAGGTTTTGATAAAAATGGGATTTAACCACGAAAATGATTATAGAATTGGGTGAAAATGATATATTTGAGTTCGTGAGGTTATGGGTAACAATTATCTTCGAAAATTTTCAGAATCAGGGCCCGTGGGTGAATTTTAGGAATCTTCCAATTAGGGGTGGGTAATTACCTAAATTATGAACTTTTGAGTATATATTGATTAATATTTGGCTAGTTTCGAATTGTTTGGCACCAAGTTGAGGATTTAGAGCGTATTTGAGGATCGGAAGTGAGCTTGAGAACGAGGTAAGTCTCTTGTCTAACCTTGTAAGAGGGAACTCATCCCCTTAGGTGTATTTTTGTTGTGAATTATTTGTGTGGGGAGCTACATACGCACTAGGTGACGAGAGTCCGTGTGTAGCTATATTCCATGAGATGTCCGGGTAGTCTTAGATTTACATCATGCTCTGATTGTACTGTCATGCTTGTTGTGCATATTAATTATCTTGAATAGAGCTGAGACTAGAGATTTTAAAGTAGAAAACTTCCAAGTTAGATTTCTTATTTGGGGAAAGAATTGAGGAATACTTAATAACTCTGAGAAATCCATGTTCTCTCGCGTCACAAGTACTTCCGCGAGCGAGGTAAACTTCTCTATTCTCATGGGAACGGGCCGTTCGCCTCGGCAGTATAATAGATGCATCTATGGTTCGTGCCGTTTGACCCTCGGCAATGCACATAGTATTTTGGATCGGGTCGTACGACCTCGGCATAAATCGTGCGTGATAATACTCGGAACCCGATTACACTTGATATTATGTTATGGCTTGAGAGGTATAATTTATTTAATAACCGTAAGTGATTTGGAACTAGTATGTGTTAGATGAAGATTTTGGAATTTATTATCAATTAAAGAATCATTTATTCAATGCTTTTTATTGTGTTATTATTATTATTATTTCCATATTCCATAACTATTTAGAGTTTTTGCATTTTATTATTGGCCCATAATAAGTGTCAATGTCGACCCCTCGTCACTACTTCTTCGAGGTTAGACTGGATACTTACTGGGTACATGTTGTTTATGTACTCACGCTACACTTCTGCACTAATCGTGCAGGATCTGAGGCAGGTGCATCTGGCAGTCATTCCGGCGCGCACCCCCGATACCCCGAGGCTTAGCAGTGAGCTGCTTCCGAATCCGTTCTGCAGCACTCGGAGTCTCTCTTTTGCATTTACTTTCTGTTTACTCTATTTCAGACAATAGTTTAGTGTTTTGTATATTCTACTAGTAGCTCATACACTTGTGACACCAGGTCTTGGAAATATGCTAGTAGACATTTGGTTTTTGAGTATTTATTACACCACACTTGCTCTCATATTTATTTATGCTTTATTTTATTAAATTTTTCACCTCTTACTTACTTAATAAATGAAAATCAACTATTTCAAAATTGTTAAAAAGAATAAATACATGGCTAGTTCACCGTTGGCTTGCCTAGCGGCGACGTTAGACGCCATCGCGGCCTATAGGAGAAATTGGGCCGTGACAAGTTGCATTATCGTAGTAAACTCGTAAAACTAGTTGGATACTAAAATTTTACCTCAAGCGATTTATTTGGCTAATGATTGCTTAGTTTTCCCAAGATGTGGTATTAGGAAATTTATTTGGAACGTATGCATGCTGGCATTAAGAACACATAATTTATCCATGGAAAACATATCTAATCATGTCCTCATGAGTACACCAAAAAAACATATCTAATCATGTCCCCATATTGTAATCTTTCTTTTCTAGATTTATTGAATAAAATATATGAAACAAATTATAATGAAGATCTGAAATAGTAAAGTGGAGCAGATGAAGATGAAAACTAGAGCAAAATAATCCAATACCTTTCAACCATCAAACATAGCTCGTCATGAACATATTTGGCTTCATGCAAGTCACGCTTTATAGGCAGGCAGTTCAACCAAATCGGAATAATCTATCAAAAGAAATTGGAATAAGAATTGTGAAGAAACTATAACAAGATCATGATGTACATCCGAGAAACGTCACTTTATCTACTGTTAGTTTACAGATATGTACATAATGTAGTCTTGTCCCACATTGGAATAAAAGTAATATGTCCTTGTAGAGTATAGCTATAAATAAGGACCTCTTGTATTGTATTGAGTATCTAATATCAATAATATATTTTCTCCCGTGCTTTCTCACATGGTATCAGAGCAATCGTGAGAGATTTATCGCTGTGCATAAATTCCAGCGACTCTGGGAAGAGAAATCAGTCAACCGGAAGTCTTTTTTCCGGCAAACACAGGTCTGCCGCAGTAAAAAAAAAAGAAGCTATTTTTCGTCAGTGTTGTGCAAAAACCAACACCGCCACGAAGTAGATCGGCCTCCGGCGACCAACCCATAAAAATATCTCCGTCAAAAGACCTTTCACGCGCTACCACGCGCCGCTGGAAGAAATTTTTCCGGTGAAGTTACGACGTCCCTTTCCGGTCACTTTTTGAAAAAATTTCTTTGGGACAGATTGTTCGCAAGGGAATTCCGAGCCTACCCATCCAGGTTACACCAAATTCTGACCACCTTTATATTTTTCCAGCGTGAACAGTGTTTTTTCCAGCAGCTACAGTAAGATTCCGATGACTACATTATTTCCTTACTCTGTTTCAGTGGATTACAGTTGATTCTTTCTCTTATTTGGTAATAATTTGCAACGTTGTCTTTGGGATTTGATGTTTTTGGGTTTAGAAACATGAGTTGTGGAAGCTCTAGTGTTATGATTACCCCGGAACCTTTAATGGGAAGTTCAAACTACTCAGCTTGGGCTTCATCTGTCGAGTTGTGGTGTAAAGGTCAAGGTATTCAAGATCATCTAATCAAACAGTCTAGCGATGGAGATGAAAAGGCAATAGCACTTTGGGCAAAAATCGATGCTCAGATATGTAGCATCTTGTGGCGATCTATTGAGTCCAAGTTGATGCCCTTGTTTCGTCCATTCCAGACATGTTATTTGGTTTGGGCAAAGGCTCGTACCTTATACACTAATGACATATCTCGCTTCTATGATGTGATATCGCGGATGACAAACTTAAAGAAGCAGGAATTAGATATGTCTACTTACTTGGGTCAAGTACAGGCAGTCGTGGAGGAATTTGAAAAGTTGATGCCAGTTTCTGCTAATGTTGAAAAACAACAAAAGCAGCGACAGAAGATGCTTCTAGTTCATACCCTCGTTGGACTTCCTAATGATCTTGATTCAGTACGCGACTAGATTTTGGCTAGTCCGACTGTCCCCACAGTTGATGAAGTATTCTCTCGATTACTCCGCCTTGCTGCAGCACCAAGTCACCCAGTGATCTCATCACAGATACTTGATTCCTCTGTTCTCGCATCCCAGACAGTGGATGTTCGGGCGTCTCAAACTATGAAAAATAGACGAGGGGAGGTCGTTTTGGAAGATCTAGACCAAGTGTTTTTTATTGTCACAAATTTGGACACATTCGTGAAATGTGTTATTCCCTACATGGTCGTCCACCCAAAAATGCTTACACAGCTCAAACCGAGACTACAGGTAACCAGGGATTTTCTTTATCTAAAGAAGAATATAATGAGCTCCTTCAGTATCGAGCAAGTAAGCAGACATCTCCACAAGTAGCCTCGGTAGCTCAGACCGATACTTCTGTTGCTGGTAATTCTTTTGCTTGGGTTTCCTAGTCTAGTACTCTTGGACCATGGGTCATGGACTCAGGCGCTTCTGATCACATCTCTGGTAATATATCACTTTTGTCGAATATTGTATATTCACAGTCTTTTCCCACTGTTACTTTAGCCAATGGATGTCAAACTAAGGCAAAAGGAGTTGGACAAGCTAATCCCTTGTCTTCTATCACCATAGATTCCGTTCTTTATATCCCTGGTTGTCCTTTTAGTCTTGCATCTATTAGTCGTTTGACTCGTGCCCTCCATTGTGGTATATATTTTATTGACGATTCTTTTATTATGCAGGACCGCAGTACGGGACAGACAATTGGTACAGGACGTGAATCAGAAGGCCTTTACTATCTTAACTCACTCAGTCCTACCACAACATGTCTAGTTACAGATCCTCCAGACCTAATCCACAGACGTTTAGGACATCCGAGTTTATCCAAACTTCAGGAGATGGTGCCGAGCCTCATTTCCGTGTAGTGTCGAGAGTCATGCAGAGTCTGTTTTCTCCTTAGTTCATTCTGATATATGGGGTCCTAGTAGAGTCAGTTCAACCTTGGGATTTCGTTATTTTGTTAGTTTTATTGATGATTATTCAAGATGTACTTGGCTTTTCTTAATGAAAGATCGTTCTGAGTTATTTTCTATATTCCAGAGTTTCTGTGCTGAAATCAAAAACCAATTTGGTGTTTCTATTCGCATTTTTCGCAGTGATAATGCCTTAGAATATTTATCTTCTCAGTTTCGGCAGTTTATGACTTCTCAAGGAATTATTCATCAGACATCTTGTCCTTATACCCCTCAGCAAAATGGGGTTGCAGAGAGAAAGAATAGGCACTTTATTGAGACTGCTCGCACACTTCTAATTGAATCTCGTATTCCGTTGCGTTTTTGGGGCGATGCAGTTCTCACAGCTAGTTATTTGATTAATCGGATGCCTTCATCTCCCATCAAGGATCAGATTCCGCATTCAGTATTGTTTCCCCAGTCACCCTTATACTCTCTTCCACCTCGTGTTTTTGGGAGCACGTGTTTTGTTCATAACTTAGCCCCTGGCAAAGATAAGTTAGCTCCTTGTGCTCTAAGTATGTCTTCCTTGGTTATTCTCGTGTTCAAAAGGGATATCGTTGTTATTCCCCTGATCTTCGTAGGTACCTTATGCCAGCTGACGTCACATTTTTTGAGTCTAAACCTTTCTTTACCTCTGCTGACCACCATGATATATCTGAGGTCTTACCTATACCGACCTTTGAGGAGTTTACTATAACTCCTCCTCCACCTTCGACCACAGAAGTTTCACCCATACCAACCGTTGAGGAGTCTAGTGTTGTTCTTCCTAGATCCCCGGCCACAGGAACACCACTCTTGACTTATTATCGTCGTCTACGCCCTACATCAGGCCCAGCTGGTTCTCGTCCTGCACCTGACCCTGCTCCTACTGCGGACTTATCTCTTCCTAGTACACCGATTGTACTTCGAAAAGGTATACAGACCACTCTTAATCCTAATCCCCATTATGTCGTTTTAAGTTATCATATCTTCTTTGTCCTCGGTTTCCATCCCCAAGTCTACAGGTGAAGCGTTGTCTCATCCAGGATGGCGACAGGCTATGAGTGACGAGATGTCTGCTTTACATATAAGTGGTACTTGGGAGCTTGTTCCTCTTCCTTCAGGTAAATCTACTGTTGGTTGTCGTTGGGTTTATGCAGTCAAAGTTGGTCCCGATGGCCAGGTTGATCGACTTAAGGCCCGTCTTGTTGCCAAAGGATATACTCATATATTTGGGCTCGATTATAGTGATACCTTCTCTCCCGTGGCTAAAGTAGCATCAGTCCGCCTTTTGGCTGCGGTTCGTCATTGGCCTCTCTATCAGATGGACATTAAGAATGCCTTTCTTCACGGTGATCTTGAGGATGAGGTTTATATGTAGCAACCACCTGGTTTTGTTGCTCAGGGGAGTCTCGTGACCTTGTATGTCGCTTGCATCGGTCACTTTTTGGTCTAAAGTAGTCTCCTCGAGCCTGGTTTGATAAGTTCAGCACGGTTATCCAGGAGTTTGGCATGACTCGTAGTGAAGCTGATCACTCTGTGTTTTATCGGCACTTTGCTTCAAGTCTCTGTATTTATCTGGCAGTCTATGTTGATGATATTGTTATTACTGGCAATGATCAGGATGGTGTTACCAATCTGAAGCAGCATCTCTTCCAGCACTTCCAAACTAAGGATCTAGGCAGATTTAAGTACTTTCAAGGTATTGAGGTTGCTCAGTCTAGCTCAGGTATTGTTATTTCTCAAGGAAAATATGCTTTAGACATTCTCGAGGAGACATGGATGATAGGTTGCAGACCTGTTGACACTCTGAATTCTAAACTTCTACCAAGACAGGGGGAGCCGCTTAGCGATCCTGCAAGCTATAGGCAGCTGGTTGGTAAATTAAATTATCTCACAGTGACTAGACCCGACATTTCTTATCCTGTGAGTATTGTAAGTCAGTTTATGAATTCTCCCTGTGATAGTCATTGGGATGCAGTTGTCCGCATTATTCGGTATATAAAATCGGCTCCAGGCAAAGGGTTACTGTTTGAGGATCGAGGTCGTGAGCAGATCGTTGGATACTCAGATGCTGATTGGGCAGGATCACCTTCTGATAGACATTCTACGTCTGAATATTGTGTTTTAGTAGGAGAAAATTTGGTGTCTTGGAAGAGCAAGAAACAGAATGTAGTTGCTCGGTCTAGTGCAGAAGCATAATATCGAGCAATGGCTATGGCAACATGTGAGTTAGTCTGGACCAAACAATTGCTCAAGGAGTTGAAATTTGGTGAAATCAATCGGATGGAACTTGTGTGCGATAATCAAGCTGCCCTTCATATTGCATCAAATCCGGTGTTCCATGAGAGAACTAAACACATTGAGATTGATTGTCACTTCGTCAGAGAAAGATACTTTCAGGAGAGATTGCTATAACGTTTTGTGAGGTCGAATGATCAGCTTGCAGATATTTTCACCAAGTCCTTCACTGGTCCTCGTATTGGTTATATATGTAACAAGCTCGGTACATATGATTTGTATGCACTGGCTTGAGGGGGAGTGTTAGTTTACAGATATGTACATAATGTAGTCTTGTCCCACATTGAAATAGGAGTAATATGTCCTTGTAGAGTATAGCTAGCTATAAATAAGGACCTCTTGTATTGTATTGAGTATCTAATATCAATAATATATTTTCTCCCGTGCTTTCTCACATCTAGAATGATCAAAAGCTATATGTTTTTAGTATATTTCGCCTGAGGAGCACATGCACAATGAAACAGATCCTTGTTAGAATGTATTAACCAAAGGCAAATACAATATAGCACCAATCACCATATGTGAGGATTTTTCGGCTTTTTCACTAAAATATCTCATGGTAAAATAAATTAGATGTTCTATTTGTTCCAATTTAGGGAAGTCTAAAAATGTTTGACACTATTTCACAAATAAATACTATTCTATACGAATACACTTTGATATTTCAAGAATATCAAAGTTTCACAATACGATCAAACTTTGATATTTCACAACTTTGACACTTTCACCAATTTCAAGAATATTTCAAATTATTGAAAATTTCACTATTCTTGAGCCGGGTCTTTTGGAAACAACCTCTCTAACGTCATAAGTTAGGGGTAAGGTTTGCGTACACTTTATACTCCCAGTGTTATCAAAGGCGCGCTTAAGCCCTAAAGCGAGGTTCAAAACACGTTAAGCGCTTCGCCTCGCTTAACGGGCGCTTCAGTGTTGTCATCAAGGCGCTAAGGCATGCTTTTCCTTGCCAATAAGCGCAATCTTGAAGAGACGACACTAAACAATTGATATTTCACTTTATCGTAAATTCTCTTCAATTTTTTTGTCCATATATTTGGTATTCATACTTATAGATATTAGTCTTGGACTACACATACATATTACTAGTTTTACTCTATTTGCGCCTTTCTTCCTTAAAGCCCACGCTTTATTTGCGCTTAAAGCCCCAACAAACCTTAGAGCTTTTTTGCGTTTTTCGCCTTTGATAACATTGTATCCTCCCCAGATCCCACTTGTGGGATTTCACTGGGTTTGTTGTTGTTGTTGTTTCAGATTATTGAAAATTCAAACTTTAAACGTTGATGTGATACGATATCTATCAAACTATGTTTTCGGCTATTACGTTAGTATTTTCTTCCACTACCATAAATAAACATATAAGCAAGTCAAATATTGTCATATAATATGGGATAACTGTAGCAAGTCAAAAAGGAAATAACTCAAAGGGATCTCTTTTAGCAAGTATAACTTAAAAGAGAAAATGGAGGAAGCTCAGTATACATGTATATGCAAAAACAAAATTTGTTTTTCCTTTTTTCCACGGAAGGAAAGGAAAGGACTCTGCAGGGGGTACGATATGAGCAACTGTATTAAGTAATCTGGAAAACAACCGAAATAGAAAATAAAAAAAGGCTCAATAACTAGCAAAATGGAAACAATCATGCAATTAGGAACCAATTTCTAGAAAGCTTAGAAATTACAAGCATATTGATCAATAACAACAACAACAAACCCAGTGAATCCCACAAGTGGAGTGTGGGGAGGGTGAGATGTAAGCAGCCTTACGCCTACCCTGGAGGACATATAGGTTGTTTCCGGAAGACCCTCAGCTAAAGAAAAGATAAAAAGAAATAATGACAACAAGTATAAACAAAAACAACAAGATAAAAAGAGGGTCGGCGCCAAGGTAACAATTAAACGGTAGTAATAGCAATCTAAGAATAAAGGGATAACAACCTAACACTAATGATGTCGAACGGAAGAAGACGAAGGGAAACAATAGACTGCCCACTAACCTTCTACCCTAATTCTCGACCTCCACACCCTCCTATCAAGAGTCATGTCCTCAGTAAGTTCCTGCAGCGCCATATCCTGTTTAATCACCTCCCCAAGACTTTTTTGGCCTACCTCTACCCCTCCTCATACCCACCAAGGTTAACCTCTCACACCTCCTAACTGGGGCCTCTATGCTTCTCCTCTCAACATGCCCGAACCATCGCAACCTCGCCTCCCGCATCTTATCCTCCAAGGGGGCCACTCCCACCTTATCCCGAATAACTTCATTCCTAATCTTATCCAACCTGGTATGCCCACACATCCATCTCAACATCCCAATCTCAGCTACAAGCATATTGATCACTTATTAAATTATTAATCATATTAAATTGCATAGAACAAAAATATCCATGTCGCCTTGTCGGGTTAACTAAAACACTCACCAAATAAAGGATGCAATAAGTAAATAAATAAGACAAGAATTACTGGAAATTCTTCTAGATCTGTACACGTATGGTTAAGAAGTTCATCACACTACTATATCCTATTCTAATGCAATTGTTAAGTTATAGGACTAATGCAACTGCTTTAAGACGGATATTAGGATGGATAAAAAAAATAATTGCAGGTTTCAAACTAGTTGATACATGCAATGAAGTAGGCACTAAAGATCTTAAATGTACACCTTACATTTCGGAATTCCAACCCAAGTATAAATGACCATTAAGTCATAAGAATGCATAAACAAATAAACTTTAGGGATTTGAGAAGGACAAACCTGGGCTGAGTCAATATTTTCCCGGTGAAACTGACATATCTTACCAAGTGCAGAAACAGCATTATCATATGCATGTTCATTCTCAAGTTCACGAGCCCGAAAATGCATTATCACTACATTGATCCTTGAAGTAGTCTCTGAATCAGGTCGCAATATTTAGTAAAATACAAAAAAAAAATAGTATTACTTTCGTCCAGTTCCACATGACGAGAAGGATCTCAATATCACATTCAACGTTATCATACCTCTAACAAAAGGTTTGAAAACAGAACCACCATATTCCGCATAAAGCCCGAGTCCATAAAGAGCACACTGAGCACAACATAATGGTATTTGGTTAAATCATATGGTGAGAAACTTGAATAAAAAAATCTCTCGACAACCACTAAGATACGCAAACCTGTCTAACAGCCGGGCATTCGTCATTGCTTGCATCCAAGAACAAAGGTAGAAATACATCACAGTACCTAGTTGACATGGGAAATAATTTTATTTCAAAACATTGACTCCAACCATTTAAGAAAAACTCATACAGACAAACCCACTTTAGAGCCGCTTCAGGGCACTCCTCGACAAGACCATCAAAGATAAAAATTGATGTACGTCTCTCTTGAGCTGTTATATCTTTGCCCTTCATAGAAGCAAGAAAAATCGAAAAATAAACAATAAGATAGATAACTAAACAAACCAGAGAGTTAGAATGACCGTGCTTATCATGTCCCGAACTTACCCACATAGGAAAAAGATATGACGACAGCTCGTCAAAGAAATGCAAGGAAGCAGCCTTGAAGTTTTTTATCAATGTATCCAATATTGCACCAACCTGATAAAAAAGTTTACCTTATTCAAGAATAATTGCAGAACCAAAGTGAAAGACCGCATAAAGACAACAGTGTGTCACTTGTATCTGAACTTCATTCTTAAAAAGGAACATACATGGGAGAAAATTAGATCTTCTTGCATTTTTTCACCCTTCAGCAATTCAGCTTCCTCAGCATCAAAATCTTCTGTTTTTGCTCTCTCTGCGAGTTTTCCTTTTCTATTTGAACTTTCTGTAATGACATGCTTTAGCTCATCCACAATCCGGCGAAGCTGACTTTCATTGAGAAGTGCGCCACAGATCTGAAAGAAGAAACAGAAGGACCACAGAACCTGAAAATTATATCCCTTTTTCTGCCACTGTTGCTATTTCTCACTTTGACAGTACTAGTGGAAAATTTTAAACAACAGCCATATATACGTTGGATTAACAGGGGTTTACTGGAACAAAGTTTCTCTATAGAGTCAATCTAATACAAAGTTAATAGCCAGTTTGTCAGACTCACTAGTTTTACCTAGTCATGCCAAGAGAACTTTGTGATTGCGCTATCTGCCGTAAATTTGATTCCACACGTCAATAGCATTTTATTAAAGTTTAAGCATGTCTTTGTAGGTATAAATTCACACACATAGGAAGAATTAAATAGAGAGCTCCTACTTTACTTGATCCTCGTGTCTTCCTCTGTATAAGAGATGTCCTAAGCTTTCTTTTGCTTCTAGTAGAATATAACTGATAAGAGTCTGGTCGAGATTTCTGTTTAGATCTCTATTGAAGGAGAAGAAACTGAAGTTATTAACTGTGTAGAACATAAAGGCCAACAGTGTGATCAAGTTGGAACATGAACAGCTCAAAAGAAAGATACCACAAAATAGGAAAACACTGCACAATTAGATCAAGAATATTAAGGAAACAGAATTAGACATAACCAAACCTGCAGGCACCTATACAATTCATCCAACATGACTGCACATATTTCTGTCATAGGCTCCTGCACGAGATAACAAATCAAGTGTCACTTTCTCTTTATCCAAATCGTCTGAACTTATAACATTTTCCTCACCCCAAAAAGAAAAAAGAAAAGAAAATAAGAAACAACATAAATACTGATGTTAAGGACAACCTCATGCAAAGCTTCTACCATAGACAGTATTATATGGCCTGACAACTTTGTGAAATATGACTCACTTCCATCTTGAGCAATCCCTTTCTCAACAGCCAATTTAGCAGAATGCAACAGGAGGGCCATGGCTTAAACAAACAAATAAAATGGCATCAGCAGTTGGGATTTACATGAAAACAAAGAAACCATATAAAATCACGAGAATTCTCACCTTTAGCAGCCTGATTCCTGACTTCATTGTGGTAATAGAATTTCAAAAGTGGAACAAAGACTGAAACAACCTGATTCATGCAGTAAGCCATTGATATCAATTGCTGAATTTGACCTCACTCAACAGCACATGAGAAAAAAGAAAATGGACAGGTGATTATTCATGCCAAATGATGTTGGGCATATTGAATGTGTTTGTGTTAAATTTCTCCCAATTTTACCTCTCCTTGGTTGAATTTAGTGTTAAATATGATCAACTACGCTCAATAATTGTTTTACATGGACCAGTTGTTAATGGAATGCCTTAGCGGTATTTTGAAACAAATTGGAAAGAAAAAGGGGAAAATTCTGGGCTACAGAGGTGTCAGGCGACGCATGACCATCGCACCGAGATGGAACCGGGCTAGAAAAGTCTCCTTGCAGAACGCGAGAGGAGGAATTTCTGAGTATTGGAATTTCACACTTTGCAGTAAAGTCCCTTAAATGCGCACTTCATCGCGTGCTGCAGACCTGGAAGAGAACCTAAGCTCCCGAGGTGAGCCTCGCAGCGAGAGTTCTGGCAGAGCTATTTTCGAGTTCAAAGCGCGAGTACCGCGCTCTGGGCCTGAAGCTGAGTGGATTTTTATTTGACAAATTGAAGAACATGAGTGGCTAGTTTATTTATTTCTAGGATTATGGTTGATGGTTCTACACGGTTGTTGATATTTGAATTTTGATTTGACAAATTGATTTATCATATTGGGTTATTTATTCAATCTTGAGCTTAATTATTTGATTTTTTATCTCAATTGAATACTATCCTACAAATCTGGAAGTGAACTTGAAAAAAGTATTTCTTTATGGTAATAGGATTGAGTAGGACAAGTTTTGGGACCTTATTCATAATTAAGATAGAAATATACTTAATTGCCTTTCTTAATTGTTTTACAGGTTTTACTGTGTTCTTAATATTTCTAATTACATAGGCATGTAGGTGCAGTGTTATCAAAGGCAAAAAGCGCAAAAAGGCTCTAAGGTCTATTGGGGCTTTAAGCGCAAAGCGGAAATAAAGCGTGAGCTTTAATAAAAAAAGGCACAACTGGAGAAAAAGTAAAAATATATATATGTAATCCAAGACCAATAATTATAAGCATAAATAACAAATATATGGACAAAGAAATTGAAAAAAATTTACGACAAAATAAAATATCAATTGCTTAGTGTCGCCCTTTCAGGATCACTCATTGGCAAGGAAAAGTATGCCTTAGAGCCTTGATGCGACACTGAAGCGCTCGCAAAGCGAAACGAAGCGCTCAACATGTTTTGACCCTCGCTTCAGGGCTTAAGCGCGCCTTTGACAACGCTGTGTAGGTGTTAGACTAGTATGAATAGAAAAAAAAGGGCAGCCCGGTGCACTAAGCTCCCGCTATGCGTGGGGTCCGGGGAAGGGTAGGACCACAAGGGTCTATTGTACGCAGTCTTACCCTGCATTTCCGCAAGAGGTTGTTTTCAACGCTCGAACCCGTGACCTCCTTGTATGAATAGGTGAGTAGAAATTGAGATATTTCTGTGGGTACAGTTTTTCTTGTCAATTTAATTGTAGAATTCAACAGGACTGTTAGATATGCCATAACTCTAGAATACTATCTCCCATTAGAATCCAAAACCTTTATGTGTGTTGATCAAATTATTTTCCTTACTTCAAACTTTTAGTAGTCATAATCATTCTCAATAATCAAGCAACCTTTCTAGTTTAGATATTCAGAATTAGTTTAATATGGTTAAAAGTTAATCGTAAGTCCCTATGGGAACGATACTTGACTCACTTCTTTATTATTTGTCCGTTGTGTGTGCATTTGAGAGCAACACCAACCTGGGGAATCCATGGGTAGAAGTCTTCCTCTAATGTCAGAGCGTAGCTGCGCAGGACCAACCCCGCAAAGATAGTCATATCGGGTTCAAGTTGAGCACAATGAATCATAAACGGCATGACTGCACTCATATAAGGAAGAAAATCCTGTTCCAGGCAATTGCAAATTCTAGTACATGCCTGCAATGAAATTAAGAAAATAAAAAGCGGAAAATCTAAAAAGAAAGCTGATCTTAAAATTAAGTGATTTACACATACTATTAGCAAGTACTTAGTAGGAGGATCATCCCTATTTGTTTGTAATCCTTGTAATGATATAAGCACTTCCATAACCTTTAATGACAACAACAAAACAGGAAACAAATAAAAAGTAAGTTCTATGTTGAGAAATGACCAAAAGACAATAAGTGCACCCCAGCAAACGCCAAGAGAAGAAAAACAATGCCAAGAGAGGCGGACAGGTATCACTGTCATAATTTTGTTGCACATAATTGTTGAAAGAACTAGTAAATCAAACAAGAGTAATCTATATTATGGTTTGACTACAGTAAAGCCATCTGACAAAGCATAACAAATGACACAAACACAAAGCAATCCCAGTCAATGGCATCAATATACGTGTTTAGCATCCCATGAGTGAGGAACTAAAAAAGATGTGTTCAGTATCCTATGAGTATGGCATCAATGTAGGTGTTTAATAAATATGTGTTCAGTACTGGGAATAGTTGGTAAGAAGACCTGCTCTGCGTCTTCTCTAAATTTCTCCTTCCCACCAGCAAACCCAACAAAGCTTATGCACTCCATTGCTCTGGCACGAAGAATGAGATTAAGATCTGTCTTTATTGATACAGCTTTCAAGTGTGGCATAACAGTATCATAATAGGTCCGGAAGTGCTCCTGTTGACGTACAATATATCAGCCTTAACTTAAGCATAAAGAACTGAGTCAAGAATAAATGCACCAGTTAATACCCCAACACATTGAGCTATACGAGACAATGCCCATAATGCTTCTTCTTGGACCATTTGTTCACCATTCTGCATTTCAAGCAACAAAAAGCCAAAAAAGACACTATTAGTCTCTTGCACATATTAGCAGTGACATACCTCTGTAATTTGGTGGTATCCATATTTGCACACCTGTAGAAGTATAAGCAGTTTGTTAACTATTCCATCTAGGTAAGGTATCAAAGTTTCTGGTTTGTCAGACCCATAGAAAGCTGAGAGAGCTCCCGCGGCATATGCCTAAAAAAGCCAAAAAAGTAAAAGGACTAAATTAGTTGGCATCAGCAACTGACTGGATTCACATTTACCATATCTTTAGGCTTATGTATTTTTTCAAAACTTTATTTAAGGGTACTCTCTAGATACCTCCCCTGACATTTAGTAATAATTACTTCCTCTATAATCTCATATATTACAATCACTAAACGTTATCGTAATTCAGCAAGAAAGCTCTTATTGCAACAAAAATAATGTCATCAAATAAAATTTTCATAAACACACGACCGCAGCCAATGTATTAGATATAATAAAACAAAACTAATTGTACGAAATTCTAGACGGGATGTTGCGAAATACATCCTTAATTAGCTTCATGTTTCAGAAAGGCAAAAGTGATTGCTGAGGTCTTGAGGACCTGTTAGGAACAAGCATTATGACTAAGCAAATGAAGCCATATATAGCAAAGATACTCCTCAGAGTATCTCAAAATTACATAACAAGATCTAGCAGAATGCAATAAGATGAGCGATTTGATTAAGAGCCAACTCCGACAGCCGTGGAATCAAAATTCTCTTATGGATTAAAACATAATTTTACAAATTAAATTAAATAGACTTTACCAATATAATAAAATACAATTTTAAAAATTAAATGTGTATTAAAGATCTTCAACTGTATGGTTTGAGACCTCCTTGTTGGTTGTTTCGTGTTTCAATGATAATCTAATCTTCTTTTAGCTTGCTTTTGTTCTTTGGAAAACTTGCAGCATCCCGGAATAGTACATATCACATAGGACAAACCTGCACTCGTTGATGTTTATCATCAACAGCTGCAGTTAATGCAGGAACTACTTGGTTATGGTATTGTTCTTGAAAATTTGGACAGAAGAATTTCGACAACCGGGCAATTGCTTGGCAAGCAGCCAATCTGACTCGAGGATGAGGATCTTGGAGACAATTAAGAACCATATTCACTAGTTGCTCCAGATTCTTAATCATCACCTGTAGTAGCAAAAGAAAGCCATGATTCTGAGGTAATTTCCTATGAAAATAAATAAATCAAAGAGATAACTTCAAACAATAAACATAGTGTAAAGCATTCACGTAGAGCAATAGGGGCAAACTATCTTATAAATTTAAGCAGTATGCCAGCGGGAAAAAAACACCTCTTAAATGCTACAACTTGAAATAATATATTATATCCGTTATAATCAAACCATAGGCATAGTAAATAAACTAAGACAGCTGTTGTACCAGCTTTGAGCAACCTTCAGCAATCTGAGCAAGTGCAAAGAGGGCTGCATGGCGCTTCTTCCACTCTGGGGCAGCCGCATAAGCACACAGCTGCTCTATAGCAATATAACTAATAGACTTACCTCCTAATGCAATAGAAAACCGCTCTAAACACTTCTTACCAACATGGTAGTTACTTGTAGTCCCTGTATCATCATCCACATCCTTGGCATTATGCCAAGCGGGGTCATCCTTAATATCTAGTAATAAATTCAGTAACATTGTAAAACATCTGCTAATAAACAACGGTAACTTCTTCATCATCCCAGGTGTCCTCTCCCTAGCCTCAACCAATGTTATCAAAAATTCAACTGCCAAGCGCCTTGTCCCCTCTTGCAATTTCTCGTCCTCTGCTATATCCAATACTGAACCCACAACAACCACTAGTTGCCGCCTAAAGAACCTAGGCTCATTCTTCGCCAACTCAATAAAAAAATCCAGCACATACCGTGCTAGATCCTCCTGATCACCTATGCTCAACCCATCAGTCAATGTCCTCATCATACATGGCAATAGATCTTGAAACCGCTCATTCTCATTTGAATTGGCCGGTACACACTGAATGAAGCTGATCACAGTTCTTGTGGCAGCGATCCTCACGTTGAGAAAGAGGGTATCATCATTCAGTGTATTAAGGAATAGTGGGTGCAAATTCTTTATGCAAGGGACTATTGTTTCGCCTATGTCGTCAGCTAGCATCCCAAATACTAAGAAAGAACAAAATTTTAAGTAATTGTTTGAAGTTGAATCATCAGTGAGGCATTGATACAAGAAGGGAAATAATTCAGGCCATTTGTTATTTGGGAGAAGTGAAGCAGCCAGCTTCGAAACGGTGTTACTGAGCTCTAGCATGATGAATTCTGATTCTTCCAGGCTCATACGATTAAGGATTATACATTTGATGGTGGATTGAGTGGAGAGACTTAGATTGCGCCAAGTGCATAAGTCGTCATCATTGTCATCAGTAAGCAACTTGTTGAGGAGAACAGCACACTCTTCACGGTAATAAAGGTCGTGGGAAGGGCCAAGAAACTCAGCAAGCTTAAGAGCAAAGGAGTCAGGATCGTTCTGCTTCATCATCTTGAACATTGACTTAGCCTCCGAATCTTTTTCCTTGGAGCTCTCTATGTGATCGGAAATAAAGGTTTCAAATGGCTCAGACTCATGCCCGAGAATGGCCTCCATCTGGTCCTTTTGGAGCTGAGTCAACTCTCTATCCATAACTGTATTGAAATAGAATGAGACGACTAAGGATTTGTGAGAGAGACAATGAGGTTCCTGTGACATTAACTGAGAAAACTGCAATATATTGAGGATGTCAACTCCACATCCAACATTATATATTAAAGTCGACTCCTCTTTTTTGTTTCCAAAATTATTAAAGTCAACTCCTCTATTTTGTTTCTTTTACATGCAAGTGGCATCATAAACCAAGCACTCACTGATTATTTTAAATTAGACAAATCGCAAAGGAAAACTGGGGAGAATGTACTCAATGATTGTTTTTACAACCAAAAAAAAAGGAGAAAATAGTACTTATATGATTGAGTTATGCTCTTACCAACAAAATTTCCCATCTCAGCTACTGCTAGGCGTCACATTCCGTAGTCTCATAACAGGCATCGTCACTTCCGAGAATGAATGGTTGGTTTTGTGAATATTTTGAGATTTTGTTAGCATCTCTGCTTCTTGAGGTCTTCAGATTTTCGTCGGTGTTTGATTTATTACTCCTAGTTTTTACCATGATTTCAATGGCGGAAGTGGGTTTTACGGCCAGTAGGGGTTGCGAAATTTTGTTGTAAAAGCAAATTTTAATTAGATTAATAATAAATTTGAACCAGTTCACTAACTGTAGAGAGGCATTTTTTGCCCTCGTGACAAAAATCTATATTATATTTATATTTATTTATTTATACTATATTAAAAGTACGAATGCACTTAATGAAATACCGTTCACTTTTATTTACCCTTTAAAAGTGAAGTTTCCGCTATACAAAATAGTTATTTAATTATTTTTTTAATTTTTAGAATTTTGAACTCGTAGGAACTCCTTTTATTTAGAAATAAATCCAATAAAATTTTACTTTTATAAAATAATTTCCTTATTTAAATTGTATATTTAAGATTGAATTTTCACAAAGACTAGAAATCGAGGGTTCTGTATTCTAAAATAAACCTTAAGTAACGAACACCTTTGACATGAAATGCATCTTTGCCATAAGCTTTTTTTCCTTTTTTTTAAAATCTTTTAAGAATGATTGAAATATTTCTACAAAACAAATATGGTATATTTTCTTTCTATGTTTTTCTTTTGAAACCTTTTCTCCGCCCAAAGACTTTAACCAAAACAAGAATCTGAAAACTTTCAACAGAAATATGCTACTTAATTAGTAAACTTTGCAAAATCTTCAACTAGAAAGCCTAAGACAATATATAACACTCGAAAGTCTACTTAATTATTTTTTACTTTTTTTTAAATACTACTCTGTATAATAATAAAACTCTTTACACATCCAATATGCTCTTTAAAATACTATATGAAGTTCTAAAGAAACTAAGAAAGTATAAGACATTTTTAAAATAGATGTAGGTATTGGGGTACACGCGCGTCGCGCCCCTTAGAGAATTATCATTCGACTTTTTTATCCTTAAAAATCAATTTTATACTAGACAAAATAGTTATTTAATTATTTTTTTAATATTTAAGACTTCAAAATTTACTAAATTTTGTATATTAAACCATTTATTATTTGGACTATTTAATACAACAATTTTGTTGAAGAAAAATAAAACATAAAAATAACACTAAAAATTTCGCCCAATTCCTTTTAGGTAGGAGTCTTTTTTCTCTCACATATTTTAGTGTTATAAATTATAAATGTCTATTAGGTCAATTGAAGTTCGTGAAAAAGTAGTATGTATTCTTGCGTGGGTTGATAAAGTACGTCCATGAATGCAATTTTAACTCCATATAAAAAAATATAGAGATAGAAAGGAGGATAAATAAGTAACATTAAAGGGAAGTAAAGTTAATCTTTTAACAATTCAATTAGATATTTTAAAAAACAAATTAATGAAAAATAATTTTTTTTACTTACAAAAGTTTAAAACTATTGAGGGGAACTTATAGATAAAAAATTTCTATCATAGAAAACCTCATATACAAATAGGAATTCCTTTAAACCTATTCAGTATTTGTACATAAGATGATATTTTCAATTCCCATAAGGAATCTTGGACTGCCTCTCTCATCTAAAAAGTGGAACAAATTGGAATGTCAGCAACTGGTGGACAAAATCACTGAAAGAATCAACATTGTGTACTCTAAGAAATTGCCCTATGCAGGTAGACTTCAGGTAGTACTGGCAGTATTATTTTCCATTCACAGTTTATGGGGATCTGCTTTCACTCTCCCCCAAAGCATCCTCAAAGAAGATGACAAAAAATGCATGGACTACTTGTGGGGTGGTGCAATAGAGAAAAAAGAAGATTTCATTAGTGGCATGGAAAAAAGTTTGTAGACCAAAGAAATATGGGGGATTGAATGTCAAAAATTAAAGGGATTGGAACATGCCATTAGTTGGTAAATTTCTATGGCAACTATCTGAGAAGAAGGATTCCTTGTGGGTGAAGTGGGTTCATGGCATTTACATGAGAACTGTAATATGGCCAAATTTTCATAACATTTGCCATGACATAATATCCATTATAACAAATTTGTGGTTCATGACATTTGACATGATATAATATCCATTATAACAAATTTGTGGTTCATGACATTTGACATGATATAATATCCATTATAACAAATTTGTGGTTCATGATATTTGACATGACATAATATCCATTATAACAAATTTGTGGATCATGACATTTGCCATGACATAATATCCATTATTAGGCCAAGGATTTCTTGCTATAAATAGAGGAGTTTCTCCTCATTTGAAAACACACCAATTCAAGAGCTTTTCACTCTTGTCTTTTTTTCTCCTCCTTTATTTCATTATAGAGTATTTTGTAAGAGAGTGAGTGTTGGGAAATACTTGTGTGAACCCTTTCTTTGGAGTGATCTTGTGAGGTTATTCTCTTGAGGTATTTGGGATTAATTAGAGTATTTACTCTAATTTTGTACTCTCTTTTGTACTCTTGTTGGTATAGTGAAATTGCTCCTCTCCGCTTGTGGACGTAGGTCACCTTGACCGAACCACGTTAAATTTGTATCTTCTTTATATTCTTTAATTACCATTATTATCAACTTCCATTGTCTTTGTTATTGTCATTATACTGTTATTTGGCTAAATTTCGCACTACCCGACTTCCCGATCCTAACAAATTGGTATCAAAGCCAGATCTAATCGGGTTAGTTTAAATAGCCAAAATGACTCTAACAAAGTCTTATGTTGAGAAATTTGACCGAAGTGCAAACTTCGGAATGTGACAATTAAAGATGGAAGCTATCCTAATTCAGGATGGCTTAGATTTGGCACTGCAAGGAAAGGAGAAGATGTCAGATAAAATGACAGACGAGGAGTTTACCGTCATAGACAAAAAGACAAAAACATGTATTATTTTAAATCTTTCAAATGAGGTTTTGCGTGAAGTTGCAGCAAAAAGCTTAGCCAAAGGCATATGAGAAAAGCTTAAAACCCTATATATGAAAAGAACAGTGGAAAACAGGTTTTACCTAAAGCAAAAACTCTACACTTTTCGTATGGCTGAAGGTACCTCTATACTTACCCATCTTGATACTTTTGATTCTCTTCTTATGGATTTAAGTAACATAGATGCTGAAATCAAAGATGAGGATCAAGCTGTGTTATTGCTTGTTTCCTTACCCCAGTCGTTTAAACATATTGTTCTTATCATATGTGTCCCAGTCAGAATTTATTTACCACATATAAATCTATTGGAGGTAGAGTTGTCTTGATGGGCAACAATGCTGCCTGCAAAATTATTGGATAAGGTACAGTCCGAATCAAAATGCACGATGGTATGGTGAGAACTCTCACCAATGTTAGACATGTTCTTGACTTAAAGAAAAATCTCATCTCTTTGGGCACTCTATAATCTCTTGGGTGCAAGTACACAGGTGAAGGTGGAGTTCTGCAAATTTCTCATGGTGCTCTGGTGATCATGAAAGCATGCAGATCTGGTATATTATATACTCTTTTGGGATCTACTGTTACAGGTGCTGCTGCAGTTTCAATATCAGATAAATCAGATTCTGACATCACCAAATTATGGTATATGCGATTGGGGCATATGAGTGAAAAAGGTCTTTTCATCCTCAGTAAAAGAGGTCTCTTATGTGGCCAAAGTACCGAAAATATGGAGTTATGTGAACATTGTGTGTTCGGAAAACAGAAAAGAGTCAGCTTCAAATCTCCAGCGATTCATAGAACAAAAGGTACTTTGGATTATATTCATTCAGATCTTTGGGGTCCTTCACGTACCCCATCAAAAGGTGGTGCCAGGTATATGTTAACTTTCATTGATGATTATTCAAGAAAAGTTTGGGTTTATTTCCTGAAAAATAAAAGTGATGTTTTCTTAAATTTCAAACAATGGAAAGTTTTGATTGAGAAGCAAACAGGAAAACAAGTTAAGCGGCTTAGAACAGATAATGACTTGAAATTTTGTAATGATGAATTCAACGAATTTTGCAAGAATCAAGGAATTGCTCGACATCGTACTGTGAGAATGACACCTCAGCAAAATGGTGTGGCAGAAAGGATGAATTAAACTCTTTTGGAAAGGGCTCGTTGGATGATTTCAAATGCTGGGTTGACAAACACCTTTTAGGCAGAAGCTATCTCTACAGCTTGTTATATTATCAATCGAGCTCCTTCTGTACCTTTGAACTTTAAGGCTCCAGAGGAAGTGTGGTCAGGTACTCCTGCTAATTATTCTAATTTAAATATATTTGGTTGCCCTGCATACATGTATGTAAATGATGGAAAATTAGAGCCAAGGGCTAAAAAGTGTATTTTCCTTGGGTATGCCTTTGAGGTGAAAGGATACCGACTATGGTATCCTAATCCCATGGCACCAAAAATTATAATTAGTAGAGATGTAACCTTTGATGAATCCTCTATGTTACATTCTAGAAAAGAGTCTTCTAGTTCTTACGATACAGATAAAGGAAAATGTACACAGAACCAGGTGGAGATTGAGGTTGGCATTCCTTCTGAGCCAAGCTCATCAACTTTGGAGCAAAATACAGTTGAAACTCCTGAAGTTGAGACAAAAGCTGAAATTCCTAAAGTTGAGACTCCTGAAGTTGAACCAGAAGAAGAGGAGTATTCTATAGCCAAACATAGACCAAGAAGAGAAGGTAAACAATCATTAAGGTTTGGAGATTATGTTACATTTGCTTTTTCAGTTGCACAGGAAACTGAAGAAATTAGAGAACCATCAAAATATTCAGAAGCAGTTTCTGGTGCTGACTCAGCCAAGTGGCTGATTGCAATGAATGAAGAAATCGAGTCTCTCCACAAGAATGGTACTTGGTCTCTTGTGAAGCCGCCATCAGGAAAAAGAATTGTTGGTTGCAAATGGGTCTTCAAGAAAAAGGATGGCATTCCAGGGGTTGAAGATGCAAGGTATAAGACACGATTAGTTGTAAAGGGCTATAGTCAGGTACAAGGAGTTGATTTTAATGATATTTTCTCACATGTTGTTAAACATAACTCTATTCGTGCCTTGCTTGTCTTCGTTGCCATGTATGATTTGGAATTAGAACAACTTGATGTTAAGACAACTTTCTTACATGGCGAACTTGAGGAACAAATATACATGCATCAACCCGAAGGATTTGAAATTGAAGGAAAAGAAGATCATGTTTGCTTGTTGAAGAAATCCTTGTACGGATTAAAGCAGTCTCCAAGACAATGGTATAAAATATTTGATTCCTTTATGTTGGGTCATGGTTATTCGAGGAGCATGTATGATAGGTGTATTTACTTTCGAAAGTTAAATGATGGTTCATTTGTGTACCTATTATTATATGTTGATGACATGCTCATTGCTGCTAAGGATTTAACAGAAATTCACAATTTGAAAAGTCAGCTGAAAAGTGAATTCGAGATGAAAGATTTGGGAGCAGCTAAGAAAATCCTTGGCATGGAGATCAAAAGAGATTGAAAAGCCAACATGTTATTTCTGACTCAGAAGAAGTACTTGGAGAAAGTCTTGGAGAGGTTTGGCATGAAAGATGCTAAACCAGTTAGTACCCCTCTTGCTGCTCATTTTAAGTTATCAGCTGCTCAGTCCCCGCAGTCAGAGGAAGAAGAGAGGTACATGGCACATGTTCCTTATTCCAGTGCAGTCGGCAATATTATGTATGCAATGGTTTATACACGTCCAGATATTTCACAAGCAGTGAGCGTGGTAAGCCGGTATATGGCTTGCCCTGGTAAAGCACATTGGCATGTTGTGAAATGGGTTCTTAGATACTTGCGAGGTACTTCAAATACATGTTTGGAGCTTGGGAGAAATACTAACACTTTGGTTGGTTTTGTAGACTCAGATTATGCAGGTGATCCTGACAAAAGAAGATCACTAACATGCTATGTATTTTGCATCGGTGGTTGCACTATTAGTTGAAAAGCTACATTACAACATGTAGTAGCTTTATCTACTACCGAAGCAGAATATATGACAGTGACCGAGGCGATCAAAGAAGCTTTATAGTTGAAGGGTCTATTTGCGGGACTCAGTTTACACCAAAGTGGTATTACCATAATCTGTGATAGTCAAAGTGCTATTCACTTGACTAAAGATCAAATGTATCATGAGAGGACGAAGCACATTGATATAAAGCATCATTTCATCCGAGAAACCATTGCTGAAAGAAAAGTCTTTGTTCAGAAGATCAACACTAGAGACAATCCTGCTGACATGTTCACAAAACCTCTTCCAGTGTCCAAGTTCAAGCTTTGCCTGAACTCGATTGGTATTTATGAAGAATAATTTTGCCTATTGAGGTTTTTGCAGAGAAGGTGAAGCAAATTTACTATATATAAGCCAAAATTAGGCCAAGGTGGAGATTTGTAATATGGCCAAATTTTCATGACATTTGCCAAGACATAATATCCATTATAACAAATTTGTGGTTCATGACATTTGCCATGACATAATATCTATTATAACAAATTTATGGATCATGACATTTGCCATGACATAATATCCATTATTAGACCAAGGATTTCTTGCTATAAATAGAGGAGTTTCTCCTCATTTGAAAACACACCAATTCAAGAGCTTTTCACTCTTGTCTTTCTTTCTTCCCATTTATTTCATTATAGAGTATTTTATAAAAGAGTGAGTGTTGAAAAACACTTGTGTGAACCCTTTCTTTGGAGTGATCTTGTGAGGTTATTCTCTTGGGGTATTTGAGATTAATTAGAGTATTTACTCTAATTTTGTATTCTCTTTTGTACTCTTGTTGGTATAGTGAAATTGCTCCTCTCCGCTTGTGGATGTAGGTCACCTTGACCGAACCACGTTAAATTTGTGTCTTCTTTATATTCTTTAATTGCCGTTATTATCAACTTCCATTGTCTTTGTTATTGTCATTATATCGTTGTTTGGCTAAATTCTGCACTACCCGGGTTTTCGATCCTAACAAGAACATATACTAATATTTGGACACATAAACCACCTCAAGATTGCAGTTTGTATTAAAAGAAGGTAAATGCACTGAAAGATATCATGCAAAGATGGTATACTCAGGGAAAATATAATTTGAAAGAGAATGGGCAATACTCAATAACTAGCAGCTACAATGCACTGGTGGGACAACAAGGTTGACTAAATATAGCTGAATTAATATGTATTGCACTTGCCCAACCAAAACACAGATTTGTCGTTTGGTAAGTTGTGCAGGGTAGGCTGCTGACTAAGGCAAGATTGAGACATTTTCATTTTCCAGTAGAAGATGATACCCGCTGTCTTTATTCCATCCAAGATGTGGAGACTTCATTGCATATGTTTACAAATTTTGACTGGATATGAGAGGTGTAAGAAGGCATTCAACAATGGACAGGAATTCCTATACGAAAAGGAGAAGTTCACAGGGTGCTAGGAGTAAAGAGAAGGAAATGGCAACAATTTCAAAAGGAGTTAATTGCAGTCATCTGGGGAGCAGTGATCTATCATGTATGGAGAGCTAGCAACTGGAAATATTTTAGAGTAATTAATGTAAATACCGATGTAGTGCTGTCACAAATCAAAAGAGAGATTGTAGATAGAATAGAGCTACTCCAGAATTCCAGGAAAGCTTGAGGTTGTCATAGTTTGATACATAGACTACTTTGTAACTAGATGATATGTCGGAGGCTTGTTCTTCCTAGCTTTGAAAGAAAGGTGCTCTTTAGGTGTATTTTTTTTTTTTTGCGAGTTATGGTATTATTTATTATATATATATATATATATATATATCAATGATTATAGAATTAATATTTTTATTTTCAAAAACTGATACTTTTATTTATAATTAACACTACGACAAACATAAAGCGCAAAAGTTTGGATTTTATCATTTGTAAAAAGAATTTTTGTAGATAAAAATATAGTTATAATTAAACATTTATATATGATATGAGCTAAACTTAATAATTTAAATCCCCAAATAATAAATTATTTCGTTTAATAATTTAAAAAGATAATTAAATATTTGAATTAAAATAAATCAAAATATAAAACAAAATCAATTATAATATTAAAAATTAAATTGTTAAAATGTAAACTTTAAGAAACAAGGATGAAATAGTAGAAGACAAAATGTATTCATAAAGAGATTTCAGGTGAGACACAATTTAACATATTTGTATATCATATTATAAGATATGTATAATTACAAAATAATATACAACTAATTTAACTAAATTCATCATCTATGCATATTCAGAAGATATTGAATACAATTACTATGTTAGTGTGAGAAAAATTATTTTCAATGTTTAAACCAATATTACATTTTATTTTAACGTCAATATATATACTTTTAATTGATAGACATTATACATATGTGCAACACACGTATCCTAAAATTAGTTTGATAGAAGGAGATGACACGATGGAAATACTACTTGCTATTTGTTTCTTTCTGACTATTTGTTCTATAATATCCAACACTTCAGTAGCCAGCCTTCTTAGCTCAGTGGTAGAGCGGATGGCTTTTAACCACGTGGTCGTGGGTTCGATCCCCACAGACGGCGTTTCTTTTTCAAGAACCAATCCAGATTTTCCTAATTCTTGAGTTTTGGTAATATCCAACTCAATAACCATTTTTGAACTGATAGAAACCAATGGAAAATGAGCTTGTAGAAAGGGAGGAAAAAGATGTATAATAGCAATGTTTTCTTTTTTGGTTTTATTGTGGATTGATTAAGGAAAGAAATTGTTATATTTTTTGCGATAAACCCAAATATTCTTGTTATTTGAGTTATAAACTAGATAAAAAGACATGTTTATTAATTTTTATGATAGTTTTTTTCATAAACTTCAATGATTTTCTACGTTATTATAAGATTAAGAACATGTAAATGAAATATGAATTTTCCTACTGACTTTATCACTCCTTTTTTTTCTAAGTATAATAAGTTAGATACACTTCTTTCCTCGCTTTCCTTTCATCTGGATTTATCAATTTAATTAGTAAATGTAGCTACATAAAATTTCATTCCTCCTATCAAAAAAAAAAAAAAAAAAAAAGATAAATTACAGGCACATTTACGTATCAACGCTCTTCTTCACACGAAGTTGCTAAAAAGAGGGCTTAGTGATTTTTCAGATGTGCTAGGTGTCGAGGACTTAAAAATTACGCAAAGACAAAAAATTTAGTACACGATTAGCGAAACACTTTTTGAAGCTTAATTTCCCACAAGTATCTTCTATATTATTTGATATATATTAAAATATATCACATTTTTCTCTGGACATCTTAAAATATTTGTATCATTGTTTTTTTTTTTGTTGAGGAAATGGAACTACTTATATATTAATACTAAAGTTGGTTAATAGTGTTACATCCCATAGAAATGCCTCTTAGGGCATTTTGATTGCCAAGTTCCGCTAGCTTAATACAGGTATTATCTGTAGTAAGTCTAATAAAATGTGTTCCTTCTCTATCCGCCAGATACTGGGATTCAACAAATGGAGGTGGAGCTGCAAAATACATCAGTTGATGTAGGTTGGACTGCTTAGAAGCTTCCTTAGCCAAAAAGTGCGCCTCTTGATTTCCCTGCCTGAAATTATGCCTGACCACCACTGTCTCTAACCGGAGCATTAAAAACCTGCAATCACGAATAATAGCGTCATATGAAGGGTAACCTTGTTCAAGGCTCTTGATTACTTCTGACGAGTCTGTCTCAATCTCTATTTGAATGAGCTGAAGCTCGCATGCCAAATGTAGGCCTGCTTTTAGGGCGAGTAGCTCAGCTTGGATAGGAGATGATGTGTAGGTATAATCGTAGAAACCGGCCACCCAATCTCCTGCATTGTTTCTGATTACCCCGCCTAGACCACTGCGTAGCTTATTATTCTGAAAAGCTCTATCAGTGTTGAATTTAAACCACCCTAAAGGGGGTTTGTCCCAACTGACTCTGATAGGCTTTTTCTTATCAAAACTTTGCTCTTTGACTGCGAGGAGTTTGTATTCCATTGCCTGTTGAAATACGAGCTTAGGACATAAAATGTGGTTAGTATTTTCCTGATTATTCTTGTTTCTGTTATTCCAGATATTTCATAGTGCAAAAGGAAAAAGATCCGCCCAGCAGATATATTTGTGATGGAGATTGATCTTAAGGTCTTTAATTACGAGCAACCAATGAGTGTCTCCACTAGCTAGAGGGTTAGAGACACCTAGGCTTTCCCAAAAAGCTTTAACTACAGGACAAAGTATGAAGATATGGAGGATAGTTTCGCGATCATTTCTACACATAGGACAAATGTCATCGATATTTATTCCTATATGATTTATATAGGATCTGCAAGGGAGTCGATCATGGTAGCATTTCCAAAGAAGAAATTTGATCTTTGTGGGTGTGTGAATATCCCAGATCCTGGAGAAGTCCTTATTAGTAATGCTTTAATCATCAATAAGCTTATAGCATGAGCTAGTACTAAATTTACCACTACTATTGAGAGACCATATAGAGACATCATGGTTGGTATCATATAAAGGGGTTGGGATAATATAAATTTGGTCAGTAATACTACTAGAAACACAAAGGATAACTTGAAAAAAATTCAGGTTTTATCCTGTAACAGGTTTTTGATTTTTAGATTATAGTCACTGATATTAAGGGATCCATGGATTGAATTCCTAGCTAAGAGATTCGCTATTTGGGATCCATCGAGAGTTCTATATGTCTAGTGTTGATTTAGAGCAAATGGACCATAAAATTCCTTTGCTACAGTAATTCCAACCCTTAATAATCGCACTCAAAATAAAAGAAGTATTAATTTTTCTGGTACGTGTGGCGTAGTTAGCAATAAGAAGATTAGACCAAGGAGCATACGAGTTGTTTAGCAATCTCCAAGTGAGCCCTGTGAGTAGAGCCAGATTTTTAGACTTAGCTTTTTTAATACTAAGACCCCCACTGACTTATTCCTAGTAATATCATTCCAACCTAGCAAGTTCAATCTCTTATGATCCTCGGTACTGCCCCAAATAAAGTTTCTTTAGATTTTATCAATAACCTTTAGAATTTTTTGAGGTAGAAGAGTAAATTGCATTGCATGATTTGGAATAGTATTGAGGGAAGAAGAAACAAGGGTAGTTCTACCAGCTATAGTCAGACAGTTTGTTTTCCACTTTGATAGTATAGAATGCATGTTGTCAATAATGAACTGGAAGTCAGTAGCCTTTGGCTTTGTCACGATCCAAAATCTAACTAGTCGTGATGGCACATAACCCAACCCGTTAGGTAAGCCAACTTTCAATTATCCAATTTCAATAATAATTCTTAAAGCAATTTAAGTGAATAAAGATCTTAATCTTATACAATCCCCAAGAACTATTAGTACAAATCATGAGCTTCTAAGAATAGTACAACCGACCCCATGTACTGAGTAAGTAACAAACCTAGTCGTAGATTGAAAGTAGTGACGAGCTTCTACCAAGGTCGGATCCATAACCAATAGTCCACAACAGTCCATAACAATATAAAGCAAATAATACCAGAAGTAACTCAGAAATAAAATGCTCAGCCAAATCATGATTTCAAAAATAATAGTTCTTCCTTTCAAATACATCAGTGAAAACCCAAATCGTTTGCCGAAGTTGCCAAAAATATGAATAGTTTGAAAATAATAATTTCTCCCAAAATCTTTTCAATAATAAATAAGATATTTCATTTTCCTTCCGGATAACCCGTGTAAAACAAATGCATCACTATGCCCATCTGTAAAAATGTGTGAGAAATCATGAATGATGTGATATTGTACAGCATGAGAAAAATACATTTCTATGCATGTATGTCATGTGTGCATGCCAATGAGATGCAACTCAGTGATAAAATCATAAACAGCCCCTCGGGCAGAACATCACTCATATACAGCCCCTCGGGCAAATATCACAGTCACTCATGCCTCTCGGGCATACCTCACCATCACTCATGCCACTCGGGCATACCTCACAATCACTCATGCCTCCTAGTCACTCGACACTCACACTCAGTAGGTACCTGCGGTCACTATGGGTGTGTACAGACTCCGGAAGGGCTCCTTCAGCCCAAGCGCTAAAATCTGCACGGACAACTCACGTGCTTTAATAATAAAGTATATAAAGCATGCTGCAGGCAGGCAGCCCCGATCCACATAATAATCCTCACAATTAGGCCCTCAGCCTTACTCGGTCATCAATCTCTCCAGATTCTCGGACTCACAATATCATGAAAATAGCCCAAAAATGATGATATGATGTATCAATAAATAATAACAGAGACTGAGATATGATATGCAATGAAATGAATATGACTGAGTATGAATTTTTAATTTAAAATAAATAATTCACAGCAATATGACCTCTGTGGGTCCCAATAATACTGGCACATAGCATCAACATGATTTTTAATATGCTTTTCAGCTCAATTTCTTTAACTCATAAAATCGCATGAAAAATGCCAAGATCATTTAACTACAAAATTCCACAGAAATAATTATGTCATAATTTCTATAGTGCACGCCCACACGTCCGTCACCTAGCATGTGCATCACCTCCCAATAATTCACGAAATACATATATTCAGGGTTCATACCCTCAACTCCAAGATTATAAGAGTTACTTACCTCGAACAAGCCGAATCCAATGTCGAGCAAGCTAAACAATGATCCAAAAATCCCATTATGCGCGTATCAACTCCCGAACAGCTCGAATCTACCATAATTAATTTGATTCAGTCCACACAATTTATAGGAATTAATTCCATATCAAAATGCTAATATTTTCCACAAAATCCGAAATGACGCCCCAAAAATTATCCGTAGAGCCCACGTCTCGAAATCCGACGAAACTCACAAAATACGACAACTCATCCAATTACAAGTTCAACCATACTAATTTCACTCAAATCCGATTCTAAATCAGTATTCAAACTTGAAAAATTCATTTTGTGACATTATAGAATTTTCCTTCTATTTCTCTTGAAGATTCAATAATCTTATACAAAAAATGAAGATTAATTCATGGAATATAGTCACAAGGGAGTTAAGAACACTTACCCCAAGTTGTGTGAAAAATTTCCTCTCCAAACTCGCCCAACTCGAGCTCCAAAATTCGAAAATGGGTGAAAATGTCGAACCCTCGAATTTAAGGTTCTATCCCAGCGATTTCCGCATCTGCGGAAAAGGGGTCACACCTGTGACCCTCGCTTCTGCGGACAAAATTGCGCGCCTGCGGAAATAACCGGCCTTCTCAAATCTCGCATCTGCGGCGCCTTCTCGCATCTGTGGGCTCGCAGATGCGCATTCCCCTTCGCACCTGCATTCGCCCCCACGCCAGCCCCAGTCCGCATCTGCGCCAACACCTTCGCACATGTGGCCTTGCAGATGCGGCAAATTCCTTGCACCTGTGAGCACTTCCCAGTTCCATACTTGGCCACTTCTGCGGCTGATTTCGCGCACATGCGGCTTCGCACCTGCGATCAAAAGCTTCGCAGGTGCGATCACACCAGTAGGCAGCAGTTCCAGAAATGTTTCAAGTTAAATTTGATCCGTTAATCATCCGAAACTCACCCGAGCCACTCGAGACCCAGTCCAAATACACCAACAAGTCCTAACACACACCATTGACCTACTTAAGGCCTCAAATCACATCAAACAACCTCAAAAATACGAACTACACACGGATTCAAGCCTAATAAATTTTGAAATTTCTAAATTCTACAAACGACGCTGAAACCTATCAAATCACGTCCGATTGACCTAAAATTTTGCACACAAGTCACATTTTATATTATGGACCTATTCGAATTTTCAGAATCGAATTCCGACCTCGATATCAAAAAATCAACCCCCCGATCAAACTTTCCAAAAATTCATCTTTCGGCATTTCAAGCCCAATTCCACTACGGACCTCCAAATAATTTTTCGGACATGCTCCTATGTCCAAAATTACCTTACGGAGCTATTGGAATTATCAAAACTCTATTACGGGGTCGTTTACACATAAGTCGACATCCGGTCACTATTTTTACTTAAGCTTTAAACCTTGACACTAAATGGTCCAATTCATTCCAAAATCTCACCGGACGTGAACCATTTACCCCGGTAATTCACATAACAACTGTGAAGTATAAATTGAGCAGTAAATGGGATTGTAATACTCAAAATGACTGGCCGGCTCGTTACAGGCTTGTGACGAAGAATTGGAAAGCCCAAATATTTTCCAAAGTTGCTACTGATTTTGATATTAAGTAGAGTGGAAATATGAGTGGGTGTGCTTTTTGGACAGTTCTTGGAGAAAATGATCTTAGATTTTATATGATTAATTTTATGTCCTGATAAAACACAAAACATATCCAGACAATAAAGGATTGTATTGCTAGATTTGTCTTTAACCTTTGCCATGAGTGTGAGGTCGTCGGTAAAGAATAGATGAGAAAGCGGGGGGCTTCTGTTATTAAGCTTAATAGGGTCCCAATTTCTAATGTCTACCTAGTGATTTATAAGCCTAGATAAAATTTTCATATAAAGTATAAATATATATATGGTGACATAGGATCACCTTGTCTAATACCTAGGCTAGGACTAAAATAGTTTGTTCTAGAACCATTTACTAGGATCGAGATGTTACTGGTGGAAATACAAGTCATAATAAGCTTAGTAATTTTTGGAGGAAAGTGGAAGTATCTCAAGGTTCGGTAGATAAAGGACTATTCTAGTCTATCAAATGCTTTTTCTAGATCAATTTTGAGGATCATATACGCATTAAAATATTTGAAACAGTTAAACTTAGAAAGGATTTCTTGGATAACAATAGCATTATCACTAGCTCTTCTATTTTTAAGAAAACTAGATTCAAAGGGACTAATAAGATTATCCAGGAAAGGCTTGAGTCGATTAGAAATGATCTTAGTGATAATCTTATAAGTAGTATTACATAGACCTATCGGTCTAAAGTTATTAAGATTGTTCGCATTTGGAATTTTGGGGATGAGGCATAAATACGTATTATTGGTGGCTGAATGAATAGTTTGTGATGAAAATACATTATGGCAAAAATCTACAACTGATTGACCCACCACTTTCCAGTTTTTTTGGAAGAAAAAAAGGGTGACATCCGGTCCTGGGGCTTTAAAGGGTTTAAATGAAAAAATCGCCCTTATAACTTCACTATCTAGTAGAGGTCTATCTAGTGAAGAGAGGTCGATATTATTAAACGGAGTAGGATCATTTAAAATGCTTTTTCAGTTGGTATCAAGATGTGAGGTACGGAACATATCCTGGAAAATGTTTTGTACATGAGCCATTATGGATTGATGATCATCAATCCAGTTCCCATCTCATCTTTTAAACAAGTATGTATATGGTTAGAACAGGTCCTCGATCATGAAGATCGATCGATGATGGCATCTCAGTCAAAAGGTATCTACATGGAGGGATCGAACGAATTCCGAGATGGGGGCGTCAAGCATCGGGGCAAACATCGACCAACACAGGTCCCGAACATCGATGCCCGAAAGTGATCACCAAGCTCGAAACCAAGGCCGAGGTTCCGATCCGACACCGAGCTCGAGTTAGTATCGAGCTCACAGACAGAAAACTGTTACAACCGCACCAAGGGAGAGAATCTTAGCAGAAATTAAGGAGGAGACATACCATCTTGGGTCCTCCACTAGTAATATTATTCTACTATATTGTTATAGATAAAGTAGTAATCTTTGGCTATAAAAGGAAGATAGATTGTAATAAGAAGTCAGGTTCTGGCATATTAAGAATTCATTGTGTTTACCTTTCTAAGCTCACTAAGTATCTTCGTTCATCATTTCTATTTCACATAAAAAATATGTGTATTGTTATCTTCAGGTCAAAGGAATCTACCTATCCTTAGAACCATACACAAATTCAATGTTATCTGATTTTTGGGTAAACAGTCTGGCGCCCATCGTGGGGCTAAGGATAATAAGTGATTATTTAATACAAATATACAGTACACTCCAGCTTACAACTTCATACCAGCAATGGCTCAGCCAATCGACCTCGAAGCCGGCCTTTAGGATGAAACCAACAACTTAGTGTCCGGGGCCGAAAGGCTACCCAACAACAGCAACGAGGCTCGAATCGAGGAACCCGAAATTCGAGCCGAAGTACTAGTAGATATCAATTCACGAATAGCTCTAGAAGTGAATCAGCATTCTGAGCAGGAGAGAAGCGTTCAGGGCGGCGCTCGACCCATAGCCCGAGACACCCACAATACGGGGGAAATCGGGGTCAGCTTGCGTATGATTTTCGAAATGCTACAAGCCCAACAAGTAGCGATAGCTCAGTTACAGAGCCAAACTCACATGCAAAGTAAGCCAAACTCCAATCCACTTCTTCGAGAAGTAACCCCAAGAACGGAGCCCGAAACAGTGAAATCAAACGAGCGAGAATCAGGAACCACTCCTGAAATTGCTAAATTGATCGAGAAACTCACAAAATGAGTTGAAGCCAACGACAAAAAATTCAAAACATATGATGCTAGGATCGATCAGATCCCGGGGGCTCCGCCAATGATGAAAGGGCTGGATTCGAAGAAATTCATACAAAAGCCTTTTCCATCGAGCGCGGCACCAAAACCAATCCCAAAAAAAATTCCGTATGCCCCTAATTCCCAAATATAACGGTACGACCGATCCTAACGAGCATCTCACCTCCTATACATGTGCCATCAAAGGCAACGATTTGGAAGACGATGAGATCGAGTCCGTATTGTTGAAAAAGTTCGGAGAGACCCTCGCAAAAGGAGCGATGATCTGGTATCACAACTTGCCACCAAATTCTATCGATTCTTTTGCCATGTTAGCAGATTCGTTCGTAAAGGCACATGCTGGTGCCATAAAGGTCGTAACGAGGAAATCAGATCTATTCAAAGTAAAACAAAGGGGTGACGAAATACTGAGGGAATTCGTATCCCGGTTTCAAATGGAACGCATGGATTTGCCACCAGTCACAGACGACTGGGCCATACAAGCTTTCACCCAAGGGTTGGACGGACTGAGTTCGACAACATCACGTCGGCTGAAACAAAGCTTGATCGAATACCCTGCAATAACTTGGGCGGATGTACACAATCGGTATCAATCGAAAATTAGGGTCGAAGATGATCAATTGGGATCTCCGTATGAACCCACGCGTCAGAACCACACAACCACTAAAATTCTGAAGGAAACCTACAGAGAATAAAGGCCAAACAGAGACCGACACCAGCCGTACGTCGCAGATCAGATGAATCACAGTTCGGCACATGAGACAGTTCGGAATAACCGAAGGTATGATCGGGGGCAAAATTCTCGGGGACTTATGAGCAAGAGAGGCTTTGATAAATATGTCGATCCTATAGAAGTTCCTCGATTATCGGAATATAACTTCAACATCGATGCATCCGCCATCGTATCGGCTATCGGACGCATCAAAGATACCAAATGGCCTCGACCCATGCAGACCGATCCGGCCCAAAGGAACCTCAATCAAATATGCGAATATCATGGCACCCATGGTCACAAAACGGAAGAATGCAGACAGTTAAGAGAGGAAGTGGCCCGCTTGTTTAACAAAGGACACCTTAGGGAATTTTTGAGTGATAGGGCGAAGAACCATTTTAAAAACAAGGACTTCGGCAAGAAAAATGAAGTAGAAGAACCACAGCACATCATTCACATGATCATCGGCGGCGTCGATACCCCTCAGGGACCTATGCTTAAACGCACTAAAACGTCGATTGTGAGGGAAAAGCGATCTCGAATTCAAGATTACACTCCCTTAGAGATTTTACCATTCAATGATGAAGATGCAGAGGGAATCATCCAACCCCATAACGATGCACTGGTAATATCCGTACTCATGAATAAAATTAAAATTAAGCGTGTGTTAATTGATCCAGGTAGCTCGGCCAATATCATCAGATCGAAGGTCGTAAAACAGCTCGGCCTACAAAACCGGATCGTACCCGCAACTTTAGTTTTAAACGGATTCAATATGGCATGCGAAACTACCAAAGGCGAGATAACCCTACCGTTAAACGTTGCCGGAACAATTCAGGAAACAAAGTTTCACGTGATCGAAGGCGATATGAGATATAACGCCCTCTTCGGAAGGCCGTGGATACACAACATAAGAGCTGTACCTTCGACCCTACACTAGGTCCTCAAATTCCCAACACCAACAGGTGTCAAAGTAGTGTACGGAGAACAACCAGTCGCAAAGGAAATGTTCTCTGTCGAGGAAGCAAAACAAACATCTTCGTCTTCGCCGGTGAAAGGATCGGGTTCAAAAGGAGGCACAGTCGAAGACCGGAATACCAAATAGCAATCAAAGACATCAGCCTCGACCCAGCCAGGTAAGCAGAACATCGAAGAAGACAATGATCAGCGGATCCCTCGATCCTTCGTGACCCCCGATGCCTCCGATGCCACCAAGTCAATGATTGAGGAATTGGAGCAAATCATTTTGATCGAACATTGGCCCGAACGAAAGGTATACCTGGGAAGGGGTTTGAGCCCCGAACTCAGGAAGAAACTCATTCAATTTCTTATCGATAACATCGACTGCTTTGCCTGGTCCCATTTAGATATAACAGGAATCCCGCCGGACATAACAACACATCGACTAAGTGTGTCCCCTAGATTCAGACCGGTGAAGCAAAAAAGAAGACCCCAATCGGAGGTGAAGCACGCATTCATAAAGGATGAGGTAACTAAACTGCTCAAAATAGGATCCATTCGAGAGGTGAAATACCCCGAATGGTTGTCCAATGTGGTCGTAGTGCCTAAAAAGGAAAACAAACTTAGAATGTGTATAGACTACAAGGACTTGAACAAAGCATGCCCCAAAGATTCTTATCCACTGCCCAACATCGATCACTTAATCGATGCCATGGTCGGCCACGAGATCCTTACTTTTCTCGATGCCTATTTCGGGTATAATCAAATCCAGATAAACCCGGAAGACTGGGAAAAAACTTCATTTGTAACCAAATATGGAACATATTGTTATAATGTAATGCCCTTCGGGCTAAAAAATACAGGAGCTACTTATCAACGCCTAGTAAATGGAATGTTCGAAGAATAAATAGGTAAATCAATGGAAGTCTATATTGATGACATGCTAGTTAAGTCCCTGCGCGCAGAGGACCATTTGACCCATTTGCAGGAAACATTCGATATTCTGAGGAAATACAACATAAGGCTCAACCCCGAAAAATGTGCTTTCGGAGTCAGCTCGGGTAAGTTCCTCGGCTTCATGGTATCAAATCGGGGAATCGAGATTAACCCCGACAAAATCAAGGCCATTGAAGACATCACCATCGTGGACAGCGTGAAAGCTGAACAAAGGTTAACAGGAAGAATAGCAGCCTTAGGCCTATTCATTTCAAGATCATCAGATCGAAGCCACAAATTTTTTTCTTTACTAAAAAAGAAGAACGATTTTGCCTGGACACCGGAATGCCAACTAGCGTTACAAGAACTGAAACGATATCTATCAAACCCACCACTGCTGCACACTCCAAAAACCGACGAAAAACTTTACCTGTACTTGGCAGTATCAGAAGTTGCCATAAGCAGTGTCCTGGTTCGAGAAGAGGAAGGTACGTAATTTCATGTTTACTACGTAAGTCGGACCTTAGGGAAAGCGGAAACTAGATATCCGCACTTGGAAAAATTGGCACTTGCGCTGATTAGCGCCTCTAGAAAGTTACGACCGTACTTTCAGTGCCACCCCATAAGCGTATTAACCACCTGCCCACTTCGTAATATTTTACATAGGCCCAAACTATCAGGCCGATTGGCCAAATGGGCCATCGAACTCAGTGGGTATGATATCGAATATCGAACTCGAACGGCCATCAAGTCTCAAATTTTAGCAGAATTCGTGGCCGATTTCACGCCTACCCTCGTACCCGAAGTCGAAAAAGAACTACTGTTAAAATCAAATATATCGACGAGGGCATGGATCCTCTTTACGGATGGAGCTTAGAACGTAAAGGGGTCCGGGCTAGGCATAGTTTTGAAATCTCCCACGGGTAACATTATTAGGCAAGCTATTAAAACTATCAGGTTAACTAACAACGAGGCCGAGTATGAAGCCATAATTGCAGGTCTCGAGCTAGCTAGAAATTTGGGAGCGGAGGTCGTTGAGGCCAATTGCGACTCTTTGCTGGTGGTGAGTCAAGTAAACAAAACCTTCGAAGTCCGAGAAGGCAGAATGCAAAGGTATTTGGACAAACTGCTTATCACTTTGCACCATTTCAAACAATGGAGCCTACGACATGTTCCACGGGAACAGAATAATGAGGCTGATGTGCTTGCTAATTTGGGATCATCGGTCGAGGTGAATGATTTGAACTCGAAAACTGTCGTTCAACTTTCAAGATCTGTAATCGAAGAAGGGCACGCCGAAATAAATTCTATTATCTTAACCTGGGATTGGAGAAACAAGTATATTGAATACTTAAAAAACGGAAAGCTTTATTCAGACCACAAAGAATCCAGGACCCTTCGGACTAAAGCTGCTCGATTTACTTTGACTGCGGACGGAACATTATATCGAAGAACATTCGATGGACCGATGGCGGTATGCATAGGTCCGGGAGATCCCAATTACATCCTCCGGGAAGTACACGAGGGCACTTGTGGCAATCACTCCAGTGCCGACATGTTAGTTCGAAAAGTGATCAGAGCAGGGTATTATTGGATCGATATGGGCAAAGACGCAAAAGAATTTATTCGTAAATGTGATAAATGTCAAAGGTTTGTGCCAATGATCCATCAACCCGGAGAGCAACTTCACTCGGTCCTATCCCCATGGCCATTCATGAAATGGGGAATGGACATCGTCGGCCCCCTACCATCGACCCCAGGTAAAGTCAGATTTATTTTGTTTATGACTGACTATTTTTTTAAATGGGTTGAAGCGCAGGCGTTCGAGAAAGTAAGAGAAAAAGAGGTTACTGACTTTGTATGGGATCATATCATATGCCGATTCGGGATACCATCCGAAATAGTATGTGCTAATGGAAAGCAATTTATTGGCACCAAAATCACAAAATTCTTCGAAGACCACAAATTAAGAAGGATACTATCAATCCCGTACCACCCCAGCGGAAACGGACAAGCCGAATCGACAAACAAAACTATTCTTCAAAACCTGAAGAAGAGATTGGATGACGCTAAGGGAAAATGGAGAGAAATATTGCCCGAAGTCCTTTGGGCATACCGAACAACATCAAAATCTAGTACAGGGGCGACCCCATTCTCCTTAGTGTATGGCTCCGAGGCATTGATACCAATCGAAGTCGGAGAGCCTAGTCCCAGATTTCGATTCATGACGGAAGAATCAAATAACGAGGCTATGAACACCAGCCTTGAGTTATTGGACGAAGGACGAGAAGCCGCCCTCATTCGGTTGGCCGCACAAAAGCAACAAATCGAAAGGTATTATAATCGAAGAACTAAACTTCGCCACTTCAAGCCAGGGGACTTGGTGTTAAGGAAAGTCACCATCAATACTCGGAATCCAAACGAAGGAAAACTAGGACCAAATTGGGAAGGACTGTACCAGGTGCTCGAGAACTTTAGGAAAGGATCGTACAGGCTCGGCATCATAAACGGCAAACAGCTATCAAGCAGTTGGAATGTATCACATCTAAAACGATACTACTGCTAAGGTCAGACCTTCCCATATTTATTCAACTGTCCCGTACAGAAGTTCGAACAAAGAACAGAAGTAGATCTTTTTAAGCAAATGGGTTTTTGCGGCAAGGTTTTTAATGAGGCAACCATCGATCGTGCTGTGCTTTTAAACAATATCCGAGGCTTTCGACCCTTAGCCCAATCAGCCTCGAATACCGGGGGGCACCAGGCCCTCGAATACATCGAGTTCAAATGCATGAAAGTCTTCTCACAACAATAGAGGAAAAATTGTAAGAGCCAAAATAGTCAAAATGAACCATGCTCATATAGATTGGCACAAAACATATGTACAATGACTTGAGATTTATTATGCAACCGGGATTAACAGTCACTCGACCATTGAGCCTACGGGCCATATTATCTCGAGTTCGAAATAATCACTCGAATATTAAGCCTACGGGCTACCTCTATGCCGAGTTCGAAACACTCACTCGACCATTGAGCCTACGGGCCGCATTATCTCGAGTTCAAAATAACCACTCGAATATTAAGCCTACGGGCTACCTCTATGCCGAGTTCGAAACACTCACTCGACCATTGAGCCTACGGGCCACATTATCTCGAGTTCGAAATAACCACTCGAATATTAAGCCTACGGGCTACCTCTATGCCGAGTTCGAAACACTCACTCGACCATTGAGCCTACGGGCCACATTATCTCGAGTTTGAAATAACCACTCGAATATTAAGCCTACGGGCTACCTCTATGCCGAGTTCGAAACACTCACTCGACCATTGAGCCTACGGGCCACATTATCTCGAGTTTGAAATAACCACTCGAATATTAAGCCTACGGGCTACCTCTATGCCGAGTTCGAAACACTCACTCGACCATTGAGCCTACGGGCCACATCATCTCAAGTTCAAAATAAACACTCGAATATTAAGCCTCTGGGCTGCCGAGTTCGAACAAAGGACCCAATCGAGTTTGAAACGTTGAAAAAGCTACGTTTACTCAGAGTTTACGTTAATCATCACATTATCATCAACTCAACAAGCAAAATGTCACTCCAAATCTGATCGATCAAAATCGACCTTGTTATATATATATATACAAAATTGCCTACGTAATTAATTTACAGATATGAATAATTAAATTCTAAGCTTCTGGGTCGGGGTCTTCCCCATCCTCGGACCCGCTTTTGCTACCATCATCGTTATCATCATCATCATCATCATCATCATCAGAAGCCAAAGCTTCAGCTTCCGCTTCAAGCTAATTTACCTTTCTTACCTCTTCGGTAATGTCAAAACCTCGAGCGTGTATCTCTTCGAGGGTCTCCCTCCGAGATCTACACTTAGTAAGTTCGACAACCCAATGAGCTCGAGCATCGGCAGTCTTCGCCGTTTCTCGGGCCTCCACCTGAGCGGCCTCAGCATCAGTTCGATATACAGCAATAGACTTATCCGCCAAAACTTTCGACGACTCAACCTCTGCCTTAGCCTCAGCAAGTCGTGTCTCAAGCTCATCGATTTTTTTAGCCTGAACCGACACCTTTTACTTGACGTTTCGAAGTTGAACGTCAGCTGATAATAGCTTTGTTAAGATGGTTTCTTTCTCCGCGGCCAGGCGGTCAATGATCTCCTTCCACTGGTTGCATTCGGCTCGGATTTGATCGACCTCCTCTCGAAGTAACCCGATCTTCTCGATTTTTTGCTGCAACTAAGACAACGAAGGGTTAACTTCCACGGTCGAGTCGAATCCATACTTTAACAGAACGAGGCTCACCTGCTAATCGAGCTCAACCTCTTCTTCATGGACCTTAGCCAAATTCGCTTGAAGATCCTTTATAGCCTCGTCCTTTTTGCTGCAAAGAAGCCGAAGGGCATTTCTTTCACCTAGGACCTTCCGGAGTTCGGCCTCATACTGGCTAAGATCAACTCGAAACCTACCGATGGCCTGCACAGTTAGAAACATGAGTCATGTTTGGAAAAGAACAAAGAAACCAAGTATGGAAGAATCATTACCCGAATAATAAAACGTTGAGCCTCCTCTAACAAAAGAGAAGCATCACCGATATCGGAACTGTCATCAACACCAGTAAAACAATCCTTAAAAGGATCTGCTGCACCTGAGCCAGCACCAATATCGGGAGTTTTTAGCTCTCGAGCTTCTTTCAACGCCTCCTCAGAAAAAGACGGAAGAGAAGGCGAATGACCCATTGCCATTACCCCGAGCAAATCACTCGGAGTACTCCGATCGAGACTTAGGTCTTCGAAACCAACCCCGACGGGCACGGCCGCCATCGGCTCACCAGCTCTAGCAACCTCGACTGCTTTCGTTGGTCGGACTACCAAAGCCGAGGAGCTATCTTCTTCTTCTTCCTCCCTCAGGCATTGGACCGAGTCGATCGAAAGGGCAATGATTTTTCTCCTCATCTTTCGAGTTTTGGGCTTGGGGCCCTCCGGCCGAGAGGAAGCCCTCCGCTTCTTTTCTTTTCCCTGTTCTAGGACCAGGGACTTGTTTCCTTCATCACCGCTCGAAGGCCTCAAAACGGCATCCCTAGTTACACCTATATACAAAGGAAAAGTTGATAACGAAAAGAACGCAGAATATACCTCGAGGGAAATAGGAACCAAACCTCACCATGATTCTTGGCCTCCCATCTACCTTTTGCCAAATCACGCCAAGCGCGCTCGGCATATGATGAAGTCGAGGCTAACTTTCGAACCCAATCCTCGAGGTCAGGCACCGCATGTGGCATCCAAGGGGCAGCTGGACATCAGAAAATAATATCAGAAAATAGTAGAAAATGACACGAAAAGCAAACATGAATCACTTACGATCGAAATTCCATTTTTCAGGGAACGGCATCTTCTCCTCCGAGATAAGATCACGAGTCCTCACTCGAATATATCGACTCATCCAACATCGATCTTTATCTTCATCGATGCTCGACATCAAAGCCTTCGATGCTCGACGTTGTAGCTTAATTAGCCCACAAAAAATCTGAGGCCGATACAGTCGTATAAGGTGGTTCAGAGAAAAATCCAACCCACCGGCTTTGATAGAGAAGAAGCGCAATAAAATGACTATACGCGATAAGGAAGGATGAATTTGGCCGAGGGTGACCTGATATCTTTTGCAGAAATCAAAAATCATGGGATCGACAGCTCCCAACGTGAAGGGATAGGTGTAAACACTCAAAAATCCCTCCACATAGGTAGTGACGCTCTCATCGGAGGATGGGATTTGTAACACAACCTCAGAACCCCAGCTACAGTCTTTTCTGACGGCATCGAGGTGACCCTCCATTATAGAGCACGTATACATCGATACGTGCTCACACCGACTCGAAACGGACGAAGGGTTCTCCACCCTAAAATCAGTTTTTAAAATACACGGGCTGGGAACATAATCATGAACGGACGGCTCCATCGGCGCCTTATCGTCAAACGGCCATGAGGAGGAAGCTTTCTCCTTCTGAGGTTCGATTTTTGAAGTTTTTGCCATCGATATAAGAAGAAAAAGTCACAAAGGAAGGTGAAAGAGGGGACAGCACCAAAACTCTGGTATAAGCGACACTAAAGCAACAAAATAGAGAAGATAATCAAAGAGAATCTGGGAAAAGAGGAAGCGCAAAAATGGAAAACATTATATGGGAAACTATTTATAAGGCATGGCGGTTCGTTTTTAGCGGTGGCCGACCACCGACTGACACACATTAAATGCCTCGATAAAACCAAACCGATGGGACAGCTATCACATACATCATAGTCGAAGTCGATAGAAACGTCAGCATTGATTCGGTCGAGCCTTAGGAAAATCATATCGTTTCTCGTTATCACCTTTCCAAGAAACGAGAGGGCTATCTGTATACGGTTAGAACAGGTCCTCGATCATGAAGATCGATTGACGATGGCATCTCAGTCAAAAGGTATCTATATGGAGGGCTCGAACGAATTCCGAGATGGGGGCGTCAAGCGTCGGGGCAAACATCGACCAACACAGGTCCCGAACATTGATGCCCGAAAGTGATCACCAAGCTCGAAACCAAGGCCGAGGTTCCGATCCGACACGGAGCTCGAGTCAGTATCGAGCTCACAGACAGAAAACTGTTACAACCGTACCAAGGGAGAGAATCTTAGCAGGAATTAAGGAGGAGACATACCATCATGGGTCCTCCACTAGTAATATTATTCTACTATATTGTTATAGATAAAGTAGTGATCTTTGGCTATAAAAGGAAGATAGATTGTAATAAAAAGTCAGGTTCTGGCATATTAAGAATTCATTGTGTTTACCTTTCTAAGCGCACTAAGTATTTTCGTTCATCATTTCTATTTCGTATAACAAATACGTGTATTGTTATCTTCAGGTCAAAGGAATCTACCTATCCTTAGAACCATACACAAATTCAACGTTATTCGATTTTCGGGTAAACAAAGTAATATGGTTCCTTCGTCTCCTGTTGGTTGCAGTAATTAATATGAAAAATTCTAGTATTCGCATCACCCTCGTCTAACCAAGAGATTCTAGATCTAAGCTTCCAATAGTCCTCTTCTAGCTTAAGAATGGTGTTGTAGTCTAGTTTTAAGGATTTTTCAAGTTGCTGAAGAAAAGTACTAGTGGGGTATCTAGGGGAATTTTGAATACTATTAAGCCTAGCAAACAGTCTCCTTTTTTTTAATTAAAGAGATCTCCAAAAGTGTTCCTTTTCCAAACATTAATATTACGCTTAAAAGACCAAGTAGCATCACATAAATCTTTATCTTTCCAGCTAGAGTTATCGACATTAATGAAGTCTGGATGCGTGCACCAATTAGATTCTAGCTTAAATGGCTTCTCTATATTAATATTAGGCATAACACTAAGTTTCACAAGTAAAGGTCTATGGTCCGAGTGGGTTTTAGGAAGATGAGTAACTGAGGCTTCGGAAAATAATCGTAACACGGTCTTCATTTGAGAAAATCTTGTCTAATCTTTCCATGATTAAGCCCTTGTTCTTCTTTCTATGATTAGACCACGTGAATTTACACCCTTTGAAACCTAAATAAAAAAGATTACAATAATTTAAGCTAGACCAAAGTTTGCAAGACCTATTTAAATTAACAGGTTTTCCTCCAAACTTATCATCTGCCATCATAACATCATTGAAATCTCCTCCTACTAGCTAAGAGCCTTTATAATTATCATAGACATTCTCCAATTTTTTCCAAAGAGTGTTTCTAATAGACTTACTATTACTAGCATAAATAGTCATAAAGAGCCAAGAATATCGTTTAGGAAGAACCTCAACCATTGCATGAATTTCCTGATCCCGCCTAATAAAGTTATGAATTGCGATAACGTTATGGTCCCAAAGGATCACCATTCCACCAGATCTTCCCTCTGCGGGCACTTCTATCAACTTCGTAAAATTAAACTCATTTAGGAAGGAGTGGTGATTAGCCATCTTAGTTTCAAGAAGAGCTACCATGCATGGCCTATGAGTGACAACCATTTCCCTAAAGTTCCTTCGAAAATTATCATTATTAGCCCCCGGTATTCCACATGATGAAATTGGTGGCTCTATTCATGATCATGTTTGTTATTTGGTGATTCACATTCCACTTCTCCTCCGAAGGAAAAACTACGTCCTTCCTTAGGGATATCACTAGGATCATTGTGGGCTTTCCTACTGTCAGATTTTGTGGCGGCCTTATGTCCATGTTGAACTTGTACAGTGTAATTGGACAGTTGAATACATGCCTCTTTTCTTACCTCTCCTTGAAGAGTAAGATTATGACCTCGTTTAGATTTAAAAGCTCTGTTTTCGACCCCATGTTTGGAGGAATTATTTTCTTTATCCCCCGCATTGGATTTCCTTCTGGTTCTTGAACTTTGCATGGTGGAGGTTATTAAGCATTCTTTGGTGCTAGGTAGTTGTTCTATGCCTGAGGTTGTGCATTGTTCCTCTGAGTATTCTATGGCATCAAGATGGGGTTCAAATTGGTGATCCTCTCCGGAGAAAAGACCGGTAGATCCATTCCTAGTAGCATTGGGTTGAAGTGAATTGGAAGGTTTCATTGTCGTTGCATGGTTTCTGTTGGGTTGGTATTTATTGTTGGACTCAGTTGATTTAGAGTATTGTTGACCCATATAATTGTTCATGGATGGGTGTAGTGGGCACTAGGTCACCGGAAGTGGGCAAATGTTTAGTAATATAATCTTTAAAGGACAAGTGGTGAGGAGTTTAGATGTTGGTTATTAGTGGAGATGGTATTATCCATTTTGGGGTTATTTGAATTGGTAATCACAGAATTGTTAATTAAATTAGTTTGATCAAGGACAGTAGAATTAGTAGTCATATTTATTTTAAAACCTAAGTGTGTATATCTTTGATCCCAGATGTTGTAGTTACATGTCATTGTTTAACAATTATAAGATTACTATTGACGATCCAGCACAAATTGAGTTTCTATAAGTGGACAATCATTTATAGAGAACTTTCATTTGAATATCCTTCTCCTTCAAACCTCCCATGTCTCAGGTTATATATTTTTCCTTGATCAATCACGCAGATCGAGTAACATATTCTATTACTACATGTTAACAGAATATTAATATGATAATTCTCTTATCAAATTAGTTTCTTGATGCATATTCGAATAATTTGTGTATCAGTACTTACGTAAGACAAACCTTAAATAACATTAAATACAGTGTGTACACAATAAATTGCGTCAAAAAAATAATCGAGACCGAAAAATATTGCAACAATCGTAGTATTTTATTTCAAATAGTTTGAACAATCTCTATGATTCTTCTGATTCTTCTTTCCAACAGTAAATGAATTCAAAGGTCTTTGAGCTTGATCTTGAATCTATATTTGTTGCCACGAATGATGATCTTGAATTCAGCTAGCACGGACTTTGATTTGAACTCGTACTCTTTGAATGTTGATTCGTTCTTCGTCCTTGAGCTTGAACTTGAACTTGATTGCTTGAAGCTTGAAATTTGTGGAGGAATTTGCAGTGTTTGATCCACAAGCTCTTTCTTGCTTCTTGTTATAACTTCTGGTGTCATTTATGAGTTATGAAGACTCCTATTTATAGTTGTGGAAGGGAAGAGTTGTGATGAGAACAAACTCTTTCCGACCAATCAGATTGAAGAGTGACAAGGCCACATTTGATGGCCAGAACATGTCACTTGCACATGTGGCGCCATTTTATCGGCCATTTAATTTGACTTGGCATGCCTTGTCATTTGACACGTGACACGATCCTATTGGATCTTCCATTTGACTTGGCGTGCCACGCCATTTGACACGTAACACCAAACTGGGCCTCTAGGAGGATGATATATTTGGACTTAATGAAGTGGGCTCATCACTTTAGCCCAATTAAATGGGCTAGCCCAATGGATTAAGACTTATTTATTTAATCCATATATATTGGACTTGAGTAATTGATCCAATTATATCAGCCCATAATATTTATTTGAACTAATATATTTAATATATAGTCCAAATTATTTTATTGGATTTAAATCCAATAAAATTTAAATGCTTACAGTCTCTCAACTATTCCAAATTATCTGCTAAAATAATTTTTCTTTCCTTTTTAATAACAAAGTCACTTAACTATGCCTATACCACTTAGAAGGTCACTAATAAATAAAACTCTATAATAAATATTAACTGAGAATATGATAAAAGGTAACTAATATGTTAAAACAATTAAACTAATGGTGTACATTTATTTAATATTATCAATATATAAAACTTAAAGGCAAGTATAAGTTTTGAATTATAGTGTAATAAATCAACCAGTTGACAAGACAGCCTTCTTAGCTCAGTGGTAGAGCGCGTGGCTTTTAACCACGTGGTCGTGGGTTCGATCCCCACAGACGGCGTTTCGATAATCTGAGAGTTTCTTGGTTGAGGTCTTTGAGCAAATATTCCTTCCAACAAGAGCCATGTTTTTTTTTTCATGTTATAAATTCACTTAATATGGATATCCATTCAGTTGACCTTTCTTTATACATGTATCTATTAAATTAATTATTAATTGTTATAACTCTTCAATTTTTGTAACTCTAAGTTTAGATTTGTAAATCTATAAATAGGATGTTTCTTAGTTTATGAAGGACATACTTGAAGACAATAAGAAAGCTCTTGTCCTTTCTATCTACCTTTTTTGTCTACATATTTCAATATTTGTACTTTGAGTATTATTTCACAATGTTTCATAATTTAATGAAGGATAAACACATTCATCCTTCATCAATGGAGGACTTGCTTCTTTATGAGGTGTTAAAGTAGAGTTTTTGGTAAAAACCATTCAATTTCTGTTAGTTCACATTTTGTTGTACCATGACGAGCGAAACTATAATCATTCTTTTATCGGGCTCGATTTGAACTTTTAGTCTCGTTTCTTTTAATTGCATGTACGAGTAATAGAAAAGTACATAGCACTTTAGTTGGTTTGACCAACGAAAAGCATAGGTAAAAAAAAAAGTTACCAAATTTTCTTTCAAAGAAAGGTATCAAGCAATACTTAAGACCACCTTCTTTATAATATACTTCGTTAGCTGAGTATTTTGAGTTGGGACAGTTTTGATAAATAGTCGTTAAATAGAGTTCTCTACTTAATGTTAATCATCCAACCGTCATTATTAGAAATTAATTTTTCGTTATTTTCACTAAACTCCATTGTGTTTGGTCCAAAAATACTTTTTAATAAGTTTACAAACTTCTTTTGTTCTAAAGTATGAAACAAAAGGTTTTGAAGACATTCAAAACATCGTTTATTTTTTATCATAAACTTTTTTTTATAGCTTCAAATACTCTTCTTTTATTAAATTTCACTAGAAAAAGGTTTAAGTTTTGTCAGTGGACTTGAAATACTCCTCAGGCCCATTTTGCAATATGTTAATTCTCTGTTTGAAATAATCTCCAAATGTTGTTTCCAATATTTTGAAAGTTTTTTTTTTTAATGTATTTCTTGACTTCTAGGTTTACTTGTCGTTGCTTTCGTTCTGCCCTTTTGATTACAATACTCAGCTTTAGTTTTGTATCTTTGTATTTTTGCTTCGATTTTTTAATTGGTGTGTTTGTTGTTGCCTTCTTTTATATTTCCTAAACCGAGGGTCTTCCGAAATAACCTCTCTGTCTTCTTGAAGGGGTAGGAGTAAGGCATGCGTACATATTACCCCATACCCCATGTAATGACCCAACCGGTCATTTTAACTTTTAGAACCCCGTTTCCCTAAATAAAACTCTCCGTATGTACTTTATTAATTTATGACTTGCGGGGATGGTTGGTTCGGGATTTGGAAGCGTTCGGGTTGAAATCAGAACACTTGGTTCCTTAAGTTGGCCTTAAAATGCCAAGGTTGACTTTGGTCAATATTTTTAGTAAATGACCCCGGAATCGGGATTTGACGGTTCCAATAGGTTCGTATGATGATTTTGGACTTGGGCGTATGTTCGAATCGGGGTTTGGACAACCCGAGAGCGTTTTAGAGCTTAATAGTGAAAATCAACTATTTGAAGGTTTAATGTTTTTAAATTTGATTTGAAGTAGGTTTTAGAGTAATTGAAGTCCGTTTGGAATTCCGAGCCTGAGAATAGCTCCGTATGGTGATTTAAAACTTGCACGCAAAATTTGGTGTCATTCCGAGTAGTATAAGTATATTTCGACACGTCCGAAGTAAGTTTGTAGAATTTAAAAATTCTAAGTTGAATCAATTTGGTTTGAGGTATGATTCTTAGTTTTGATATTGTTTTACACGTTCCGAGGGTTCGAACGAGTCCGTTTTATGATTTCAAACTTATTGGTATGTTCGGGTGGGGCCTTAGGGGCTTCGGGTGTCAACCGGACGACGCTCAGACCAATTTTGGAAATTGGAACAGCAGCTGAAGCTTCCAGATTCTACTGCAATCGCACCTGCGCTTGGACAGTCGCAGGTGCGACCATCGTAGATGCGACCATCGCAGATGCGACATGGTGCTCGCAGAAGCGAAAAGGGGAGGGCATGCCATCAACCACATATGCGAAATTTTGGGGCGCACCTGCGAGCGCGCAGGTACGAGGCAAGGCGCGTGGAAGCGAGAAATGCGCAGGTGCGAAAGCTTGGGCGCATCTGCGGTTGCGCAGAAGCGGTCCCTTCGTCCGCATGTGCGAGAACACTGTTGGGCAGAACGTTTTAAAGGGGCGAGACTCAGCCATTTTAGCCCTTAATTCCTCCATTTTGGGGCGATTTAGGAGCTTTTTGAGAAGGGATTTCGACTAGCAACTTGAAGGTAAGTTAATTCTACACACTTTGAGTTAAATACATAACTTATGGATAGATTATAACTTGTAAATTTAGGAAATCAAGGGTTTAGTTGAAAAACCTAGATTTTTTTTTTATAAAAATGAGATTTTAACCACGAAAATAGTTATGGAATTGGATAAAAATTGTATATTTGAGTTCTTGAGATTATGGGTAACAATTTCCTCCGAAAATTTCTGGAATCCGGGCACGTGGGCCCGGGGTGAATTTTAGGAATTTACCATTTTGGATAGGGTAATTTATTTAATAGTCTAATTTTGAATTATTGAGCATGTATTAATTATTTTATATAACTTTTGGATTGTTTTGGATTTTTCGGCACCAAATTGAGATTTTACGCGATATTGTGATCGAAAAGTGGGCTTTGAAACAAGGTAAGTCTCTTGTCTATCCTTGTAAGAGGAAATTTACCCCATCGGTGACTTACATTAATAATTGTTGCTAATTGTAGGGGCTACGTACGCACGAGGTGACGAGAGTCCGTGCGTAGCTACTAATTATGCTATGTTCGGGTAGTTTAGGATTCAAATCATGAATTATTTGTGATAATTGCATACTTTATTTAATTAAATTACTGAAATTATATTGTAAATTGTTAGAGGAATTAGTAAAAGATTGAAACTTCATATGCTTGAATTGTGTGTAAATTATTTAATTGTTAATAGAATTTGAACATCCTATGTGTTAATATTATAATAACTTCTCATTCCGGAGGTTCATAAGAGAATGTCCTCCTTTCTTGTGGAGTGGGCCGAATACCTCGACAGTATAGATGCATCTATGGATCGCGTCGCACGTCCCTCGCCAGTGTATACGATACTCTGGATCGGGTCGTACGACCTCGGCAGAAATCGTGCCTAATAATAATAATTACACGATACCTTGATATTTTAATTGTTGCTTGTGAAGTTAATTGATAAATTAGAAATTGTTGAAAGATAAGTAATTATTTTTTCTGCTTGTTAAGAAAATTATTGTTGTTCACCTAAAAATCATGTTTAATTAAATATTTCTATTGCAATATTATTGACTCATAGTGAGTGTCAAAGTCGATCTCTCGTCACTACTTCTTCGAGATTAGGCTTGATACTTACCGGGTACACGTTGTTTACATACTCATGCTATACTTGCTGCACATTTTGTGCAGGACCTGAGACATGTACTATCGGAGGACTTATCGGCGCACACCCACGTTATCTAGAGGCTTAGTGGTAAGCTGCTTTTCTGAGTCGTTCTGCAGCAACTAGTGCCTCTTTTTGTATTTGTATTCTGTCTATTTTATTTTAGACAATATTTAGAATTTTGTATAATCTACTAGATGCTCATACACTTGTGACACCAGGTCTTGGCACACTCTAGTAGAATTTTTGGATTTAATTCTTTTACTTGGGTTTTAATTTATCTTATTTTCTCATATCTTTCTTAATTTTTGAAATTTCGAAGAGTTTGATTACTCAAATAATTTTTAAAGAAATGAATATATGTTTAAATCATTAGTTGGTTTGCCTAGCTGGGATGTTGGGCGTCATCACGACCTATAGGTGAATTTGGGTCGTGACACCCCACTTGTTGGATTACATTGAGTGTTGTTGTTGTTATTGTTGTTTTTATCTAATGCCAAGCATAATATTTCTTTTTGTCTAGTTCAAATCTTGCTTCTTTCATCTTTTGTGTAGCTAAACAATATTGCAATATTTAAATGAATAAGTTTGTTATTTATGTATTAAATCTTATTTTGTCCTATTTTAGTACAAAAAACACATATGCATCATTTTCTAAAACTAGCTTTAGTGTACATGCGTTGCACGTGTGGTTAGCGTCAATCAGTAAAATATGAGTAAATGAAGAACATGTAAATCAAGTTATCAAACGATAAGTTTTAAAAATGTCTACGTTAAGTTAATATTTTAAAATAAGAACTTTGTACAGAGAAAAGTATAGGGAGTTGTCATTTATTTGAACGAATACCAGAAAGAAAATTAATTAATGGCAACTAACTTAGAATATATTTTGTCTTTTAATGTTTCATTCGTATTGTTTTTAACGTTTGCATTTTTAACAGTTTGACTCTTACTACTATATTATAATATATTTTATTATAAATTTTGAAAAGAATGACTTGGATTTTTCGCAAATTTGTTAAATCAAAGACTTCTTTGGTTAATTAGGATTTTTCTTAACGTTAAAGATATTTTTGTTGTTGATTCAAATCTTATTAATAACTCATCCCAAGTTTTAAATATTTAATTATAATTATAATTTTTATCCAATAAGAATTTTACGTTCAATATAATAAAAAATTCGTTCAGGGTACACGCATCGCGCATGTATCCTATCTCAATGAGTGTTTGAGTTATGAAATAAAAGTATAAGTTCATGACAATAGTCATTAATATTGACATTGTACGTATAACTAACTCAATTAAGAAAAAAACGTCTCATAGAAATCCTCAATTATTTAGTTAATAAATCAACTTAAAATTTATGCCACATTTTTAATAAATAAAGTTAGCATGCTTCATTTTCATTTTCAGTAGTACACATAGTCATTGAAAATATAAATAGTGGATAGAACTTCACACACATAGAAAACAACTAATAATCCATGAATTTCAGATGAACACAAAATCTAAGTACCCTGAAAATGAGAAAAAGATATTCAAAAAGAATATTAAAGTAAGCTAGTAAAATACAACGGAGAATGACTCAGAATTATATTTCAAAGAGTATATTTAGTTTCGATATATCATTATTCAAGTGGAATTAGTATTTAAATAATTATAATATTCATTAACCCCATTTGACGTTATATTTGAAAATATTTAGTTTTATAACAATTTTAAAATTTATTTTTAAAAGGTAAAATGATTGATACACATTTCGATTGGAGAAAACGTATTTCTTCTTAATTTGAAGGGCATATCTTTGGAAAAAATCTTACGAAATTATAGTAATTCTTGTAACATGATATGGAATCTAAAATGATTGATATATGTGCTTTTTGGTAATTAGCGATATTTATTATATAATTTTATTATGATTCTTCAAAAGGCCATCAATAATTTTTTTTTTATATATTTTAGAGATTTGGAATAGAGAGGGTCGTCATATAGTTTTAGAAGAAATTGGTTCACACGTAAAATATTTGAGCACATATATTTTATATTAATTTGAAAGGCATATCCTTTGGGGTAAGCTTAAAAAAATTATAGTCATTTTTGTGCATAATAATAAATCTAACATGATCGAAATCGTTATATATTTTTAGTATAATTCTTCAAACATTCATCAAATTAACACTAATTAAAAAAATTGTATTCTTTCTTTTAGAGCTATTGGAATGAACCGCTAGGTCATATAGTTTCTAGAAAAAAAAATGAATAATTAAGTAACAATGTAAGGTCTAAAACTAACTAATACTGAATGTGTATTTTACAACCAATAACTTATTACGTATATAAAAAACTATAGAGGGCCATTTATTGGAATAGATGAAAAATAAAAAATAATAATAAATGTCAACTTTATTTTGAATACTTATTATTTCATTCTTATTTCTTCTATTTTGAATTTTAACCAAGTTAATTTTTAATACTATATTATAATTGATTTGACTTTATTTTCTTATTTCTTTCATCATCAGTGGTCTTTTTTTATTGAAATACATCTATTTAAGCCAAGACTTTTGTCAACTTGAAGATAGTTTTACTTGTATGATGAATTTGAAAAATAATAAAAATAATTTTTTTTGCTAATTAGTTATTCCAAATACTTAATTATTTATTTTCAGAAATAAAATATATAAATTTTATTTATTTATTTAAGTTATTAATATTAGCTCATACCAAATTTTAAATATTCGATTTTAATTATATTTTATCGAATAAAAATTCTTTTGTCAAATTGTAAGAAAATCAAATGAGTGGGAAATAGTTTTGTATATTTTAAAGTATTTAAGTATATAAAAGAATTTCACATAAATCAAAATATAAAAAAGTTACTCCGTCATCTTCCAAGAACGTCGTACGTCCTTTTTCTTTTCTTGGTATCTGTCCAAAGGATAAACTTCTAAATACCAAGTGGTTATGTCCTATTTGGTTAGTATTTTTAAGTCTTTCCTTTTCCTGCCATTTACATATAATTTAAGTATAAAAATTTATATAAAATAAAATGTTAATATTTTTGAAGTTCTAAATATTAAATTTTTATACGTAATCCAAATAAGGAAGAATGTAATATATAAAATTTAGTTTATTTTGTAGTCCTAATATTAGAAAAATAATTAAATGAGTATTCCTACATATTACAAAAATAATTAAATGAGTATTCCTGCATATTAAAAAATAACCAAATTACTATTTTATCTAATGTAAACTCTATTTTTGTAACGATCCGACTTGTCGTTTTAAGAATTAATGCCTCGTTCAGCGACTTAAGGTCTCGAGCAATTTCGTAATAAGTATTATGACTCGCGGGTATGGTCGAGTTTGATTTTTCGGAAGATTCGGAATTATTAAAATAAGCAATCCTTAATTAGAAGCTTAAATGGAAAGAGTTGATCAGAGAGTTGACTTTTGAGCAAACGACTCCGGAATGGAATTTTGATGATGTCAATAGATCTGTATGGTGATTTTGGACTTAGGAGCGTGTCCGAAAAATTATTTGGAGGTCCGTAGTGGAATTAGGCTTGAAATGCCGAAAGTTAAATTTTTGGGAAGTTTGATCGGGGGGTTGATTTTTTGATATCGAGGTCGGAATCCGATTCTGGAAATTTAAATAGGTCCGTTATGTCATTTAGACTTGTGTGCAAAATTTGAAGTCATTCCGAATTGATTTGATGTGTTTCGGCACAAGATATAGAATTTAAAAGTTCAAAGTTCATAGATTTTGATTTGAGGTGCGATTCTTCGTTTTGATATTGTTTGATGTGGTTTGAAGCCTCGACTAAGTTCGTATTGTATTTTGAGACATGTTGGTATAATTGGTTAAGGTCCCGAGGGCCTCGGGTGAATTTCGGAAGGTTAACGGAATGGATTCGGACAAAAAGGAGCTGTTGGAATTTTTCTGCTGCAGAAGCTGTTTTTGGACAGCAACTGGTACAATCGCAAAGTCAAATTTGGAAGCTTATATCTCGAAATGTATAAGGAATATAAAAATTTTCAAAACATGAAAGTTGTAGCCCTTTGATTCTAGTTTCCAGAATATTAAACCACACATCATTTGGACATTTATAAAGAAAGTTATGATGGATTGAATGAAGGCTGGTAGGGCAGTTTCGCCAGAAATTTCTGATGCGTGGAGACGATTTTGGAAGCTTATATCTCGAAATGTATAAGGAATATGAAAATTTCCAAAACATGAAAGTTGTATACCTTTGATTCTAGTTTCCAGAATTTTAAACCACACATCAATTAGACATTTGTACAGAAAGTTATGATAGATTGAATAAAGGCTGGTAGGGCAGTTTCGCCAGAAATTTCTGATGCGTGGAGCCGAATTTAGAAGCTTATATCTCACAATTCATAAGGAATCAGAAAAGTATCAAAACATGAAAGTTGTAGTCTTATGATTCTATTTTCCAGAAAGTTAAACCATTCATCATTTGGACATTTGTACATAAAGTTATGATCGATTGAATAAAGGCTAGTACAAGCAAGTTCTGGACTTTTAGTGACGGAAAATGGACTTTTAGTGACGGATGGGTAGAAACTTAAGGACCAAAAATGGTCATTTCCTTCATTTCGTTTTGAATTTTTGGAGCACGGTTCTTGGGTGATTTTTGGATGATTTTCATGGGAAAACATTGCGGTAAGTGTTCCTTATCCTATATCGATTATATTTCATGATTCCATACTCATTTACATCATGAATCTATGAATTTATGGAAGAAAAATCAAGATTTTTGTAAAATCATCCAAAAATAAAAATTTAAGATTTTGAGGTCGAGTTGTTATCGAATTTTGATAAAATTGGTATGGTGGACTCGTAATTGAATGGGTTATCGAATTTTGTGAGTTTCGCCGGATTCCGAGATGTGGGCCCCACAGGCGATTTTTGAGTTAAATTTCGGATTTTGTTGGAAAATTAGTATTTTCATATGGAATTAATTCATATAATTAGTATTGACTAAATTGAATTAATTTGAATAGATTTGAGCTGTCCGGAGGATTTATTAAAGCAAGACGGCTATTTTGGAATATCGGCATAACTTAAAAAGGGTAGGTATCTTGCCTAACCTTGAGTGGGGAAAATTACCCCTTAGACATTGAGTCTTATGTGAAAATTGTATAATTGAAAACCATGTACGCGAGGTGACGAGTACGTACTTGGTTTATATGTGCATATTATATCGGTTGAAATTCATAGACGCCCTTAAGTATTAAATTGGAAAATTATTGTAACTTATTAAATCCCTTATTTGTCATGCCTCATTCCTTGTTTGCCGAGATTGTTTTTATATGATAATTTGAATTGTCACTTGACTTTTATGTGAACTTTGTGTTTGTTTGAGTTGCCAATTTTATGAAAAACACTTTCATTATTAATTTTATGTATAGATAATTTAAATAGAAAATTTAGTTAATAAGATGAATAAATCTATTTATTTCTTGAAGTTGTGATTTAAAAGAGGTATTGTTCCTTGATGAATTACTTTTCAATTCACGTTGTTAAAAATTTGGTATTGAATTAAAAAGGCCGCGAATCATATTGAGGCAAAGTGCCAAATTATAAAATATTATTCGGTTGAGTTGTTCACTCCCGAACATTTTGTTAAGATGTTGTACACATTATGATCGAGTCGTGGGTTCCTTATTGTGAAAAAATAATGTATTATTGATTTATGTGGAAAGTTATAATATTTGAGCACTTGATGTGCAATTTGTGATATGTTGTAAGATTTGAGCATTTGATCTGCAATTTGTGATATGTTGTAATATTTGAGCACTTAATGTGTAATTTGTGATATGTTGTAAGATTTGAGCACTTGATGTACAATTTGTGATATGTTGTAAGATTTGAACATTTGATGTGCAATTTGTGATATGTTATAATATTTGAGTACTTGATGTGCAATTTATGATATGTTATAATATTTGGGCACTTGAGGTGCGATTTGTGAAATATTGTGATATTGATACGCATGCGGTGAGATAAGGGTAGCTTGAAACGCGTGGCTAGTAGGGGAACTACTAGAAGTCATGCAGTGATATAAGATCAGGGTGTTGAAACGCATGCGGTGAGAAAAGGGTGGCTTGAAACGCGTGGCTAGTAGGGCAACTACTAGAAGTCATGCGGTGTGATAAAGGTGGCTAAAAACGCGGGATGCTATTTTGAAAAAATAATAATAATTTGTTTAAAATTAAATATGAAGGCTCCCGCGGTGATATAAGAAAATGAGATATTGTGAATTTATTTATGAGTTGAGACTATGAGGCGATACCTAGGGAGTGCCCTTTTGTTGATATTTCTCTATGGTTACACTTGCCTTTGGTTATTTTATTTTTTCGAAATTTGTAAATTCTTGTATTTTCTGTGATGTATTATTTCACTTAATATTAAGTATTTTGTATTTCTTGATGTATTGTGTTGACTTCGACTTTTTCGTACGAGACTTTGAGGATTTGTATTTTTAGGTTGTACTTGTTTTTGATGATTGAGTTGTTTTAAATAAAAGAAAAATTCTAGTATGTTTTAATTTAATAAATTTTATATCCAAATCAGTAGTTTATCTGATATTTTATTTTAAGTGAAATATTATTTTCTCCACCCAAATGATCCTAAAATAAATTCATTCATTTATTAATTTCTTACTTGATTTAAGATTTTAACCTTACTTTATTGAAAAATAAATTGATCGTGTGGATCTTATATACATTGAGGATATTGGTACGTGAGTTGTCCGTGCAGTTGAGATATGAAATGAGGGCACGAGGTGCCGGAAAAATATGATGATTTAATTATGGGCATGAAGTGCCGTGGAGATATGAAAAATAGGCTGAGACCCGTGTTTATGAAAAATATGAAAATGGGTTGAGACCCGTATTTTTATGATTATGAGATAAGGTGTCACATGGTGACTTTTAAATTGAAGCATTATATTCAAAATATTTATTTGGAAGGATTTTTATTTAGAAAGTATTATATGAAAGAATTGTATTTGAAAGATATTTATTTGAGGAAAAATTATATTTGAAAGAGAGTTATTTGGTAGAATTATATGTGAAGGACATTTATTTGAAGAATTTGATTTAATTGGGTGTATTTGTATTTATTATTCGTCTGAGCAATAATTATGTTGTTCTTGTTATCATTGCTAGTTATTTTCCAGTATTATTTTCTATACTATATTGCACTGATTATTAGACTACTGAGTGTCTTGACTGTACCTCGTCTCTACTCCACTAAGGTTAGTCTTGATACTTACTGGGTACCGACCGTGGTGTACTCATACTATACTTCTGCACATTTTTGTGCAGAGCCAGGTATTGGAGGTATCGGACTTGAGCAGAGTTAAAGCGGGACCGTAAGGATTCAAGGTAGAGTTGTTTGGTCGTAGCAGTCCCTTGGAGTCTTTTCATTTCATCGTACTGTTAATTTTTAATCAAACATTATTGTATATTCGGTTCTCGTGATCATTTCATGTATTCAGTTAGAGTTCGTGACTCAGTACTACCAGTTTTGGGAGGTTGTTATATTTGTAATTATTTCCGTGTATATATAAAAAAAATGGCTTGAAATGTAATTGTAATTGGCTTACTTAGTCTTAGAGACTAGGTGCCATCACGACACATGTGGTGGGATTTTGGGTCGTGACAATTTTTAAAGGATAAAAAAGGCAAATGACATTTTGGTAAGGGCCTTCGTGCTTTTAATATAATATAGATATAGATATAGATAGATATATAGATATAGATTCTTTGCTGAAACTAAGCCATGAACTACAAAAGAAATAAGGTGTATTTGTCTATTTGTTTTAAGCTTGTCTTTCTTTTACTTTACTTTTAATCTTTATTTTTATTTGAATAATTTGAATGGAAAAATTAGATTTTATACTATATTTTTGTTATGCAAAAGAATAAAATTAAGGTATGATGTGTAAAATATGTCCAGAGAAGATTTAATTAAAGGATTATTTTGGTAAACAAAACACTAAAGCATTAAAATAAGTAAAAAAAGTTAAGCAATATTCGTTAAATTTTAAAACCATGAATATCTGTGATAATTTTAGAGCTCAAGGGGAGGTAAGTAGGAGCGTTCATGGTTCGGTTTGGGTCGGTTTTTCCCAAAAAAGAAACCAAACCAAGTAAGTTGATTTTTTAAATATTGGAACGAAACCAAACCAATTAAGTCGTTTTTTTATCGATTCAGTTTTATCGGATTTTCGGTTTTTTCGGTTATTTATCGTTTTTTCCCCTTAAATATGAGACACACTACCAAACGCATGTTGCGGCGACTACATTTTCAACGTAACACTATCAAATCAATTGCTCTTTGAGAAATCTATTATTTACCAAGATATATTGATAATAATTGAATCAGATAATGATGAATAATTTAAGTACTTAATTAAAAATTAATTATTTTTAATATGAAATAAATTCTTGTACTTAGCAAATGAAAACTACCAATCAAACTAGAAGGCAAAGAATTAGATTATTATAATAGCAAAAAATTAGACTAAAAATACAAATGACTAATATGTATCATAAAATTTTAGAAACTTTATATAAAAATATACATATATATAGGTGTAATAATAAATTTAAATAGCTACTTTTATAGTCTTTTGTTTTTTGTTTTTTTTTAAAAACGAAAGCTAAAAAGTATAGGTTGTGCTACAAGAAAAACCGACTTGTCAAAACTTTTATTTTTGCTAGAACGCTTGTTAACTGCGTCACCTTCTTCGACTTGCAATTTTCGAAACCCTAATTCCCATGGGTAGACTCGCCTCCGCCGTTGAAATCTCCGACGAAAGGCATCGCAGCTACGGGAACGGTGACGACGGCCGTTACTCCCCTCAACGCCACCGCTATCGAAGCCGTAGCCGTAGCCCTATCAGAAACCGAAATCGTAGCCGAAGCCGAAGTCTCAGAGGGAGCCGTTGCCGCAGTCGTAGTCCGGCATATAGTCCCTATAGAGGCCAGCAACCTAACGGCCGAAATGGTCGGCGATCATATTCTCCTGATCGTTCGTACCGTAGACCGAGTTCTACAAATGAGCCGCCTAGAAGATTCGGACGTGGTAAGAAACCCTACCTCGATAGAGATTATAGGAATGGAAAAATTGCAGATTCAGATTCGGATGAAGAGCTTAAAGCTAAAGGCTTGAATTTTGAAGAGTACCGAAGGCTAAAGCGTCAGAAATTGAGGAAACAGTTGAAGAATTGTATTTGGAATTGCACACCTAGTCCACCTAGGAATGAAAATGAACCAGAGTACGATGAACCTGATGAAATTGTAGAAAAAAGTGTAGATGAGAAGGTAAAGAAAACTGATGAATCCAAAAAAGATTTGAAATTTAGCAAATCTGAATCGGAGGCCTCAGATTCTGATTCAGAGGCTTCAGATTCCGAATCCTCGGAGGATTTGGAATCCAGGAAATCTAGGAAGAGGAAGAAATTGAGGTCTAGACGTAGAAGTAGGAGATCGAGAAGGGAGAGTGAGAGTCAGAGTGAATCGGAGGAAGAGTCGAGCGATGATTCAGAAGAAGAAGAGAGGAGAATACGAAGGAAGAAGTCGTGGAGAAAGCAAAGTAGTAGAAGGAGAGATAAAAGGGGTAAGAAGAAAAGAAGCAAAAGAAAAAGCTATTCAGATGAGAGTGAGAGTAAGAGCCAAAGCCAAGAGAGTGATAGTGATGATTCTGATGCTAGTAAGAAGCAAAAGCGCGATTTGAAGAGTAAGAAAAAGAAGGATGATGGGGATAGTGACATACCAGAAAAGAGCTTGGAATTGGATGGGGATGCTAGAATTAATGAGAAGGCCGATGAAACAACGATAGATGAAGTTGATAGTGAGTTGCTTGAATTCAAAGAACTGATTGAGGCAAGAAAAAAGAGTAATTTGGATAATGAGCCGCAAGTTGGTCCAATGCCATTACCCAGGGCTGAAGGGCATATAAGCTATGGTGGGGCACTTAGGCCTGGTGAAGGTGATGCTATTGCCCAATATGTTCAGCAAGGGAAGCGTATTCCGCGTAGAGGTGAAGTGGGTCTTTCAGCTGATGAGATTTCGAAATTTGAGGGTCTTGGGTATGTGATGAGTGGTAGTAGGCATCAAAGGATGAATGCTATTCGTATTAGAAAAGAAAACCAAGTTTACAGCGCTGAAGACAAGCGAGCCTTGGCCATGTTTAACTATGAGGAGAAGGCTAAGCGTGAACAGAAGGTTATGGCTGATTTGCAGCGCCTTGTGCAACGCCATATTGGTCAGGATACCGGTCCATCTCACGATCCGTTTGGAGGGAAGTCTGAAGAGGGTGCTGATGCTTGATCCTTTTGTATGTTGTTTTACTTTAATTTTGGTGTTACTGCTGTTACATGTAGAAATTAGGTTGTTTAATAGAAAATGGAGACATAAAAGTTTTATAATTACTTCTGTGTAAGCTGATAATGTTTGGTTTTTACTAAATGCTGTTTCACTGGTTTGTAGTTTAATGTGATTAGAGTAGATCTGAGCTTGCTGAAATTCGTTATGCTTTCTTAGATCTGCTTTCACACATGCCAACAATTCTCCGTACTCGTATGAAAGACTATGTTTTGTGGTTTTGGTTATGTAGGTTTCTCCGTACTCGTATGAAAGACTATGTTTTGTGGTTTTGGTTATGTAGGTCTCACTAGCTACTATTAAAACAGTACTCTGGGTTGTGGGTCTAGAATTAGGTAATTTAACAAATCTTCTTTCTACTTTGTTTCTAAATTCTAACAGCAGCATATTAGACATATCACGTATAGGGCGGAACAGATTCTAATTGAGCTTTGAATGAGCTAAAGTTCTCTAGCTAAATGCCTTGGCAAAGCATTTTCTGTAGTTATGAGTTCTGCTGCAGATGGGGAACCAGTCGGCTCTTCACACAGCTCCTGGAATAGTGTCTTGGTTTCAGCCACCCGTCTGTACCAGATTAACCGCATAAGGCAAAAGTATTAGGTCAGATGTTGTTACACCATTCCTATGCATTAACATCACAACTTTACCTTGTCAAAAAAGAAAAAAAAACAAACAAACTATGCATTGGACATCACTTTGTGAGGATATAGGAGATGTTTCTTAATATTCTTTGTTGAAGTCAAAATCTACTGAGACATGTTGATTGAACCTTAATTAACTTTTACTTAACCCTAGGCTGTAGTATCATTTTGCTCTAGTCCGTTCATGTGTAAATTTTGCTGGACCTACGAGCTTTATGCTGTGGTTCTAATTTCTCATTTGTGCTGACATGTGACGGTACTACTTAATCATTCAAATGTAATCCCAATGACCCAATCTGATAGCAAGTTATTGCTTTGCTAGTAATTACATTATTAGTCGTCTTCTTGTTACCACAAAGTAGTTGGTGTGCTAACCATATTGTTGACTATTATATTTGTTGATTAATTGCCTTATATGTTGACATGTCATCCTTTAATGTAGTTATTTTTTACTTTTATTTGATGAAGTAAGATGTTTCATTACTGGCATCAAGAAGGTGCAATAAGTACAAAAAAAGATGTGCTAGCTCTGGTACATGATTCGATGCTATACTGGGGAACTAACAAAAACAAAAAATCAGGGGGGGTTAGCCAAATATGAGACTACACTAAAGTCAGGGAGCTAATAAAGTCCAAAAAAGGATCAGCATTATTTGGAGTTGCTCCCACCAAATAAACAGTAGAAATCTAGCCTTCTAGGAGTGGTTTGGAGTTGAGATTCCATCAAATCATCTGCGGTTTCTTTTTGTCCATACACACCAATAAATGTTTGCGAGCTTCATTTTTCAGATTTTCTTGATATTTTTATCCACTTTCACAAACTCCAGCTTTCATACGCTTCTTTAATATTCTGAGGCATGAGTCATGACCTAACTGAGTCCAAAATTGAAGAACATATACCCTTGATCTGCAGCTACTGAACTGTGAGGAAGAGGTGACTGATGGTTTCTGTTTACTACTTACTTTTTACTTTCAAAATCAGCGATCCGATTGGTCCTGTATGTATTCAGTATTGCATTGTGGTTATTCTTCTATGTTATCTTTCTTTTGGTTGGTTACCAATTTATTTGTTCCTCCACCTTAAATTAGTCGGTAGTGAAATTTATGATGGTGCCTCTAAGTGGGAAGATTACCAATCTTTTTCAATTTATATAGCAGTGATATTTGATGTTACTAAAGTGGAAGCTGCCTACTGCTTGGAGGTACAGTTCTAGATGAGTTATAACATTTACTGTAGTTCTAGTATGTGGTTTTTCGCGCAACAGCTACGCAGTTTGCTTTCAAGGTGTCAACTTTAGTGTGGTTCGAGTTGGGTGCTGGAGTCATGTGAATTGGTTTGCAGAGAAGATATTTGTGAGAGGGACAAGATCAAAATTGTTCCTCATTAGCAATTTCGAGTTTTGTAATTCTCTGCTGCATTCTCATTCTTTATGGTTAAATTAGGTCCCCAAAGAGATGGTTGAGTGGGTGAGGCATATGAGTAATTGGACATCTTTGGTTTAAATCCCAGCTACAACACTAGGGTCGTTTGGTTTGAATACGGCTTATGCTGGGATTAGTTATGCTGGGATTAGTTATCCTGGTATTGTTTTTTATTTACTGTTTGGTATGTTGTATTAAAAATGATAATTGCATAATTTCTAAGAAGGTATAAGTTATCCCGACACTAATTATCCCACCCCCTACAAGGTATAAGTTATTCCGGTACTAATTTTAATCCCGGGATAACTTATACCAGGTTTGCTAACCAAACAAAGTATTAATGTGGTATTAAAATTTTATACCAGCACTATATCTACTTATACCTCATACCAAACGACCCCTTGTGAGCCCATTTGCTTGAGTCTTGGTGAGCCAGTTTACCAGACACAGATGCTTGTGGGCTGTAGCAGGCTGTCCAAATCTATCGTTTATGTGCATGGCTCCACTTAGAAATAAAAAACAATACTCCCATCACTTCACTTGAATATATTCGAACATTTTGTCCGGTTAAATTGGTACATTGGATTCTTTTCTGTTCATGACTTGACAAATAATTTGCTATGGTTTAATTAATTATTGTTCTTTGAATATGGTCTTGGATGCAACGGGTACCCTTGTTCTTCACATAAATTGGACAATGGCATTATTGATAAACGATAAGCACGTCATGGAGGAAGTACAAGAACTAGACATGGACGTTGGTATAGATAAATGGGTAGAAGAGAGCGATATAAAAAAAATTGGTATACCTCCGAGCTATTGTTAAAGGTAGAGGCATAATTTTTACTTTGTGGGTTTTGAATTTTAGAACGATAACTTCAAATGTTAATAACTGAACACAAATATTAATTTAGATTTAATATTGTATGTATTTAATAAATTTTTAATATAAATATATTATTTGAGCAAAAATTACTAAATTTTATTGAATCCGTATCTAGACTTCTATCTCAGCCCCTGACCATTGTTAAGGAAGCATTTGGATTATACCTACTTGGGCCAATTATAATACCTCGTGGAGCTCGTGATGATAAGGGGACTAGACTATTTGTTAATGCTATGAATCGAGATTCTAACATATGGTCAAATTCCCATAAATTCGATTTAGGGAGAGTTTTTACGACATAATTTCACTTGCGTGGTTAACCCTATGAGTTGTTCCCATTTGGCTATGTGTATATATTATAATTAGATCTGATCTGCAAGGACCATAAATAGAAATTGTTTGATCGTTTTAGACCTCAGTAGCAGTACGCGATTTTGTCTTTTTTACCAATTGATGTAGGAAGAACTCTGAACATATTTATTCCTTTTCGTATTCGCCTAGTAGTAAGCGGGTGATTGATAAACACATATTATTGAGGCCGTAGACAATGAATATCGTTATGGCAACCAATTCTGCATTTGATAGATCATATACCTACATCCACGTGATCGGGTTAAAGAGAAAACTAGCAAAAAATATAGAGTGTGTGTGCTGCGCTCTCTCCCTTCTTCCATTCGTAAAGCTGAGGCGGGAGAAAAAGCCTAATTCTCTAGTGTTATAGATTACCTTAGGAGACGATCTTTTCCAGCAATGAACTATGCTTTGTAAGTGGAACATCTTACAATTGCTCATTTGATCCAAGATTTCAAGTTCAACACTCCGTTAATTGCGCCTTTGGATATGAAAGAAAGCGTAGTAGCCTAGCTATAGTAGGTATAGTTACTCAAAGTAAATCCATAGAAGTGTTGATTACACCTCACTTTCAACACGAACTTTATAATCAGTTTTAAGATATTCCTTTTATTAGTTCAGATTGTTTTTACTATAATCACATATTTAAATTTTATAAAAAAGAGCATATTTTTAAGAAGTATTAACACAAATAGCCGCCCACTTAATAACTTAAATTAAAAATAACCGGTGAAGGTATAATATATGCATAATTTATGTATTATATGTGTATAGTTAATGTATAATCTATGTATATGGCTAAAAAAAATAAACATGACCGGCTATTTGTGTAAAGATCCTTATTTTTAATAATATGAAACTTTCAACTAAATAAATAAAAGAGAAATGACAATTACTTAAGAATATGTATCTAATATAAAGCACGTCAGATGATTGATCAAATGTTACTATCATCACGTTAGATCATTGACATCCCTTTCCATTATCGACTGCCTAAGATAGAAAGTTGGTTCACAGACTTGCTTGGACAACTTCATAATTTTTGAAACAAAAAGGGAGTTGACCTAAATATATATAATCTCGGAGGAGTAGTGTATAACTTTTACCTTTTTATATGGCAGGAACTGGAAAATAATGATTTCAAATTCAGTTTTCCGAAAAAATAAAATAATAATTCATAGCAACGCTATTAGACATAGGGCTGATAATTTTGTATCAATTCACCTCGTTTTATCTCAAAAAGATAATACAGTTTCATGCAAAGTCGATAATTTAACATAAGCGAAAGTGTTTATTGTTGAAATATTTCTTGCGGCACTTTGAGAAATATACAAGAGAATTGTTAAAGGAGCTTTGTATTAGAGCGTACTTGAATTGTTTGATTGGTGAATTACAAATGAATAGCCCCCTTTATATACTTTTCTTTTGATACAAATGGTCTTTTTTTTTTTATACAAATAGTTTAGACTACTTAATTCTTACATATTCATTGGACTATGAGGGTTCATCAAGAAATGGATAAATTTTGGTGAAGATATAAGAGAGTTATCTCAAATTTTGATCTGAGTTATATCTTAGTGAAACTACTTATAAGAGAATAATAAATAAGTGAAATTTGGACTTATTTACATAGGCATCCTCCTTTCATATTTATGAAATGAAAATACAAAGAGACAAATTTGCCCCTAACTTTTATTAGATGATGTAATTATAAGTTATAACCCTTCAAGTCCCATACATATAATTTGAAGTTTTTAAGTAGCACTTATTTCAGCGTTTTGCTTAACCCCTGAAACTTCCATAAAAATTTTCTTTTATTTTGCGTGTGGGTGTTAAATGTTAATTCTATATTAAAAATAACAGAATTTTTGAAGGGCTATTAAATTAAGTTAAAGTAAATAATTTAAAGAGAAATGACAGTTACTAGAAAATTGGTTCTGGGTAATTTATAAGTTTGGAAATAATAAGGGGAGTTAACGATAATATATAATAGCTCGGAGGAGGAGTCTATAATTTTTACTTTTCACGGCGCCGTGGACGACGGCGGTGATGAGGCCAAGGCTTGACGCCGACGAGTTCTTCACTGGTCGGATCCGGTCAAATATGGAGCTCAATCGACTCGAGTTTCTAGAATGAAGTCAGAGGTCAGTCATGCTAGCTGATTTGGTACTAAGACGATGTCGTTTAGCGTTGTGAAGAGTTTCTGGAATTTGTGATTCATACGATGTCGTTTAGCTGTTACATAGGATAACACTTTTCTGTTCCATAACAATGAATTTAATAATAAAATTTTAATTTTAAGTAACAATATACAATACAATAGGCTGATATTAAGATATTTTATTAAAATATTGGCTTGTAGGTTTGCCCGGGGGGACCTTTTTATTATCTTTTAAAACAAAAAAGGGGAGTTGACCTTAATATTTATAGTACAATTGTTGGAGGAGGTATCTGTAATTTTTACCTTAATATATTACAGTTTTCTGACAACTCCATAGTTGTCTCTCAATCTCTTTCATTTGTCACAACTCTGTAGTCATCTCTCTGTCTCTCTCTTATCTTAATATATACTGTAATGGATAGCAAGGTTACTCAGTTACAGAAGGCCGATATGGAGGCTATTCTTGGGCCTGACTCAGAGCCATTTGAAACATTTATTTCTGATCACATAGACAGCTCCGAGGAAAATGATTCGGAGGCTAAGTCCATATTTAACATGATGAGGCAGAAGGATCCAGAATCCCTTGCACTTAAGCTTGTTGACTATCTTGGTCCTTCCCACGACTTTTATACCCGTCAAGAGTGTGCTCTCCTCTTAAAGAAGTTGCTTAAAGATGATGACTTATGCACTTGGCACAAATTAAGTGTCTCCACTCAATCAAGCATCAAGTGTATGATCCTTGATTGTATGAACCAAGAAGAATCAGAATTCATCATCGGAGAGCTTCGTTACACTGTTTATACGCTGGCTGCTTCACCTCTTCCGGATAATAACTGGCCTGAGTTATTGCCCTTCTTGCACCAATGCGTCACTAATTCTAGTTCAAACAACTTTTTAAAAAAGTCAGTTTTCTTAATACTTGCGCAACTAGCTGAGCATAGAAGCGAAAAGATTGTCCTTTGGGTAAAAGATCTGCACTCAGTATTCCTAAATACACTGAATGATGATACCCTCGATCTCAATGTGAGGATTGCGGCCACAAAAGCTGTGATCAACTTCATTCAGTGCGTATCGAGCTCAAATGAAAAGGAGCAATTTCAAGATCTATTGCCAGGTGTGCTGAGGACGTTGGCTGACACATTGAGCAGCGGTGGGGACGAGGATGCATCATGGTACGTGCTGGCATTTTTAAAGGACTTGGCGAAGAATGAGCCTAGGTTCTTGAGGCGACAACTAGTGGTTGTTGTGGGTTCAATATTGGATATAGCAGAGTATGAGAAATTGCAAGAGGGGACGAGGCATGGGGCGGTTGAATTTTTGGTAACTTTGGTTGAGGCAAGCTGGGAGAAGACACCTGGGATGATGAAGAGGTTGCTCTCGTTTATTAGCAGATGTTTAACAGTGTTAGTGAATTTATTAGCCGGTATAAAGGATGACCCTGATTGGCATAGTGCCAAGACCAAGTATGATAGTACAGGGGCAACAAGTAACCACGGCTTTAGTGTGCACTTCATAGAACGGTTTTCTCGTGCATTAGGAGGTAAGTCTTTTGTTCATATTGCTAAAGAGCAGCTGTCTGCTTACTGGGATGCCCCAGAGTGGGAGAAGCGCCATGCAGCTCCCTTTGCACTTGCTCAGATTGCTAAAGGCTGCTCAAAGCAGGTACACCAAAAAGCACTTACTTATTATGGCTATATGTTTTGATTGTAACGGATATAATATTATTTCAACTCGTAGCATTAAATGTGATATGATTCCCCCCCCCCCCCCACCCCCAAATACTTGTCAGAATGCTTTACACTGTTTCATCATTTAAAGTTATCTCTTTGATTTTTTTCTTAGGCAAATACGTACCTCGGAATCATGGCTCTTTTTGCTATTATAGGTGATGATTAAGGATCTGGATCAACCGGTGAAAAAGGTTTTAAATTGTCTCCAAGATCCTCATCCTCGAGTCAGATGGGCTGCTTGCTGCGCAATTGACATGCTATCAACTGTCTACCATCCAGATTTTCAAGAACAATACCATAACCAAGTAGTTCCTGCATTAGCTGCAACTATGGATCATGTTCATCCACGAGTGCAGGTTTGTCCTATGTGATATGTACTATTCAGGGATGCTGCAAGTTTCCCCTACAACAATTGCCAGCTAAGAGAAGATTAGATTATCATTACTACATGAAACAACCAACAAAGTTTTTATTCTTACTGCACCTCTACAAGGTGGTCTTATGTACCATACAGTTGAAGTTCTTTAACCTTGCCTAGGTATACCCCTTTAATTTTTATTTTTATCCATAAAAATAATAATTGAGAACTAATATACCTTTTATATTCTAGTATATCTGATTCCTAAGAATCTTGGGCTTAAAACTAAATATTCCACAACTGTCGGAGTTGGCTCTTTATCGATCCACTCATCTTATTGCATTCTGCTTGATTTCTTGATGTAATTTTGAGATTACTCAAAGAAGTCTCTTCACTATATATTGCTTCATTTGCTTAGTCGCAACACTTGTTCCCAGTTGGTCCTCAACAATCACTTTTGCTTTTCTGCAATATGACGCAAATTAAGGATGTATTGTGTAACATCCCTTCTAGAATTTTGTAATACAAACATGTATTGGCTTCGGCAGTGGAAAATCTATTTTGTGACTTTATTTTATTTGCAATAAGATCTCTCTTCTAACTTACAAGAACGTTGAGTGATTGTAATATACTATGAGATTATAGAGGAAGTAATTATTACTAAATGTCAGGGAAGGTAACTAAAGTGAACCCGTAAATAAAGTTTGGAAATAAGCATAAGCCTAAGGATTTGGTAGATGTGAATCCATTCAGTTGCTGATGCCAACTAATTTGGTCCTTTTACCTTTTTGGCATTTTTATAGGCATCTGCTGCTGGAGCTCTATCCTTCTTCTGTGTGTCCAACAAGCCAGATTTTTTGATACCTTACCTAGATGGAATAGTTAACAAACTGCTTGTACTTGTACAGGTGTGCAACTATAGAGGCCACCAAATTTCGGAGGTATGTTACTTCTGACAAGTGCAAGAGACTAATGATGTCTTTTTCGGCATTTTGTTGCTTGAAATGCAGAATGGCAAACAAATGGTCCAACAAGAAGCATTATATGCATTGTCTCGTATAACTGAATCTGTTAAGGTATTAGCTGGTGCTTTTGTTCCTGACTAAGTTCTATTTTTGATTAAATTATCATCATGAAGGCTGATATATTATACGTAAACAGGAGTACTTCCGGACCTATTATGACACTGTTATGCCACAGTTGAAAGCTTTCTTGAGAAATGCAGATCTTAAATCCGATTTCATTCTTCTTGCCAGAGCGATAGAGTGCATGAGCTGTGTTGGGTCTGCTGTTGGCAGGGAGAAATTTAGAGAAGACGCAGAGCAGGTCTTCTTCCAACTATGCCCAGTACTGAGCTTCGATGCCATTGATTGAACACATATATATTGATGCCATGCTCATAGGACACATCTCTTTTAGTTCCTTACTCATGGAATACTGAACACGTATATAGATGCGATCGATTGGGGTTGCTTCGTTCTTGTTTCATTTGTTATGCTTTGTTTCATGGCTTTACCGTAGTCGAACCATAATATAGATTACTCTTGTTTAAGTTACTATTTCTTTCAACAATTATGTGCAACAAAACGTATGACGGTGATATCTCTCCGCTATCTCTTGGCATTCTTTTTCTTGTCTTGGCCTGTGCTGGTGTGAGCTTATTTTCCTTTGGTCATTTCAGAATATAGAGCTTACTTTTTATTAGTTTCCTTTTTTATGTTGTCATTAAAGGTCATCAAAGTGATTATGATATCATTACAAGGAATACAAGCGAAGGGGGATGATTCTCCAACTGAATACTTGCTAAGGGTATGTGTAGATCACTTAATTTTAAGATCAAATTTCTTTCTAGATTGGCCTCTTTTTATTTTCTTAATTTCATTGCAGGCATGTGCTGCAATTTGCGATTGCCTAGGACAGGATTTTCTTCCTTATATCCATAAAGTCATGCCCTTTATTATTCAATATGCTCAACTTGAACCTGCTATAACCATCTCTGTGAAGCGGAACCAAGTTGCAGCCTGTTTTATGCTATGCCGCTTCGCTGAGACATTAAAGGGAGACTTCTACCCATGGGTTTCCCAGGTTGGCATGAACGATCATCTGCACGTTTTCCTTTTTGTCATGTGCAGTTGAGTGATGTCAAATTAAACAGGTCATATCAATGGCTTAATGCATTAAACAGGTTGTTTCAGTCTTTATTCCACTTCTGAAATTCTATACCCACAATGGTCTCAGGAAATGTGCTGTTAATTGTGAGAATTCTCGTGATTTCATGTGGTTTTTAATTTTCTAATTTTTCAATTGCTGAAGCAATTTTCTAAATTTTTGCTGTTTAAGCCATGTATATTTTGTTGCGTTCTGCTAAACTGGCTGTTGAGAAAGGGATCGCACAAGGTGCAAGTGAGGCATATTTCACAAAGTTGTCAGACCATATAATGCAGTCTTTGCTAGATGCTTTGCATGAGGTTGTTCTTAACCTCAGTAATTATGTTTTTTTTTTGGGTTCGGAGATTGTTTAACTTCGCTCTATTTGGATAAAGAGAAGTGACACTTGATTTGTTATCTCATGCAGGAGCCTATGACAGATATATCTGCAGTCATGTTGAGTACATTGAACAATTACCTGCAGGTTCGGTTATGTCGAAGACAATTTCCTTAATATTCTTGATCCAAGTTTGCATTTTTTCCTAGTGAGGTGGTATGTTTCTTTTTAATTTTTATGTTCCCACTTGATCATAAGTTGGCTTTTACGTAACCACACAGTAAATAACTCCAATTTCTTCTCCTTCAATAGAAATCTACAAAAACACTCATCCAAACTCATATCAGTTATATTATACCAGAAGCAAAGAAAACTTGGTACATCTCTTATAAAGAGGAAGACATGGGAACAAAGAGCGCGCAAGGACTTGCATGCTAATATGTTCAGGGGATCAAGTAAAGTAGGATCTCCTTATTCAATTCTTACTAAGTGTGCATTTATACCTACAAAGACATGGTCAAACTTTAATAAAATTCTTAAAAATTGAAATGTGGAATCAAATTTATGATAGAGATACGGAAGTTACGAAAGTTATCTTGACTAGTGAGTCTGACAAACAGCTTAGTAACTTTGTATTAGATTGGCTCCATTGGGAAACTTCTTTCTAGTAAACCCCCTGTTACTCCAGCTTCTAGCTATTGCTTGAAATGTTCTATTTAGTACTATAAAAGCGAGAAATAGCAAGAGTGGCAGAAAGTGAGTTAGAATGGCAAAATAGGATTGTCATTCTTGTCCTTATGTTTCTTCTTTCAGATCAGTCCACTTCTCAATGAAGGTCAGCTTCGTAGAATAGTGACTGAGGTAAGGCATGTCATTACAGAAAGTTCAAACAGAAAACGAAAATTCAAGGAGAGAGCAAAATCAGAAGACTTTGATGCTGAGGAAGATGAATTGCTGAGGACGGAAAAATGGCAAGAAGATCATATTTTGTGGCAGGTATGTTCCATTCTAAGAATGAAGTTCAGATATAAATGACACACTGTTGTACTCTTTATGCAAGCCTCACTTTGGTTATACTTTTACTTATCGAATAACCTGAGCTTTTTCTTATTATCAGCTTTGTCGAATATTAAAAACATTGATCAAAATGGTGAAGGCAGCATTCTTTCCTTTCATTGACGAGCTGGCATCATATCTGATTCCTATGTGGGTGAGTTCAGGACATGATAGCCACTTCTATTCTACCACTCTACTTATTTATTCATATCTATGTCTTAATTTTTTTTTTAATTTAAAATTTTAAAATTTTTCTTGCTTCTATGAAGGGAAAAGATAAAACAGCTCAAGAGAGATGTACACCAACTGTTATCTTTGCTAGCCTAGTGAGGGAGTGCCCTGAAGCGGCTCTAAAGTGGGTTTGTGTGTATGAGATTTTCTTAAATGGTTGGGATCACCATTTTGATAAAAATTATTTCCTTTGTCAACTAGGTACTGTGATATATTTCTACCTTTGTTTTTGGATGCAAGCAATGACGAGAACCCAAGAGTTAGACAGGTTTGGCTATCTTAATGGTTGCTGCCAGGTTCTTTATTCAAGTTGCTCACGATATCATTTAACCAAACACCATCGATGACGTGTCCAGAATGCTCTTTATGGACTTGGGCTTTATGCGGAATATGGTAGTTCTGTTTTCAAACCTGTTGTTAAAGGTATAATACCGTTGAATGTGATATTGAGATCCTTTTCAACATGGGAACTTGACGAAAAATGATACTACATTTTTGTACTTACTACTAAATCTCATGACATGATTCAGAGGCTATTTCAAGGATCAATGTTGTGATAATGCATTTATGTGCTCGTGAACCTGAGAATGAATGTGCATATGATAATGCTGTTTCTGCACTGGGTAAGATATGTCAGTTCCATCGGGAAAGTATCAATTCAGCCCAGGTTTGTCCTTCTTGAAATCCTTATTATTTATTTGTCTATTCATTCTTAAGCCTACAGGTCATATATGCTTGAGTTGGAATTCTGATATTTAAGGTGTACATTTAGGTCTTTATTGCAAACTTCCTTGCATGCATCAAATAGTTTGAGAGCTGCAATTATTTTTTTATGGTTCATTTTAATCTTTCTCATAGCCGCTGATTCAGTTCTATAAGTTGAATTGCACTAGAATGGGATATAGTAGTGTGACCTTCTTATTCAACATAAAGAGATTTAAAAGAGGTTCCAGTAATTCCTGTCTTATTCATTTACTTATTTCATCCTTTATTTGAAAAGTGTCTTAGTTAACCCAACAAGAATATTGTTATACTATGCAACTTAATATGATTAATAAGCTAATGATTGATTGATATGCTTGTACTTTCTACACTTTCTAAAAGTTAGTTCCAAATTGCATAATTATTGCCATTTCCCTAGTTATTAAGACTTTTTTATTTTCTCTCTTTCTGTTGTTCTCCGGACTATTTAAGACACTCGTATTTTCCTTCCTTTCATGAAAAGGAAAAAAAGTATTTATTGCTATACATGTATATTGAGATTCCTCTGTTTCCTTTAAGTTATACTTGCTAATGGAGATCCCTTTGAGTTTATTTCCTTTTTTCACCTACTCCTTTTATCTCATATTATATGACACTAATTGACTTGTCTAGAGTTTGAAATGTTCATTTGACTTATGGTAGTGGAAGAGAATATTACTCCAACTAATAGTCGAAAATCTAGTTTGGTTGATATAACATGGTATGGCGTATCAAAGTTTAAAATTTTAGTTTTAAATGAATTTGAAATCTACAAAATTGTGAAAGTTGTATGGTAAATATTATTAGTCAAATGGCGTCAAACATTTTAAGATGTCCTTCAGATAAATTGGGTTGGAGAGAGCATTTGATTTAGCTTTACCATAAGATACTTTACTAAGCTCAAAAGTGTTTAAAAAAGAAAGAGAAGAAAATACTCAAAAGACACTTTTACATTATCTTTTACATTTTCAGTACCTTTTAAAAAGACTGCAAACAATTGCTAACATGGTCGTTGGTGCAATTGTTTGTGCCTTTTGTTAATACCTTCTGATAAGAGTCTGTTTCATTGTGCATGCGCACAAATGTTGAAATATGGTAAAGCATATTGCTTTTGATCTTCACAGATAAAGTGATGTTCCTCCATTGTACTATTTAATCTTGCTATAATTTCTTCACAATTCTAATTCCAAATCCTTTGGTAGATTGTTCCGATTTGGTTGAATTGCCTGCCTATAAAGGGTGACCTGGCTGAAGCCAAATATGTTCATGGCGAGCTATGTTCGATGGTTGAAAGGTACTGGATTAGTTTGCTCTAGTTTTCATCCTTTTCTGGTCTTCGCTTTACTATTTTAAATCTTCATTGTTATCTGTTTTACGTATTTATTTTGGAAAACTAGAAAAGAAAAGATTACAAAATGGCAACATATGATTGGAACTATTTTTTGAAAATATAATTCCAAGTGTTATGCTAGCATGTTTCCTGATTTCACATCTTGGGAAATCTAACCCATCACTAGCCAAACAAACTCTTGAAGTATCATTTAGCATTGTAACTAGTTTACAAGTTTGCAACAGTGCAACAACAACAACAATAACTAAGCCTCAGTCCCAAACAAGTGGGGGAAGTTTATGACAGTGCAATTGCAACAATGTTTATTTTATATGTTTTAGAAATATTTCATTAGGATGTGCAATTCCAAGTGTAGGCTTTCGTGATAAGAGATCCCCAATTTCCTTCTGATGTATATAAAGTATATGATCTTTGTAGCATTTACAAGCCTTTCTGATTGTAGTATTTAATGAATTTTTAGTCTTCAATGTTTCACTGAAAGGTTGTGCACAAATTTAGCCATTTCTTGAACCTATAAAAACAAAACAGAAAATTACCATTAATATAGAAAAATACATGTAGAAATAAATTTTAATTGCACATAAACCTTATTATCTACAAAGTTTACTTCTTTTGCAAACATGTAGAGAAAAGATACAACCATTATTATGAAAAAATGCATAATGCAGATAGTTGTAAACTATTGAAGGTTTCGACACGATAGTTTCTTACACTGCACTTGCACATAATGCCTCGGCATTTGACCAAGTATATAAAGGATGCCATGGTGGCACAATTGAATCACATAAGTTGTGAACTACTAAATTAAGAAGACGCCGCACAAATATATTCATGTAACGACCCGGCCGGTCGTTTTGAGTATTACAACCATGTTCTCCCATTTATTGCTCAATTTATACTTTACAGTTGTTTTATGATTTACCGAGTTAGTTGGTTCGGATCCGGAAGGATTTCGGAGTGAAACGAGATACTTAGTTTCATAATTGAAAATTTAAGTTAGAAAAGTTGACCGGATATTGACTTAGGCGTAAACGATCTCGGAATTGAATTCTGATAATTCCAATAGCTCCGTATGGTGATTTTGGATTTAGGAGCGTGTCCGGAAAATTATTTGGAGGTCCGTAGTGGAATTAGGCTTAAAATGGCGAAAGTTAAATTTTTTGGGAAGTTTGACCGGGGGTTGACTTTTTGATATTGGGGTCGAAATCCGATTCTGAAAATATTAATAAGTCTGTTATGACTTGTGTGCAAAATTTGAGGTCAATCGGACGTGATTTGATATGTTCCGGCGTCGTTTGTAGAAATTGAAGGTTTCAAAGTTCATTAGGCTTGAATCTACGTGGGATTCGTATTTTTAGCGTTGTTTGAGGTGATGAATAAGTTCGTATGATGTTTTGGGACTTAATGGTATGTGTGGTTGAGGTCCCGGGTGGCTCAGGTGAGTTTCGGATGCTTAACAGATCATTTTTGGACTTGGCTTGATAGCTGAAGTTCTCGTTTCAGCAGGTTATGGTTTCTTTGTACGCGATCACATGGATTCATTCGCTATCGCGTAAGCTTAATTGAGGCAGTGATGATTTTGTGCTTCGCGATCGCGTGAATTGGACACGATCGCGTAGCTATGCGAGTTTGTTATCCGCGAACGCGTGAAGAAGGTCGCGTTCACGTAGAGTAAGTGGAGCAGAAATAGAGGTCACGCGTTTTGTGCTTCGCGATCGCGTGGACGAGTTCGCGATCGCGTAGGCATGTGAGAGTGAGCTTCGCGATCGCGTGAAAAAGTCCGTGATCGCGTAGGGTTCAATCTGGGCAGTGAAAAACTATGCTTCGCGATCGCGTAGAGCAAATGATTGGGCAGTGAGTTTAAGTTCTGACATTTTTGACGGATTTGAACTCGGGAAGAGGCGATTTTCGGTAGTTTTTCAAGAAAAACAACGGGTTAAGTGTTCTTAACTCAATATTGGTTAAATTATCCTAATCCATGGTTATTTTTATCATTTAATTGGTGAATTAAGTTGGAAAAATTTGAAAACCCTCTTGGATAAATTTGAGGATTTTAGGGTCGAATTGTTATCGAAATTTTTCTCATTTGCAGGTCAGATAGAGAACTTATTGGTCCCAGCTATCAGTACATTCCAAAAGTTATTTCAGTTTTTGCGGAGGTTAGTTTGAAATCAGAACTATTAGATACTAGATTAAGTTCATGACTGATATAAAATTTCCCAAGAAGCTTACCGGCATTACTAATTTACTGGTAGGGAAGGAAGGTAACCCTTACGATAAGAGAGTCTATCTTGCCCAGGCTATTATGCTATTATCGGATCAGTTATTAATGTCCCATGTAGCTCATTACAAAAAAGTAAAAAATGCATTTGAAATCTTATGAAACGTTAAAAATTACACAATATTTCATGCTTTTCTTCTATTTTTTGAAGTATTGATTTGACTACCAGTTCTCTAGGAGAAAATATACTATTAATAACATCTAAAGTAGAGAGGTCAGTAGAGAGGTAAAAAGAAGTCCAACTAATACTTTTCAAGCATCTAACATTAAATTACATTCTCATATTCAATTCCCTTTTGATTTAAATTTCATCTAGATGGTTGACTGATCTGCCGATATGAACGTATCATTATATTGTGGATGTTGCCTATTAAACCAAAACTTATGTATGTATAAACATTCGGTAATTGAATGTTGGTAATTAATGTATTACTTTTTTTAAGAAAGAAAAAAAGAACACAATCAGCTCCTATTGCGATAGAGAGGTTAAATTTAGTTCATGCACTTATATCTTATACCATCTTGTGATCTTATAGTATAGAAATGAGTTGATCCTTTCATTTTTTTTTGCATACTAGAGGTTTAGTTTTATTTTGTGAAAAGAACATTGTTATTATTTCATAAAATAACTTGCCTCTAAGGAATAACTTATAGGTAATAGTTACATACTGAATATAAAAGAAGAGTTTGTACATTTTCTTATTGTGCTAATGCTGGGCAAAAACCAATCTTAAATTCTGAATATGAGATTGTGATAAGATACAAATTATATACAGATATATATTTTGACCCTTATTAAATTTCTTGTTGTTGAGAAATTACATACATTTAATAGGGCCTTTAAATAGGGAAGGGAAAAATAACCAAGACTATTAAATAGCAAAATGAGAAGAGAAAACATACCGTGTTTGAAGATTGATGAGTAGCAACACTCTTTGAGACCTGCAACAGATGTTAAAGTTGTAATTGTTCGAATCCGCTTGTCCACTTAAAACACATACTAAAAGTTATAACTGTTTGATTAGCAACATTTAAGCAAAAGTAATAAATGATAATAATCAGTCACTTCTCCTAACTCACGTTTGATGAAGACGTTTGGCGTTTGTAGTTAAGTAATGAGGTAAACAATTAAAGTTAGCGGGTAAAAAAGAGGAGAAAAATTCAATAGAAGGAGAAAAAAGACACATGTCATTCTTAGCTTTTGAGCGGTGCCAAGTCATCCTCTCAAAATGTTTTTAACTTAAACTCTAAGCTTTTTGAATTTAAAGATGCAAAAGATTTAAATACATTTCAATATTCGAGCACTAAAAATATTATTTTATAAATTCAATAAAAAGAATTATAACCGCGCGAAGCGCGGATCAATTCACTAGTGTTATTAAAAAAGGCATGCAAGAAATCATCTAATTTTGTATTCTACATTGGCGTACGTGAGTTGAAATTAGGGCTGGCAAGTGGGCCGGTCCCGGGCCTAAACGGGTCAAGTGGGCCGGTCCAAATAGTTCCGGGCCCGGTCCCAAATTAAACGGGTCCGGGCCTAAACGGGCTTTTTGTAAGGATCGGCCCGGGATCGTTTAGACCCGGGCTAAACGATTCCGGCCCGCGGGATAAACGGGCTAAGTGGGCCCAACATATTTTTAAAAAAAAAAATTAAATAGATATTAGAGACAAAAGGATGTTAAAAATAATATTTAAGACAATGCTTTGTAAATTTTATTATAGAATTGTGACCTAAATTTTAATATTTAATATTTAATATCGAATATATATAGTATATAAGATATATATAAAAGCTATATTCGATAAGCTATATATACATCTTATATATAGTATATAAGATGTATATATAGTATAGTATAGTATAGTATATATATTAAATGTATAAGTAATAAGCTATATTCGATAAGTTATATATACATCTTATATACTATATATAAGATGTATATATAGTATAGTATAGTATAGTATAGTATATATATTAAATGTATAAAAAGTTTGGGGTTAAAACAAAGTTGGGGGGTTAAATGACTTTTTTATAAATAGCCAACGGCTATATTTTTTTTTTAAAAAAAGATTTTTTTTTTCTTTTAAAAATATAGCCGTTGGGACCGTTTGGCCTGCTAAGGGACCGGTCCGGTCCCTGGCGGGCTAAATGGTCCCGGGCCTGGCGGGCCCAAACCATAGGATCGGCCCACGAAATCGACCCAGGCCCACTAAAATCGGGTCCCGGGCCTAGACCGCCCCAATTGCCACCCTTAGTTGAAATACGTGGTTCCAACGAAATATTTTTCTTCTCTCACTTTCGACGAATTCCTCCGTGAATATGAAAGAGATATCGATATCCGAGACATGGAGGGTTTGGGATTCTCTGTGATTAGGCGCCCTGATTATAAATTTAATTCCGTTCTTGAATTCACCAAATTTGATCTCCGCCTTTAACTACAAGAAAAATATGGCACGTAACCAACAAAGATATATATTGTAACAGGTTGAGATTTTGTCTTGGGCTTTCTATACTCAACTCTAGTGTGATGACCCAAATTGTCATCTTTTAAATTTAATAAGTAATTCTGTATTTTAAGACCTCAAAAAATACCATTTATCCTTCCTCGACTTGCATGCGCAGTCTGTAAAATTTTATGGAAAGTTTTCATGTGAAAAATGAATTAAAATGTGAAATAGAGCTTTAAAATTCAAGTGAGTTGACTTTGGTCAACGTTTTTAGTAAACGGACCCGGATCAGTATTTTGACAGTTCCGGTAGCTCCGTATCGTGATTTGGGAATACGCCCGAAATTTAATTTGGAGGTCCCTAGCTCAAGTTATGACCATTTAACGGAACTAACAATTTAAAGGCTAAATATTTCAAGTTTAACCACGGGGTTGACTTTTTGATATCGGAGTCAGTATCCAATTCTGAAAATTTGAACAGCTCCGTTATGTCATTTATGACTTGTGTGCCAAATTTGAAGTCGTTCCGGATTCATTTAATATGTTTTGGCACGAGATTTGCAATTTGAAAGTTTAAAACTCAAAGTTCGAATCAGAGTGTGAATTATAATTTCAGTGTTGTTTGACGTGATTTTAGACCCCGAGTCAGTTCGTATTATGTTACAGGACTTGTTGGTATATTCGAATGGGGTCCCGAATACCCCGAAAGTGAAACGGATCGAAATCGGAACAAGAATTGGACTTAAGCAAAAATCTGAAATTTGGGTTCTGCTATAATCGCACCTACAGAATTTTGACCGAAGGTGCGAGCTCGCAGAAGCGAGACATCCATCGCAGATGCGGCCTTCGGAGGTGCGGCCCTTGTGCGCAGAAGCGGACGTCGCAGGTGCGAGATTTTGTCCGAAGATGCAGAACCTCGCCTGATAGCCCCTTTTCGCAGATGCGAGATTTTTCTCGCAGATGCGAGCTCGCATATGCGAACCCAGGCACCGCAGATGCGAAAATGCTAGGCAGAATACATAAAATTGGGTCTTAGCCATTTTTACTCATTTTTGAGTTTTGAGTCTCGGATTTGGGCGATTTCAAGGGGAATTTTCACGACTTTGAACTGGGTAAGTGTTCTTTATCATAAAGTGATTATATTTCACAAATCCATATCTATATTCATCATTTATTTCGGATTTAGATGGAAGAAATTGGAATTTTTGCAAAATTTTCCAAAAATAAAAATTTAAGATTTGAAGATCCATTTGATATCGGAATTGGACAAATTTGGTATGGTTTAACTCGTATCGGAACGGGTGTTCGGATTTCGCGAGTTTTTCCGGAATTTAAGATGTGGGTCCCACTGTCGAATATTTTAATGAATTTCGAATTTTTATCCGAAAAATTTATAAATTCATATGGAATTAATTCCTATGATTAGTATTGAATATATTGAATTGTTTGTGAATAGATTTGAAGCTTTCGGAGGCAAATTTAAAAGAAAAAGCTATGGTTGAATAATTGATTGGAATTTGCAAAGCGAGGTAAGTGTCGATGTTAACCTTGACTTGAGGGAATAGAACCCTTAAATTGTTTGTTATGTGAATTGTATGTAAACGACATATAGGCGAGGTGACGAGTGTCTATACGTCGTCAAATTAATTGTTTGCCTGCTTACTTAAAAAATCATAAATTATTTTTAATCATAAATTAATTATTATAATAATTGTTTCTCTCTTATTCTTTGCAAATATAAATTCTTGAATTCCTGCATTAATTGTTACATGCTATTTGAATTATGTGCCTTAATTGTTATTTGACATTTAGCATATTAAATATTAAACTGCCTATTTGCTCCCTGATTTCCATAATAATTTGCTATTTGTCATTGTTTGCTTCAGAATTAAATCATAATTATTGTATGCTTGTTGTCTTGAAATTCTATATTAATTCTTACATTTATTGAAAAAATTTCTTCTATAAGAATTGGTAAATGAAAATGTTGGAGGAGCGGGTTGCACGCCGCAACAAGATTGATTATAATGAATATATTGGAGGATCGGGTTGCGCGCCGCAACAGACTTATTAAAAGTCAATATTGGAGGATCGGGTTGCACGCTGCAACCGACTTATTAAAAGTCAATATTGGAGGATCGGGTTGCACGCCACAACAGACTTGTTAAAAAGTTAATATTGGAGGATCGGGTTACACGCCGCAACAGACTTGATTAAAATGAATATGTTGGAGGAGCGGGTTGCACGCCGCAACAGAACTGAATGTGGATATATTGTGAGAGCGGGTTGCACGCTGCAACAGAAATAATGGAAATGATAATTGGTTATGACTACTGAGTTGCCTTCAATTATTATAAATGAATTACTTGATTTATTCCTATTATTGTTGTTGCTACTAATATTGCATACAGGTAATGTAAGTGACCCGCCTTAGCCTCGTCACTACTTCGTCGAGGTTAGGCTCAGCACTTACCAGTACATGGGGTCGGTTGTACTGATACTACACTCTGCACTTGTGCAGATTTTGGAGTTGGTCCCAGCGGCGTACCATAGTTTTGCTCGGATTTCAGTTATTCAGAGGAGACTTGAGGTATAACTGCATGGAGTCCGCAGTTCTGAAGTCCTCGTCTATTTTACTTTGGCTGTGTGTTTATTTCCAGATAACTTTATTTTATTCAGACCTTTATTTGTATTTATTCTAGAAGCTCGTGCACTTGTGACACTAATTCTGGGATGGTATTTAGACACCGTTGTTTGATGCATTATTTTACTATATTTTAAACTTTGCTTCCGCATTTGTTTCCTTATTATTAATAAATTTAAAATTATTTTAAAAATGGATAATATTATTCTAACGTTGACTTGCAAGTGAAATGTTAGGCGCCATCACGGTCCGAAGGTGGGAATTTCGGGTCTTGACAGTTGATATCAGAGCACTAGGTTACATAGGTCTCACGAGTCACGAGCAAGCTTAGTAGAGTCTGGAGGATCGGTACAGAGATGTCTGTGCTTATCTTCCAGAGGCTATGAAGTTTAGGAACAAGTTTCACTTCTATTCTACTCTGTCGTGCGATTTATTTCTATCATTGACGATTGAACTCTTCTATTCTTGTCCTCTCGCAAATGGCGAGAACACGCACTGCGTCTACAACTGGACAGGAGCCAGAGCCCCCAGTGACAACTACAATTAGGGGCAAAGGCCGAGGCCGAAGTAGAAGCAGAGGTAGAGCTCAGTCCAGAGCTCGAGCATCCGCACCTGTTGTAGAACCTTAGGTGGATCTTCAGGAGGAGGTTGCAGTTCAAAATGTAACAATTGGACCAGTTCAGGTCCCGGAAGGTTCATAGCCACTCCAGCAGCCCCGCCAATTGGGGTAGTTCAGCCAGTTGTTGTGGCACAGATCGGTGATAGGCCCGCCATGTCTTTTGAGGCCTTATTGAGATTGGATAAGTTCACTAAGCTCTTTCCAGTTCACTTCAGTGGTGCACCTTCTGAAGACCCACAGAATTATTTTGAACGCTGCGGAACATGGGTATAGTTGAGACTAATGGGGTTGATTTTGCTGTATTCCAGATGACGGGTTCCGCCAAGAGGTGGTGGAGAGATTATACATTGACTAGACCAGTTGGATTGCCTGCACTTACCTGGTAGCAGTTCTCTCAGCTATTTCTGGAGAAGTTCCTTCCTATCACACTGAGGGAGGATTACCGAAAGCAATTTGAGCGTCTACAGCAGGGCAGTATGACTGCTACTCAGTATGAGTATCGTTTAGTGGATTTGGCCCGTCATGCTCTCCTTTTACTACCTACTGAGGGAGAGAAACTGAGAAGATTTATTGACGGACTCACTCACCCTATCAAACTTCAGATGGCCAAGGAGACCGGAAGTGAGATTTCTTTTCAGGCGGCTGCTAATGTCGCAAGGAGAATTGAGATGGTTCTTGCACAGAAAAGAGGGCAGAGGTCTGATAAGAGGCCTCGTCAGTTCGGTGGTTACAGTGGTGCCTCGTCTGGAGGTAGGGGTAATTTTGGTAGAGGTCACCCTCCCAGACCGTTTCATTCAGCACTTCATGTATCTCCCGGTGCTTTGGGGAGTCATGGTCCTATTATGCCTTACTCTGGGCAGCCAGTATTCAGTGCACATTCAGCTTCTATCAGTGCACCACCACTCCAGAGTTACTACAGTGGTTATCCGGCCCATCTGGGTCAGCTTCAGCTTCAGCAGCCACGGCATCAGGATTGGTGTTATGAGTGTGGGAACATTGGTCACATCAGGAGGTATTGACCTAGATTGGCGAGTAACAGATCTCAACAAGATTCTCGTGCCATCATACCGGCACCGGTTGCTTCACTGCCTGCTCAGCCAGCTAGAGGCAGGGGTCAAGCAGCTAGAGGTAGAGGTCAGGCCATTAGAGGTGGAGGTCAGGCCATTAGAGGTGGAGGTCAGACCGTTAGAGGTGGAGGCCAGCTAGTCAGAGGCCGTCCCAGGGACGCAGTTCATAGTGGTGGGGCCCAACCCCGATTTTATGCTTTTCCAGCTAGGCCTGAGGCCGAGTCATCTGATACTGTGATCACAAGTATTATTCCAGTTTGCCATAGAGATGCTTCAGTTCTATTTGATCCAGGATCTACTTATTCCTATGTGTTCTCCTATTTTGCTTCATATTTGGTTGTGTCTTGTGATTCTCTAAGTGCTTCTGTGTATGTATCTACACCGGTGGGAGACTCTGTTGTAGTATATCATGTCTATCGTTCGTGTGTGGTTACTATTGGTAATATTGAGACTAGTGTGGATCTTCTACTTCTTGATATGGTAGATTTTGATGTCATCTTGGGTATGGATTGGCTGTCACCTTATCATGCTATATTGGATTGTCATGCCAAGACAGTGACCCTAGCTATGCTGGGGTTACCTCGGTTAGAGTGGAAAGGAACTTCTGGCCATTCTGCCAGTAGGGTTATTTCTTATATGAAAGCTCAGCGTATGGTAGAGAAAGGGTGTCTAGCCTATTTGGCTTATATTCGCGATCCCAGTGTGGATGTCCCTTCTATGGACTCAGTACCAGTTGTTCGTGAATTTCCAAAAGTATTTCCTGCAGATTTGCCGGGGATGCCACCCGACAGGGATATTGGCTTCTGTATTGATTTGGCTCCGGGCACTCAGCCCATTTCTATTCCACCATACCGTATGGCCCCGCCGGAGTTGAAAGAATTGAAAGAGCAGTTACAAGACTTGCTTGATCAAGGATTCATAAGATCCAGTGTCTTGCCCTATGGTGCACCATTATTATTTGTAAAGAAGAAAGATGGCTCTATGCGGATGTGTATAGATTATCGGCAGTTGAACAAGGCCACTATCAAAAACAAATACCCGCTGCCAAGAATTGATGACTTATTTGATCAGCTTCAGGGTGCCAAGGTATTTTCGAAGATTGATTTGAGATCTGGTTACCATCAGTTGAAGATTAGGGCATCTGATGTCCCTAAGACAGCTTTTCGGACTCGGTATGGGCATTACGAGTTCCTAGTAATGTCATTTGGGTTGACAAATGCTCTAGCAACATTTATGGATTTGATGAATCGGGTGTTCAAGCCTTATTTGGATTCTTTTGTGGTTGTATTCATTGATGATATCTTGATTTACTCCAGCAGTTGAGAGGAACATGAGCAACATCTTCGAAGTGTGCTTCACACCTTGAAGAATAATCAGTTATATGCCAAGTTTTCAAAATGTGAGTTTTGGATAGACTAAGTTGCCTTTTTGGGGGCATGTTGTATCAGCAGAAGGCATAAAGGTGGATCCTAAGAAGATTGAGTCTGTTCAAAATTGGCCTAGACCTACTTCAGTTACAGAGATCCGGAGTTTCCTAGGTTTAGCAAGTTATTATCGTCGCTTCGTGGAAGGGTTTTTATCTATAGCAGGACCATTGACCAGATTGACACAGAAAGGTGTCCCATTCAGATGGTCAGACGAGTGTGAGTTGAGCTTTCAGAAGCTCAAGACCGCTTTGACTACGACGCCAATATTGGTATTACCCATAGGTTCAGGATCGTATACGGTATATTGTGACTCATCTCACATTGGGCTTGGTGCAGTATTAATGCAAGATGGCAAGGTAATTACATATGCGTCGCGGCAGTTGAAAGTTCACGAGAAAAATTATCCTGTTAATGACTTAGAATTGGCAGCAATTGTTCATGCGCTGAAAATTTGGAGGCATTACCTCTATGGTGTCTCGTGTGAGGTATTTACTGATCATCGTAGCCTCCAATATCTGTTCAAACAAAAGGATCTTAATTTGAGGTAGAGAAGACGGATGAAGTTGTTGAAAGACTATGATATCACCATTTTGTATCACCCCGGAAAGGCCAATGTGGTGGTCGATGCCTTGAGTAGAAAGGCTGTGAGTATGGGTAGTCTTGCGTATATTCCGGTTGGTAAGAGACCATTAGCTGTAGATGTTCAGACTTTGGCTAACCAGTTCATGAGGTTAGATATTTCAGAACCCAGTCAGGTTCTAGCTTGCACGGTCGCTCGGTCTTCTTTATATGAGCGCATCAGAGAGAGGCAATATGATGATCCTCATTTACTTGTCCTTAAGGACACGGTGCGACACGGTGATGCCAAATAGGTTGCTGTAGGGGAAGATGGTGTTCTGCGAATGTAGGGCCGTATTTGTGTGCCTAATGTGGATGGGCTTCGTGAATTAATTCTTGAAGAAGCACACAGTTCCAGGTATTCTATTCATCCAGGTACCGCCAAAAATGTATCAAGATTTCCGGCAACATTATTGGTGGAGGAGAATGAAAAAGGATATAGTTGCACATGTAGCTCGATGTCTGAATTTTCAGCAAGTTAAGTAAGAGCATCAGAGACCTGGTGGTTTGTTTCAGAAGTTAGAAATTCTTGAGCGGAAGTGGGAGCGTATCATAATGGATTTTGTTGTTGGGCTCCCACGGACTCAGAGAAAATTTGACGCAGTTTGGGTCATTATGGACAGGTTGACCAAGTCAGTCCATTTCATTCCAGTGGCAGTTACCTATTCTTCAGAGAGGTTAGCTGAAATTTACATTCGTGAGATTGTCCGCCTTCACGGTGTGCCCGTGTCTATTATTTCATATCGAGGTACGCAGTTTACCTCACATTTCTGGAGGGCTGTATAGCGTGAGTTAGGCACGCAGGTGGAATTGAGTATAACATTTCATCCACAGACAGATGGACAGTCAGAGCGCACTATTCAGATATTGGAAGATATGCTCCGCGCTTGTGTTATAGACTTTGGAGTTTCTTGGGATCAATTCTTGCCACTTGCGGAGTTTGCTTATAATAATAGCTACCAGTCGAGTATTCAGATGGCTCCATATGAGGCATTATACGGAAGGCGATGCCGATCGCCAGTTGGTTGGTTTGAAACGAGAGAGGCTCAGTTGTTGGGTACCGATTTGGTACAGGATGCCTTGGATAAGGTAAAGATTATTCAGGATCGACTTCGCACAGCTCAGTCTAGGCAAAAGAGTTATGCCGACCGTAAAGTTTGTGATATTGCATTCATGGTAGGAGAAAGAATATTGCTCCGGGTTTCACCTATGAAAGGTCTAATGAGGTTCGGAAAGAAGGGCAAGTTCAGCCCTAGGTATATCGGACCCTTTGAAATTCTTGAAAGGGTGGGTGAAGTACCCTACATGCTTGCATTACCACCTAGTTTATCAACGGTTCATCAGGTGTTCCATGTGTCTATACTTCGGAAATATCATGGTGATCCATCCCATGTATTAGATTTCAGCTCAGTCCAATTGGACAAAGATTTGACTTACGAGGAGCCAGTGGCTATTCTAGCCCGGCAGGTCCGACAGTTGAGGTCAAAGAGTTATCCTTCAGTCCGGGTGCAATGGAGAGGTCAGTCGTAGAGGCATCTACCTCGGAGTCCGAGTCAGACATGCGGAGTAAATATCCACACCTTTTCTCCAGCTCAGGTACGTTTTCTAACTCCGTTCGAGGACGAACGTTTGTTTAGAGGTGGAGAATGTGATGACCCAAAATATCATCTTTAAATTTAATAAGTAATTTTGTGTTCTAAGAGCTCGAAAAATACTATTTATCCTTTCTCGACTTGCGTGCGCAGTCTGTAAAATTTTCTGAAAAGTTTTCATGTGAAAAATGAATTAAAATGTGAAATAGAGCTTTAAAATTCAAGTGAGTTGACTTTGGTCAACATTTTTAACAAACGGACCCGGATCAGTATTTTGACAGTCCCGGTTGCTCCGTATCGTGATTTGAAACTTGGGCGTATGCCCGCAATTTAATTTGGAGGTCCCTAGCTCAAGTTATTACCATTTAACGGAACTAGCAATTTAAAGGGTAAATATTCCAAGTTTGACCACATGGTTGACTTTTTGATATCGGAGCCGGAATCCGATTCTGAAAATTTGAACAGCTCTGTTATGTCATTTATGACTTGTGTGCCAAATTTGAAGTCGTTCCGGATTCATTTAATATGTTTTGGCACGAGATTTACAATTTGAAAGTTTAAAACTCAAAGTTCGAATCAGAGTGTGAATTATAATTTCAGTGTTGTTTGACGTGATTTTAGACCCCGAGTCAGTTCATATTATGTTACGGGATTTGTTGGTATATTCGAATAGGGTCCGAATACCCCAAAAGTAAAACGGATCGAAATCGGAACAAGAATTGGATTTAAGCAAAAATCTGAAATTTGGGTTCTGGTATAATCGCACGTGCAGAATTTTAACCGCAGGTGCGAGCTCGCAGAAGTGAGACATCCATCGCAGATGCGGCCTTCTCAGGTGCGGCCCTTGTGCGCAGAAGCGGACGTCGCTGGTGCGGCATTTTGTCCGCAGATGCGGAACCTCGCCTAACAGCCCCTTTTTGCAGATGCGAGATTTTTCTCGCAAATGCGAGCTCGCATGTGCGAGCCCAGGCGCCGCAGATGCGAAAATGCTGGGCAAAATACATAAAATCGGGTCTTAGCCATTTTTACTCATTTTTGAGTTTTGAATCTCGGATTTGGGTGATTTTAAGGGAGATTTTCACGACTTTGAACTGGGTAAGTGTTCTTTATCATAAAGTAAATATATTTCACAAATCCATATCTATATTCATCATTTATTTCGGATTTAGATGGAAGAAATTGGAATTTTTGTAAAACTTTCCAAAAACGAAAATTTAAGATTTGAAGGTCCATTTGATATCGGAATTGGACAAATTTGGTATGGTTGAACTCGTATCGGAACGGGTGTTCGGATTTTGTGAGTTTTTCCGGAATTTGATATGTGGGTCCTAGTGCCGAATATTTTAATAAATTTCAGATTTTTATCCAGAAAATTTATAAATTCATATGGAATTAATTCCTATGATTAGTATTGAATATATTGAATTATTTGTGAATAGATTTGAAGCTTTCGGAGGCAAATTTAAAAGAAAAAGCTGTGGTTGAATAATTGATTGAAATTTGCAAAGCGAGGTAAGTGTCGGGGTTAACCTTGACTTGATGGAATAGAACCCTTAAATTATTTGTTATGTGAATTGCATGTAAACGAAATATAGGCGAGGTGACGAGTGTCTATACGTCGTCAAATTAATTGTTTGCCTGCTTACTTGAAAAATCATAAATTATTTTTATTCATAAATTAATTATTATAATAATTATTTCTCTCTTATTCTTTGCAAATATAAATTCTTGAATTTCTGCATTAATTGTTGCATGCTATTTGAAATATGTGCCTTAATTGTTATTTGACATTTAGCATATTAAATATTAAACTGCCTATTTGCTCCCTGATTTCCATAATAATTTGCTATTTGTCATTGTTTGCTTCATAATTAAACCATAATTATTGTATGCTTGTTGTCTTGTAAATTTATATTAAATGTTACATTTATTGGAAAAATTTCTTCTATAAGAATTGGTAAATGAAAATGTTGGAGGAGCGGGTTGCACGCCGCAACATGATTGATTATAATGAATATATTGGAGGATCGGGTTGCACGCCGCAACAGACTTATTAAAATTCAATATTGGAAGATCGGGTTGCACACCACAACAGACTTGTTAAACATTTAATATTGGAGGATCGGGTTGTACACCGCAACAGACTTGATTAAAATGAATATGTTGGAGGAGCGGGTTGCATGCCATAACAGAACTGAATGTGGATATATTGTGAGAGCGGGTTGCACGCTGCAACAGAAATAATGGAAATGATAATTGGTTATGACTGCTGAGTTGCCTTCAATTATTATAAATGAATTACTTGATTTATTCCTATTATTGTTGTTGTTACTAATATTGCGTACATGTAATGTAAGTAACCCGCCTTAGCCTCGTCACTACTTCGTCGAGGTTAGACTCAGCACTTACCAGTACATGTGGTCGGTTGTACTGATACTATACTCTGCACTTCTTGTGCAGATTTTAGAGTTGGTCCCAGCGTCGTACCATAGTTTTGCTTGGATTTCAGTTATTCAGAGGAGACTTGAGGTATAACTATATGGCATCCGCAGTTCTGAAGTCCCCGTCTATTTTACTTTGGCTGTGTATTTATTTCCAGGCAGCTTTATTTTATTCAGACCTTTATTTGTATTTATTCTAGAAGCTCGTGCACTTGTGACACCAATTCTGGGATGGTATTTAGACACCGCTGTTTGATGAATTATTTTACTATATTTCAAACTTTGCTTCGGCATTTGTTTCCTTGTTATTAATAAATTTAAAATTATTTTAAAAATGGATAATATTATTCTAACGTTGGCTTGCCTAGCAAGTAAAATGTTAGGCGCTATCACGGTCCGAAGGTGGAAATTTCGGGTCGTGACATCTAGTTCCAACAATGTATGTCAAATTTACGAGCTCATTACTCATCAACTATCTGAAATTATTTACTAAAGTCATATTTCTTTCGTTTATAACAACAAAATCACTTAACTATGCCTGTAACACTCAGAAGGTCACTCAAATAGATTTCTTAAAGTTTTGATTGTCAAATACCTATTTTATCCTCCAAGTTATCAACTTTTTTCTTCTTTTAATTTTTTAAGCTTTTTAATATTATAATATTTTTTATAATTTATATTATGGACTTACCTTAGAATAAATAAATTTTATTTATAAATTTAAAAACTAAAAATAGTATTTAAGTATATATAATATTAGAATAATAAAATCTTGAGCATAGTAGAAAGTTAATTAGAACAATTTATTCATACTAATAATTTTGATATTAACAACAAATACTCAAAAAATTATTTACACAATTGAGAATGAAAGAAAATAAAAGTTTTAAAATATATATTCTATGCACGTACTATAGAAAATAATTATAAAATAAAGGTATTTTTATAATATACATTATATATTCTTGATAATTATGCTCAATTATATTATTATTCTGACATTACATATGCTAGAAAATATTTATTTATTTTTAAATAAAATTTATTTGTTCTATAGATAAGTCTATAATGTTGATTAAAAAGAGAAAATGTCATAATATTAAAAATGTAAAAACAAGAAAAAAAAAGATAAACGTTGATAATTTAGAGGGTAAAATAAGTATTTGACAATCAAAAGTTTGAGAAATATGGTTGAGTGACCTTCTGAGTGCTATAGACATAGTTAAGTGACTTTTCTGTTACAAATAAGAGAAAGATAACTTTTCAAGACAATTTTAAATAGTTGAATGACCATTTAAGTAATGGGCTCTCAAATTTACTTGCTAACGTCAAAAATTCTGAAGTGCCTATTAATCATCTTAATTACTCTTCCACTATGAAGATAATGAAGAAGCCGAAGCTACTATATTTGTGCTACGTATAGAGAAAGGCAGCCCTCGACATATCCAAGTTCAAGGACAGTGTGTCTATTTTTTACCCTGACTTTTCAACACACTAAAATTCCATCACTGCCTTTTCAGCTTCCTCTAAAGTGCTTTACTCCTTGCTGAAGTAACAGCAGCTGCGTTATATCAAATATCAGCCACTAACACTATCAAATATTAGCCACTATCTGATAGAGTTAATGACATTAAATATGGTAACGCGCAATCAAGGAAATTAATGTCATTAATGGGCTAGAATTAAGTAGGAAAACCGTTATAATTATGTATGCTTATATAAAGACCCGTTCCTCATTTGTAGAGGCATCTGAATATTTATCAATATACACAATTAATCTTTTACTTTATTCGAAGTGCTCAAACAGCAATTCTGGGAGAGATTAGCAATCTACATTAAGCTTTCTTTCCTTACCTATTATTTCTATTATTTTTTCTATTCTTTGAATTACCAAGAAAGTGAAGTAATTTCGGTTATCAGTAATCCAGTTTTTTTTCGTGATATTAGCTTTGACCGAGAAATCTATTTTTGGGTTAAACAAATTGGTTCTGTTATCGTGAATATGATAACCTATTCACTTTTCAAATTTTATTTTTTAGCAACAAAACATGTCCACTGCTAACGAAAACAACCAGCTGAATCAACAAGGTGGAACTCCACCATATCACACACACAGCTACTCCTCAGCATTTACGAGAAAATTCACCTCAAAGGTCTGCTTCACGTACTGATAGGCAACATGAAGGTGATCAAACCGTCGAGCAGGATGCTTTGAAGCAGTTGATTGCACAACACGTGAAAGAAGCACTACGAGCTTTTGCTAGTGGATTACCCAACGCAGCACAAACTCCAACACCGGTGAATACCACCTTGGAAAATCCGCGTTCAGGACTTGATAATTATGGAAGTGGAGAAATGCCAAACGAATTCTACAATGGAGGATCAGGTACACCAAATAATTTTAATTTATAAAGTTTAGTACTAACTCTGCAGAAACAGCTGAAGGAGTAAAATGAGCGTATAAAACAAATACCTGACGTGCCTCCTGTGATCAAGGGTGTGGATATTGACAAATATTCGCAACAATCCTGGAAGCCAAGTGCAACACCTTTGCCAATTTCCAAAAATTTTAAAATGATTGATATCCCTAAATATAAGGGGACATCCGACCCACGGGATCACGTTGCTGCTAATACCACAGGCGTAAAAGCAATGATTTAACCAAGCAGGAGATTGAATTAGTCTTGGTCAAGAAGTTTGGCGAAACTCTCACGAAATGAGCGTTAACATGGTACTATCACGACCCAAAATTTTAACTAGTCGTGATGGCACCTAACCCAACCCGCTAGGTAAGATAATTAACAATAAACCACAATATTATGATAATAATAAGAGTCAAAAATGAAATAACTGAATTTTATACAATTCCCCAAGGACTAGTAGTACAAATCATGAGCTTCTAAGACTTAGAGTTTACAAAGCTGGTATGAAATAAATACATCATCTGTTCGAAACGTACATAAACAGATTTATAAATCTAAAGCTACCAAGAACAAGAGGCAGTTATAACCGGAATGCAGGTACATTTTCAATGCCATCTCCTGCCATTCGCAGAAACATCGGCTCCAAAATCTGCACGCAAGGTGCAGAAGTGTAGTATGAGTACAACTGACCCCATGTACTCAATAAGTAACAAACCTACCCATAGGTTGAAATTAGTGACGAGCTTGGACAACAGTCAGAGTCCAACACTAATAGCCAAGAACAACTCGTAACAATATAATAAAAGCATCACAAGTAATAACTCAAAGATATGATGCTCAACTCATTCACAGTTACGAAAAAATAGGCATACTTTTCAGGTATGACAGTAAAACCCAAATCTTTCACCGAAATCATCAAAATATGAGTGCATCTCTATGCCTACATGTCAATGTACATGTGAAATCATGGATGTCACAAAACCTTGTAGCATGAGGAAATGCATCTCTATGCCTGTATGTCAAGCATGCATGTCAAATGCAATGCATCACAGTGATGAACTCCTGTACTCACACTCTGAGAGTACTCACTTTCATTGTCTCGCACTCCCACTCATCACGCTCAATCACTCAGCACTGTACGATACCTGCGCTCATTGCTAGTATGTCAGACTCCGGATGGGCAGATCCTGCAAAAGCACTATTATAAGCTAACATGGCCTGCTGCGGCGTGTATCCCGATCCTATCATGAATCAATAAAACCTGCTGCGGCGTGCAACCCGATCCCATCAATAATAATAAAGCCTATAAGACCTGCTGCGTCGTGCAACTCAATTCATATAATAATAATAATATATAAAGCCAATATGGCATGCTACGGCGTGCAACCCAATCCACAATATATCTCACAACACGGCTCTCAGGCCCCAACTTAGTCATCAATCTCTTCAGCCTCTCGGGCGCACAAATCTCATGCCAATCGGCCTAAATAATGATAACATGATGTGACAACAAAGGATAACTGAGACTGAGATATGATTTGCGAATGAATGAATATGACTAAGTATGTAACCGCAATTTAAGCAAATAACTAAACAACAGAGATGACCTCAGTGGGTCCCAACAGAATAAGCATATAGCCTAAACAAGATTTCTAACATGATTCACAACTCAATTTCTCTAGCACGTAGAAATTTTATGGATAAAAACAAGATTAGGTAACTACACAGTGTCACAAAATCAACCGAGTCATAATTTATACGGTGCACGCCTACACGCCCATTACCTAGCATGTGCGTCATCTCAACATCAAATACATAAGATGTATGTTTAGGGATTCATACCTTGAGCACCAAGTTTAGAAGTGTTACTTACCTCGAACAAGCCGAATCCAATACCAAGCAAGCCAAACAATACTCTATAAATGCTAAAAACTAGCAAAAAGCAACTCAAGAACATCAAATAATGCCAAAGGAAACAAACCCAATCGATAAAGGTCAAATCTTTAATCAAAAGCCCAAAGTCAACCAAAAGTTAACAAAAGTCAATGTCGGGCTCGCCTTGGATTTCGAATTCAAGCTTACCCGACGAAGCCCGAACCAATACAAGCTCACACGAATAAAAACCGACTCAATCGGAGTCTGATTGCTCAACCAATTTACCAAAATATCGCTCTTGGGTGTTCATAATCCAAGAGTCCAACCCACAATAGTTGAGTCCCAAATCTCCCGAAATACTCTTCCAAAACTTGCCAAATTCGAGTATGTTTTTCTTCTAATATATAAGAACATAACACTAAAATGAATCGAGAACTAAACGCTTCCAACTCATTTTCAATTTTTAAAAATTAGGACATAACCCTAGATCTTGATTTAAAGAATTAAATGGGGTTTTAATTAAAATTATGGATTAAAGCTTAAACCAAGGGAATGAATCAAAGGGAAGTACTTAGGTTAGGGTTTAGACCTAAGCCATTGAAGAAACTTGAAGAACATCATTGAATTCTCCCAATACCAAACTTTCAAGATGAGAAAAACTCCAACAACATTAATAGACAAAAATGCCCAGTTGTTCTGTCTCGTTTCTTATGCCAAACAATCCCGAGACTTATTTTAATGCCTCCAATGGATTTCTCGTGAAATTTCAGTCAAGTTAGAATTTTGAATCACTCCAATGAAGGAGATATGTTGGTTTCAATATTTGAAAATAGTGCAGATTTTTAAACGAGAATTCAATGGCAATTCCATAATTAATCTGAAAAATAATATGGCAATCTAGTTCTTAGTAAAATGACCATAAATTCCTCATACGAAGTCGAAACTTGATGATTTCAGTTTCTATGGTTTCAAAATTATGATACGGATATAATGGTTTAGTTGAAACATGAATCAAAGGCCGTTTGCTCACTATGATAACCTTTATACTCAAATCGACGTCGAAACCGAATATAATCACCATACAACCCAAACTTATCCAAAACTCATCGGAATTAACCAAACATTGTGAACATGTCCAAAATAATCATACAAACATATTGGAATAATTAAAACCCTATTTTGAGTGTGTTTACCCAAAAGTCAAAACTTGATCAATTCTTCCAATTTAAAGCTTATAAAATGAGAATCATTCTTCCAAATCAATCCCGAATTGCTCGAAAATCGAAACTAACTATACACACAAGTCATAATACATTATATTAAGCTACTCAAAGTCTTAAACTGCCGAATGGAATGCTAAAGCTCAAATGACCGGTCGGGTTATTACAAGTACTCACTTTTACCTGAAAACTTTATTGATTCTTTTGCTGAGCTTGCAGATTCATTTATAAAAGCACATTCGGGGGATCAAAAATTTGAATAAAGGATGGAGTATATCTTCAAATTTAAATAGGGAAGTACAGAATTGCTCAAAGAGTTCGTAGATAGATTCCAACATGAGAGAATGATGTTGCCACAGGTACCTAATAATTGGGCGGCTATGGCATTTGCAAGCAATTTGAATGAGAAAAGTTCAGAAACCACGAGGAGGTTAAAAGAAAGTTTGCAGTAGTTTTGTGCAACAACTTGGAATGATGTTTACAAACGATACATCACGAAGTTGCGGATAGAAGAAGATACTGTTACTCAGCCAATGGCCGATGAAAGGCCAAGGTCTAGACGCTCGGAATCAGAGAGAAGGTATGGTAAGAACAAGTACGAGCCTTACATGGGACATGCGTGGCGAGATTTCCGGCCTAAACAAAAGAATGCACAGTTTGATTCAAGATCAAGGCAAAAAGAGACGAGTTCTTCTTCTCGATTCAAAAAGGAACGGGACACCCTAGGCAACGATTTCAGCACTCAAGCAAGAATATAAGATTATAGTTTTAACGTCAATACTTTTGAATTGGTGGCTGTTCTACGAGGAATGGGAGACAATGTACGATTTCCAAAGGAGATGAGATCGGATCAAAACAAAAGGAACCTAGAGTTCTGGTGTGAGTTTCATAATGATCATGGCCATATAACATCAGATTGCAGGCTCTTGCAAGGAGAAGTTGAATATCTACTGAAGCAAGGCTATCTCACTGATCTGTTCAGTGAGAAAGAAAAATAATCATACATGAAAAACATGCAAGAACCACCAAAGCCTCGATCTCCAAAGAGAACGGTAAACATCATAACCAGGGGAGACGAATTTAATGGGGGTAATGTACACGGCTACGAAAAAGACATCAAAGGTCACTGTTACTCATGGGAAACGAGTTCGCCAAGTCTTGGAAGGAGACAACATAGTGTTTGATGATGAAGACGCGGATGGCTTGATGATTTCTCACAATGATGCACTGGTAATATCTTTACTTGTACATGATACTAACGTTAAACGAGTTTTGATTGACTCAGGTAGCTCAGTGAGCATCATTTTACTGAGAGTGGTAAATGAAAGCAAGCGAATGATAAAATCATACCAAAAGAATGCTCATTATCTGGGTTTGATAATTCAAGCATCATTACGAAAGGGAAAGTTTTATTGGCCACATTCGCAAAAGGTGTCATCAAAGACACAATGTTCCAGGCAATAGACGCAGACATGGCCTATAATATAATCTTGGGTAGGCCATGGATTCATAATATGGATATTGTCCTATCCGCGTTGCATCAATTCATCAAATTCCCATCACAGTGGGGGATCTGACAAATCCGAGGAGATCAACAAGCATCGCAAAATATTAATTCAGTGGTGATTGCAAATACAATATCCAAAAATGCAGATGTAAAATAGAAATTAAAGAATTCAGTTGGGGACACATCTATTCATACCTCAACTGAAATCCTACAAAGTCAAATTGATGTGGATTCAAGATCTGATAAGATTCAAGAACCAAAGGAAAACAAGAACATCAAAACAACCACGGAGGAACTCGAAGCCGTAATATTATTTGTCCACTGTACAGACAGAAAAGTTTACATCGGAGCAAATTAAACGTGAGCCCAAAAATGAAAGATAAGTTAATTGAGTTTTTACGTGCTAACACAAACTGCTTTGCTTGGTCGCATTTAGATGATAGGTATACCACCGGAGGTGATGACCCATAAGCTGAATGAGGATCCATTACATCCACCTGTCAAACAGAAGAAAATGAAGCAATGGGCATTTAAAAATCAAGTGATCCAGGATGAGGTACAAAAACATTAGAAAATCAGTTCAATACGAGAGGTAAAGTACCCTAATTGGCCAGCTAATACTGTTGTGGTTCCCAAAAAAAAATGAAAAGTGGGGAGTCTGTGTAGATTATACCGATTTAAATAAGCCTTGTCCTAAAAATTCATTTCCTTTATCACACATTGACCAGTTATTTGATTCTACCACAGGTCATGGACTTTTAAGTTTTTTAGATGCTTATTATGGTTATAATCAGATAAAAATGGACCCTTTAGATGAGGAAAAAAGCTCATTTATCACAGACAAGGGGACTTATTGCTATAAAGTCGTTCCATTTGGCTTGAAAAATGCTAGAGCAACGTATCAAAGATTGGTGACCAAAATGTTTCAAGAACACTTGGAAAAAACTATAGAGCTATACATAGATGATATGTTGGTCAAGTCAACACAGGCAGGAGACCATTTTCGACATTTGGCTGAAACCTTTGTAATTCTCTCAAATACAACATGAAGTTGAATACAGAAAAGTACTCTTTTGGCGTGGCTTCATGATGCACTCACAAGCAAGAAAGAAGTACAGAGATTAACAAGTAGGGTAGCGACTCTAGGAAGGTTTATTTCCAAATCATCGAAAAAATGCTTTAAGTTCTTTTCCGTATTGAAAAAGTAAAATCAGTTTCAATGGACTGACGAATTTCAACAAGCTCTAAAGGAATTAAAGACATATCTGTCAAATCCACTGTAGTTAGCAAAGCCAAAACATGGGGAGAAATTACACATGTATCTTGCTGTGTCAGAAGTGGTGGTAAGCGCGGTACTAGTACGTGAAGACAAAGGTAAACAGTCTTCGAACTATTATGTTAGTAAATCTTTACTAGATGCAGAGACACGATATCCTCACTTAAAAAAAAACTTGCTTTAGCTTTAGTTATGACATCAAGGAAGTTACGTACTTACTTTCAATGTCATCCTATTCTGTTGTAACTGCTTTTCCGCTAAGGAATATATTGTATAAGCAAGAATTATCAAGAATGTTAGCTAAATAGGCTATAAAGCTTAGTGAATATGATATTATATATCAGCATAGAACTGCTATAAAGTCTCAGGTGTTAGCATATTTCATAGCAGATTTTAGCTCAAGCCTAATTCCTGAAGTGGAAAAAGAGCTACGAATATTTACTGGAGCTAATCCGGGGACTTGGACCTTGTTTACTAACGATTCTTCAAACGTTAAAAGAGTAGGTTTGAGAATTGATTTAATTTCGCCCTCAGGTGAAATAATAAGACATGCAATAAAATGTTACCCAATTACTAACGATGAGGCAGAGTATGAAGATGTGATTGTAGGTTTGGAGCTCGCAAGAGAGCTTGGTATTGAACAAATCATAATCAAAAGTGACTCGCAGCTAGTAACCAATCAAATGCAGGGAACTTACGTAGCAAGAGAAACACGAATACAACAGTACCTCGAAAAGGTATGAGAATTTCTTAGGCAGTTCCACATATGGAAAGATGTACAAATACCCAGGGAGGAAAATATAGAAGCAAATGCATTAGCAAATCTCGCATCCGTCGCTGATGCGACAAATGCAAAAAATGCTGTTGTGGTACACCTATTTCATCCAGCCCTCGACCAGACCAAGAATGAGGTAAATTTCAATAATTTAACTTGGGATTCGAGAAACGAGTTTGTGAACTTTTTGCGGTATGGAATTTTGCCTGAGGATAAAAAGAAATCCCCGATTGCTACGGTTGAAGGCTACTCAGTATTGCCAGATACAGAATAATTTTATCGCAAAATATTTGGTGGACTTTTAGCAAGATGCCTCGGACCTTCACAAACAAAATACGTAATGAGAGAGGTACATGAGGGGCATTACGACAACCATGCAGGGGGGAGATAGCTAGTAAAAACGCTAATAAGGGCGGGATGATATTGGCCAAAAATGGAGGATAAAGCAAAAAGTTTCGTAGCAAGGTGCGATATGTGCCAACGATACGCTAATAATATGCATCGATCGACGAAATTGCTATATTCAGTTATATCACCATGGCCATTCATGAAATGAGGTATGGATATTGTAGGACCACTGCCTCAAGCTAAGGGAAAGGTACGATTTTTGTTAATTCTAACCGATTATTTCTAAAAATGGGTAGAAGCAGGTGCCTTTAAACAGGTACGAGAAAAGAAAGTTATGCACTTCATTTAGAGGAATATAATATGTCGATTTGGAGTCCTAAAGGAAATCGTTTGTGATAACGGGCCGCAATTCATAGGTGTGAAAGTTACTGACTTTTTTCAAGAAGCGATTGGAAGAATCAAAAGGCAAGTGGCCAGAAGTACTACCAGGTATGTTATGGGCTTACCGAACAATGACAAAAACTAGCATGGGAGAAACCCTATTTTCACTTGTATATGGAACAAAAGCTTTAATCCTAGTGGAGATAGGCTAACCAAGAATCAGGTACACACATACAAGTGAGGTAACAAATAAATAGGAGATTCGAATAAATTTAGATTTAACGGAAGAGAGAAGAGAAGCATCATTAATTCAAATGGCAACTCAAAAGTAGATGATTGAACGATACTATAATAGGAACACGAATTTGAGGTATTTCAAAACTGGGGACTTTGTCCTCAAAAATGTGTTCCGATCAACACAAGCGGCATATACAAGAAAGTTGAGTTCAAATTGGTAAGGTCTATATAAAGTTAGAGGCATTGATGGAAAAGGGGCGTACGAGTTAGAAAATATGGACGACAATGTGTTACCATCCCATTGGAATGCAGTCCATTTGAAGAAGTATTACTTCCAAAAGAAGTTAATACCTATGGTCAGGTATCATGAAATTTTGATTTTTACTTTGTTCATTTAAGTTTTACTAACCATTTTAGATGATAGGCAAAAAGCTAGCCTATACCAAATGATGACATTAGACCCGAAAGACACGCAAAATACTTAATTATTCCCGGTCTAGGTTACAACATTTCTGATAGCAAAGGGTTAGGCAATCATTATCTAAAAAATTACCTCCGAGTCCCGTACGTATTTCCATTTTCAGGAAAAAGGACCAAAAGTAAGGAACTGATCCAGTGTTCAAGATCTCATACTTCAATGCTCAAATATTTGGGGGGGGGGGGGGGGAGGGGAGGGGAGGGGGGACTATGCATATAAAAGAGTACACAAGGAAAGAAGATGTACATCAAAAAAGCATAGCTTAGCCAGAGTTAAAACCTTGAAGAAAATGTCAAATTTTCAAATTTCAAAGGCATTCAAGCTCACGGAATGAATGAAAAGTAGAGGTTTAAAAAACATACTAAATACTCCTACGAGCTTCTAGGTTAAGGCCATAGATTTAATCACAGAAAAATGTACCCGTATTTGTAAATCTGCTATAAAGAAAGGAGTTATGAAAATATTGTACAAGATTACTTATTTGAAAGTTCAAAAAATAAAACTTCTTCAAATTACTTCATGTTTCATATCTTTGCACCAATATGAAGATGAGACGTCATCTTCATCAATGTTGTTAATATTAAAGGGCTATCTTTTATAAAAGATCCGTGCATATTGAAGATGCAGTCTACTAAAGTACTTTTAATGCAAGTATAAGCTCAAAAACTTAAAGAGCAAAAAGGAAAATATGCAGCAAAAATGATATTTATATCATTTCCCCATAAACAGGGGAGGGAAAATCTCCTAGAAACTACTAAAAAAAAGAGTTTCAACAAAAACCAGCACAAAGTCAAGTCACTTTAAAAAATCCAAGGTAAAAACTAAGGAGCATCATACACGGGAGTAGAGGGATCAACTTGAGAAGACAAATGTTGAATATCAACTTCACTAGGAGCAAGTCCATCTCCATCACCTTTGGAACCTTCATCCTCGGGTGTTGAGAAGCTTTAACGTTGCTGAGTTTGTTCAATCGCTTCTTTAGCCTTTGCGATTTCAGCATTAAGGTAAAAACCCTCCAGACTAGCTTCAGTTAGAGTCTTAAAATGGGTGTTCAAGAAAGTCCAACTAACATCAAATGTCAACTTGTCTTCAAGTGCTTCATAATCCTTCTCACATTACTCAACTTCAACCCTCAACTCTTCTTTCTCTGCTTCTGAAGTTTCATAAGATTCCTTCAAAAGAGTATGAGAATTCTCAAGGAACTTAATCTTGTCAGACGAGGCACAAAGTTCTTCTTGAGATTGGGTGCGCATATGCACCAAATCACCTGCGTACACCTCTTTCTGGTTAAGATGCTCTTTCAATCTTCTTATTTCTTCAGTTTTCTTGTAGTGCTGCTCAACGAAGGAGGATTCCAATCTATCCTAGTAGTTTTCAACTTGATTGGAGGAAGCTTTCAAAATGCTAGTTTGGCGGTGGTTATCTTTAGTTGTTGTTCGAGAGCTCCCTTATCCTCATCAAGAACATCTTTCTCCAATGGAAGGCTTTTGAATTGCTCCTTCCAATTATTAGCCTCGCTGTGCAATTCAATCACTTGCTGATCTGTCCAAGAAATCCTTCTCATAAGCTCCGTACCTGTCAAATTGACATATAAAAGGACAAGGAAAGGGAGTTACAAACATGAAAGGAAAGGAAGGAAACTAGAAAGAGTAAATACATACCTTGAGGGATGAATGTATAATATAATTTATCAAAGTCAAGGAACTGTTAGGCTCAAGTTTCATCCTTTCCACGGACCAAGTAATGGTTTTAACCATAAAGTGGCTTGACCAGATTTCTTGAACAAATTTCCACCATCGGGGACTTCAATTAAAACCTTCTTCGTACCCCGTCTACCACTAGAAGGCTTAGCTTTTTCACGAGAAGCAGTGGCAGGGACATCAATTGGGGAGACTGTAGGCAAGGAAGCATAAGAAATAGGAGGATTGGCAGTGGGGGTAACTGACACCATCGGAAGAGAGGCAAGTGGTGGCTCCTCTGAAACAAGACCAAATTCTTCTTCACCCTCAAACCTTTGGGCAAAGAGTCTGTCAACGGGACTTTGGGTGGTGGATGGGTTATCAAAATGACTAACATATTTATCAGAGATGTCCAAGTGGACAGTCTTTAGCTCATCAAAAAGGCTAACATGAATAGAACTCGGGGGGGGGGGGGGGCTTGAAAAACTTGGGCTTCATCATTTGAAATCACGTGCCTTCTGATTCGTGGTTTCCTCACTAAGGAACCTTCTTCGGTATCCTCTTCATCTTCAGAACCATGGGCTTCGACATTTTTCCTCTTGGAGGAAGGCACACTTAAAATTTGTTCTTGTGCAGAGCTTACAGAAAGCCTAGCAGAAGGAACATAAGCGGGGCTGATTCCACGAATGGCAAACCCTAAAGCACAATATCAAAAGAAAAGGATGACCAAAGAGAAGGAGAACCATGAGAATAAAATTTTACCGTGGGTCTTCACTTTCCATCCAAATATCTGTGAAAGAATTTTCCAAGACCTCTTGTCTATGGGAGCAACAATCAACATTTTTTCTACCCAATCATGGAAGTCGGGAATTTCTGCGAATACTTCCATCGTTGCTAAAAATGAACATGCACTTATGTGAAGAGAATTAAATCGTCAAGGAAAGCATGAAAATAAGAGGAAAAATACTTACGTGCAAAGTTCCACTTCTCAAGGAAGGGCATATTCTCATCACCCACTGACTCACGAGTGGGGACAACAACAAATCGATTGTACCATCCACGGTCACGGTCATCCTCGAGGCTGACTAAAACTCTTTTACTTCTAGCTACAAGGGAGAAATACCTTCACGAAAAAGTTTCGTAGAATATAAGTGGAGCAAGTGACGGAAGGTAAAAGGGGCAGAAACTAAACCTAACAAGTAACAAAGACACTGCCCTCTACATAATTGGACCTATTTGACCGAGGCAAATATTGAAATATCGACAAAGTTTAATGATCACAGGATCAATAGGAGGGGTAAACCCTAAGGTAAATGGGTAGGTATAAATAAAGGAATAACCTTCATGGTAAGAGGTGATTCTATCATCGGCACTAGGGGTCATTACTGGAAAATTAGGTTTCTAGTGACATTCACGTCGAACCCAAGGAAATGAGTCCCAGAGGAATCAAGCTCGGGTAATGATCGGAGAGGGGGGGGGGTAAGAGATGCTATGTAAGAAACCTGTTTCTTCATAGCTTCACGATCAGATACAAAAGAAAATTCTTGTGGGACAATCTCAGAAACAGTGGGTTCTCGCATGGGTTCATTATGATCTCTCTCTCTAGAGGGAGATCTAATAGTTAAGGAAGTTCTAGACTTAGAGAAAGACAGATTAGTAGGCAAGATACTTACCTCAAATAAGCTAAATCAATCCACTAGTAAGCCTTTTCCGCGAAAATCCAACTCCAGACAACTCGAATCTAGCCAAAATAACTTAAAACCATAAATACAAACCATAGGAAACTATTCCGGATAATAAAGTTGCAACCTTTAAAGAAAATCAAAAGTCAACTCAAAAAGTCAATCCTAGGCTCGCACCTCGGAACCCGATCAAACTTATAAAATCCGAACAACCATTCAATAACGAGTCCAACTATACTAAAATTATCCAATTTCGACCTCAAATCGACCTTCAAATCCTCAATTTATAGTTTAGAAGGTTTTCACAAAAATCCCTAATTTTTCCAACATAAAACATTAATTAAATAATAAAAATAATGACGGATTCATGAATAATAAGCAAATCTGAGTCAAAATCACTTATCTGATCCAAGATATGTAAATCCTCTCCAAAATCTCCCCAAACCGAGCTCTACAACTCAAAATATGTAAATAATACTCTAACCCTCGATTTGGGATTTTAATATCTGATACCCAGTTATTATTCTTCGCGATAGGGAAGAACAAAAATCCTGCCCTAAAAATACACTTCGCGAATGCGAAGACTCAATCGCGAACTCGATAGTTATCGGTTCTAACACTTCGCGAACGCGTGCCCAACTATGCGATCGCGTAGGCTTAAAGCCTTACACCCCAGCTGACCACTCCTCTTACGCGAACACGTGATCTTCTCGCGTTAGCGATGACTTGAGACCTTAATGCTTTGTGAACACGATCCAAACACCACAACCGCGGTGCTCAAAATTCTACCAGTTACCCAAAGACTCTTCACGATCGCGAGCCTTCCCTTGCGAACACGTAGAAGGAAACCAGATATAGAAAGTTCTGTAGTCCAACAAGTCCAAAATGAAGCCGACATGATTAAAATCAAACCCGTGGCCTCCGGGACCCCATCCAAACATACCAACAGGTCCTAATACATGATACGAATTTAGTCGAAGCCTCAAATCACATCTAACAACATCGAAATCACGAATCACACCCCAATTCAAGCCTAATGAACTAATGAACTTCCAACTTCTAGAATTAATGCCGAATCATAACAAACCAACTCCGATTGACCTCAATATTTGTTGTCATGACCCAATTTCCCTTTGTAGGATGTCGTGATGGTACCTAGTCTCTAAGATTAGGTAAGCCTAATAATTTTGTGGAATAACTGAATATAAAGCTGAAACTCAAAACTCAACATATGAAATAAATAAAACTGCGATTGGAAATAGTTACAACTCCCAAAACCCGGTAGAAATAAGTCACAAGATCTAAAGAGAAGATTCTAAGTATCTCAATACATCAGAGTCTAATGAAAATAAAATAAAAAACATAATAAGTGTAGAGGGGACTCCGAGGTCTGCGGACGCTGGCAGATGTACCTTGAAGTCTCCACGTACAGGCTATATCATAAGTACCTGGTCTGGTAAACAGTACCTGGATCTGCACAAAAAGATATGCAGAAGTATAGTATGAGTACACCACAACGGTACCTAGTAAGTGCCAAGCCTAACATCGATAGAGTAGTGACCAGGTCAGGTCAGGGCCATACTGGAAATAATAGAAAACAAGGCAAAATATATAATAACATAATGAAATGACTGAGAAGTGAACAATGAGAAATTACAGAAAGATAACAACACAACAAATAGAGGTAAATAATAGGGGCGCTCCCGAGGTACAACCTCATAGTCCCAAAAGTAAATATACAGTAGGGGAGCTCCCGAGGTACCGCCTCGTAGTCCCAAAAGTAAATATGCAACATGGGCGCTCTTGAGGTACCACCTCGTAGTGCCAAAAGTAAATACACAACAGGGGAGATCCCGAGGTACCGCATCATATTCCCAAAAGTAAATATACAACAGGGCGCTCTCGAGGTACCGCCTTGTAGTCCCAAAGTAGATATGCAACAGATAACCGATGGGACAATGGAATTACAACAATGAATACTACAGTTAAAGACTGAATACAAGATCAAGGAAGCATGAAATCCAACTAAGCATGTTGCACAAATTGCAAGTAAGAGATAAGACACGTAGACATGCGACATTAGGCTAAACATGGTGACTACACATGCTAGAGTAAATCAGTTAAGGAATTAGAAAGGAAACCACTTAGAAAGAACCATATTTTTAACATTTAACCCGAGTACGCACTCGTCACATCGCATACACGGCCTTCACGTATTACAAATACCATAACAATACCAAACATAAGGAGAGTTTCCCCCGTACAAGGTTAGACAAGTCACTTACCTCAAATCTCGCTCAATCAATCAATAAGAATGTATTTTCCTCAACTTTCCAACTCTGATCGGCTCGAATCTAACCAAAACAATTACATACTATAAATATAACTATAAGAAACTAATTTAAATAATAAATCTACGACTTTAGCAAAGAATTGAAAAATCGCTCCAAAAGGTCGACCCGGGCCTACGTCTCGGAATCGGGTAAAAGTCACAAAATACGAACACCCATTCGATATCGAGTTCACCCATATCAAAATTACTCAATTCCAATGCAAACATCTCTATCAAAACCTCAAAATTCGGCCTAAAGATTTTTTCACCTTTTCCTTAAATTTCGCAACCCAAATTTTAATTAAATGAAGAAATTAATGATAGATTAGTGGATATAAATAAAAAAATGAGTGTAGAGTCCTTACCCAAATGTTTCCTCTGAAAATCGCTCAAAATATAGCCGCAAACCGAGCTTTCTAGGTCCAAAAATGAATAATGAAATCAAACCCTCAAAAATCCCCTTTTCTACCTAGTTAAACTGCTTATGCAGTTCATTTATCTGCTTTTGTGGTGCCTCTTTTGTGGTCGTCCAACTGCATCTGCGGAAAGACACTGACGCTGACCAACCGCTTATGTGGTCGCAAATCCTGCTTCTATGGGTGCGCATCTGTGGACCAGCCTCCTAAGCTCTCGTCTGCTTCTGCGGTCATCCTTCCGCAGAAGCGACTCCACTTCTGCGGTCATCCTTCCGCAGAAGCGACTCCACTTCTGCGAGCTCCTCGTCGCACCTGCGACCACTGGTCACCCCCTTCAACCCCACTTCTGCGCTCGCCCGCTCACTTCTATGAGCTCGCACCTGCGGGCAAAATTCTGCAGGTGCGATTGCACCAGAAGGCAGAATCCCAACAAATGCTTCAAGTCCAAATTTGATCAGTTAACCATACGGAATCACAACCGGCCCCCAGGACCTTGTCCGTATATACCAACAAGTCCTAAAACATCATACAAACTTAGTCGAGCCCTCAAATCACATCAAACAACGCTCAAAACACGAATTGCACATCGATTCAAGCCTAATGAACTTTAGAACTTCTAACTTTTACATCCGATGCTGAAACCTATCAAAACAAGTACGAATGACTTCAAATTTTGCACACAAGTCATAATTGATATTACAGACTCACTCCAACTTCCAGAATCAAAATCTGACCCCGATATCAAAAAGTCCACTCCTGGTCAACTTTTTCGAAAATCATCTATTTTTTCAACTTTCGCCAATTAATGCCGAAATGACCTACGGACCTCCAAATCAACACCCGAACATGCTCCTAAGACCAAAATCACCATACAAAGCTATTGGAACCGTCAAAACTCCATTCCGAGATCGTCTTCACACAATTCTAACTACGATTAATTCCTACGTCTTAACCTCCATTTTAGGGACTATATGTCTCATTTTACTCCGAAACAAAAAACCAAACCTCCCGGCAAGTTTCGTAACCACAAAATGAAATAGAGGAAGCAATAAATATGGGTTCAGGGCTAATATTCTCAAAAAGACCGGCCGGGTTGTTACATTTGCACACAAGTCATAAATGATACAATGGACCTATTCCAACTTCGAGAATCAAAATCCGAACCCGATATCAACAAAGCCAACTCTCAGTCAAATTTCTCAACTTTCTAAACTTTCAATTTTCCAACTTCCACCAATTTAAGTCGAAATGACCTATGAACCTCCAAATCAATATCTAGACGTACGTCTACGTTCAAAATTACCATATGAAACTATCAAAACCATCAAAACTTCATTCCGGAATCTCTATATTTTTGAGAATGGTCAGATTTGAAATAAAAAGATGTAGAACAACACTAAGCTAGCGTTTGGCCATAGATTCCCAAATTTGTTCTAAAAAATCTGATTTGGGTGAAGTTTGGTTTGAAGATGAAAATTGGTTTGGACATTAGTTCAAAACATATTTCTCAAATTTATTTTGGAAAAACCCACAAGTTCTAAAAACTATTATAAACATCCAACAATATCATTATCAAGAACATTCATTATATTATCGCAAACCATAAGCCTGAACATAAATAAATTTGATGCAAAATTATCATTTTTATAATGACCTACATGATATACTATTAGGTGACCGAGAAGATGAAACAATATTATTACAAAATAATAAATGGTGGGCTCTTTTATAAAATATAAAAGTTTGGGGCAAGTTTAAAAAAATATAATTGTGATATTTTGGCCGAAAACCAGCTATTGAGCTAGTTTTGGGATTTTGCTAAAATGTAGGCAAAATATATGGCCAAACATGTGTTTGCCAAATAAAACCCAAATTTATTTTGGCAAAATCTATAGCCAAACGGGTCCTAAGTGTCCCAATTCATTCCAAAACTCACCCAAAATCAAAACAATCACCCCGGCAAGACACATATCCACAATTTAACATAGAGGAGGCAATAAATAGGATAACATTATTAAAATACTCAAAACGACTGACCGAGTCGTTACAATAGCCATGCCTCTTAAAGCTGTAAAAAACAAACAATCATTCAACGTGAACTTCATCTTAAACGAAAACAAAGTTATATTCGAGATTCACTACATTTCTAGTAGAGGTGAAAGAACATTAATTTTCTGAAATCAAAACTGGGATGTACTTCACAAAATTATTGGCAGAGAAAGTGCTTACAATGCACAAACTGAGGAGGTCAGAGAGTTGGAGCTCAGTGAGGTCAGATGGCATAGCCTTTGACAACGGTGTAGAGTTACTGATCTTAGAGAAGTAAGGTTGCCAAGCCCATGAGGAAGCTAAGAGCCTGAATTCCGAAGCCAGATATGTTGAGGCATGTTAGGATGAGAGGTCCATAATTTGATCAGGCAGTGAATCCCAGTCTGCTCTTCCATACAATTTTAGGTCGGTAAGTAGTGAAAGTTGCTGAATTCCATTGAATGCCACTGATTTAACTTTCCGAGACAGTGGAGGTTGTATGAGGCTTTAGGCAGCACACGAAAATCTTGGCAATCATCAACACTCAGAGATTTAAGAGGAGATTCACAGCTTGAAAATGAGAATGAAAAAATACTATTCAGTTTGGGACATGATAGTACATCTAGACTTTCAAGGTCTTTATTCTTGTGTAGTAAGTAATCCTAAAGGAACCTAAGCTCTTTCACATGAGCGATTCTAAGATCGGAGAGAGGTCAATTTGCTGCAAATTTTCGAAACTGGCACATCACAGTCAATTCCATCAATTGTTAATATACGTAGACACTCAAAATTATTTGGAGCGGTTTTCAACAGTGGACTCGTTAATGAGCAACTCCTCAAGCACAGGAAACATTTTTACTACACCTCCACTTCTATTTGTTGTTGGTATCAATTGAGCTTCCATCCACTCAGTAAGGTTAGGCATATCCTTTATTACTAATCTTTTAAGTAAAGGGAATACTAGGCTATTGGTGTTAACCTCAACACCATAGAAATCAGGTCCAAGGCATTCCAACTTATGGAATCCTACAAGGTTCCGAAGGATTTGCAAATGTCCAAGGCACGAAGTTTCTTGGCAAAAATAATGATGTAGCTCCAGCTGGACCAAATTACACGGCAAGCTTACCTTGACCCGTGTAGGAAATTTAGTACCCACATAGTTCTCTATCATTAAGCTTTTCAAGTTACGATATCCCTCTAGCACCGACTCCGCGTGATCATTTAGCATTTCGATCTATCCCCAGGAGTACACCAAGCTCTGCAAACCAGAATTTTCGTTTAAGCATGCATTTTGAGCTTCTTCTTTGCCATGTACAAACTGGAGGTTGCTTGTAGATAATCCACCACTAAGCTTTTCTCTAGACAACCCAACTCTTCAATGTGACAACCGTTTTCAGAACTGGCATTGAAAAAGTTTGTGTTTGCAGGCACGTAAGCTTTCACATTTGACTTGGAATTAGTGTTGATAACTCAAGATAATTGCTGAAACAGAGATGTCTCAAGTTTACCAACCTTTTCATTTCACTTGTAAGCTTTTCTAAGTTGGGTATCTTCTGTAACGACCCGATCGGTCGTTTTGAATATTTGCACATCGCTCGGTAGTTTGAGGGCATGAGTAGTTTCGTATAATGTATTATGACTTGTGCGAATCGTCGTTTTCGATTTTCAGGTTAATCAGAATCTATTTAGAAGAATGGATTTCATGATTTAAGCTTTAAGTTGGAAGAGTTGACCAAGTTTGACTTTTGTAATTTTTGACACCGGAATGGAGTTTTGATAGTTCCGTTAGGTCCAGATGGTGATTTTGGACTCAGGTGTATGCCCGAATTTGCAATTGGATATTTCTGGAAGGATTAGACGCTAATTGGCGAAAGTTGAAAATTTGAAGAATTGAAAAATTCATGAGTTTGACCGGAAGTTGACTTTGATGATATCGAATTCGGATTGTGGTTTCAGGAATCGGAATGGCTTCGTTATGTCATTTGATACTTGTGTGCAAAATGTGAGTTCATTCTGGGTTGATTTGATATGTTTCGGTGCGAGTTTTGGAAGTTGAAACTTCAAAGTTTATTAAATTTTGATTTGAGATGCGATTCGTCATTTCGATGTTGTTATATGTGATTTGAGACATCGAATAAGTCAGTGTTATGTTATGGAACTTGTTTGTATATACGGACGGGGTCCTGAGGGGCTGGGGTGCGTTTCAGACGGGATTCAAATCATTTTGGAACTATTTGGTTAAGGCTGGTTTGGTAGGGATTCTAGTGTGATCGCACCTACGGAGCTATGGGCGCAGGTGCGACATAGTGGTCGTAGGAGAGAAAATGGACGGAGTTTGGAGTCTTCGCAAGTGCGGAAACTGGGGCGCATTTACTGCCCCGTAGAAGCGATCGTCTTGGGCGTAGAAGCGAGCTTGAGCGCAGAAGCGTGTTTGGCTTCGCACCTGCGGTTGCGCAGAAGTGAATGGAGACTTGCAGGTGTGGGGGGTCAGCTGGCTAGTGGAGTCCGCAGAAGCAGAGTTTGTGTCGTAGAAGTGGCTCATGTGTCCGCAAAAGCGGAAATGGCTGGGTAGAAGCTTTTAAATCGAGGGCTTGGTCGTTTTGTTCATATTTGGAGTTATAGACCTCAGATTGAGGCAATTCTTGAAGCAATTTTCACCATGTGACTTGGGGTGAGCATTCTTGACTCACTTGTGATTATATTTCGTGATTTTATCTTCGTTTTTAGTTATTGAGTTATGAATTTTAAAGAGAAATTGGGGGTTTTAGACTAAAGTTTCATAGAGTGAGTTTTTGAGTTTTGAGCATCAATTTAGAGTCGGATTTGGATGAAACAAGTATGGTTGGACTCGTAATTGAATAAGTTGTCGGATTTTGTGAGTTGTTTTGGGTTCCTATGTGCGGGCACGAGTTTGAGTTTTGGTTGATTTTGGGCTTTTGTGTAAAGATTCGACCTCTATCAATTAGAATTATTTCCCTAGACTTTATTTGATGTATTTGAGTTTCTTTTGGCTAGTTTCGAGCCGTTCAGAGGTCTGTACACACGGGATGGCATTTTTGGAGCATCACTTGGCTTGCTCGGTAATGGATTTGGCTTGTTCAAGGTAAGTAACACTTTTAAACTTGGAGCTAAGGGTATGAACCCTGATTATACGTGTTATGTGATTTTATTTGGAGGTGACGCACATGCTAGGTGACGGGCGTGTGGGCGTGCACCATAGAAATTGAGACTCAGGCGATTCCATAGAGCTGTGTAGTCAATTAACTTGTATTTTCCATGTATTTTTTCATGTGTTAGAGAAACTGAGCCGTGACTCATGTTAGAAATCATGCTTAGGCAAATGCTGGTATTATTGGGACCCACTGACATCATTTCTGCTGTCGAATTATATGTTTAAATTGTAATTTTGTACTCAGTCATGTCCATTCATTGCATATCATATTTTAGTCTCTGTTGCTATTTATTGATACATCATATCATCATTTTGGGCTAATTTTCATGACATTGTGAGCCCGAGAGACTGGAGAGATTAATGATTGAGTGAGGCCGGTGGCATGATTGTGAGTGGTATTTATGGGATTGGGCTACATGCTGTAACATGTTTTATTGATTTATGCCTGGATTTGACTTATTATAGCGCTTGGGCTGAAGAAGCCCCTCCGGAGTCTGCACACCTATAGTGAGCGCATTTGATATTATATTGAGGGATGGATCTTCCCTGGGCATAGATCTTGCCTAATTATTTATACCGAGGGATGGATCTTCCCTGGGCATGGATATTGCCTTATTATTATAGTGAGGGATGGATCTTCCCTAGGCTGGATTGGCCCTATATAGTACTAAGTGACTGCATGTGTGTTATCATATACATATATTTGGGATGGATCTTCCCTGGGCTGGATTGGACATATACAGTATTGAGTGGCTGTGCGCGAGTTGTCATTCATATTTGGGCTGAATCTGCCATGTACAGTGCCGAGTGACTGAGTGTGTTGAATATTGAGCGTGGTGAGTGGAAATGTGAGACAGTGAGAATGAGTACTCTAAGAGTGTGAGTACATGAGTTCATCACTATGTTGCATTGCATTAGACATGCATACTTGATATGTAGGGATAGAGAAGTATTTTTCCTCATGCCATCTGATAATAGAATTTCTTATCTGTCGTTAATGTTTTTGAGAAAAATCACAGATTTCAGACTTACTCATATTTTCGGTGATTTCGGCAAAAGAACTGAGTTTTACTGTTATACTTGGAAAGAAAATGTTTATTTTCTGGAATTGTATACGAGCTGAGCATTTATTTATTGAGTTATTTCTTGTACCATCTTTATTATATTGTTGTGAACTGTTGTTGGTTATTGGAGTTGGACTCAGACCTTTGTCCCAGCTCTTCACTACTTTTAACCTAAAGTTAGATTTGTTATTTATTAAGTATATATGGTCGGTTGTATTCATACTATGCACCTTGCGTATAGATATTTTATGCTGATGTTGTTGTATATGACGAAAGCTAGCATTGAAGACGTACCTGCATTCCAGTTACAACTGCTTCTTGTTCATGGTAGCCCTAGACTTATGAAAATCAATTTATGTATATTCGGACCGATGATGTATTTATTTCATACTAGCTTTGTAAACTCTAAATCTTAGAAGCTCATGATTTGTACTACCAATCCTTGGAAAATTCTTGTATAAAAGCAGTTATATTATCATTTCTTTTCTTATTAAATCTCATTAAACTGGTTTATTGTTAATTGTCTTACCTAGCTGGTTGGGTTAGGTGCCATCATGGCTAGTTGGATTTTGGTCTTGACAAGGTGGTATCAGAGCTCTAGGTTCATAGGTTCTACAAGTCATGAGCAAATGTCTAGTAGAGTCTTGCGGATCGGTATGATGACGTCCATACCTATCTTCCAGAGGCTACGGGGCATTTAGGATAAACTTCACATCTTTCTTTCCTTACCGTGCGGCATTGATAAAGCTTGAAACATAACTCTTTCAATTCCCTCCATGCATTCGTGTGTGCATGTGAGCACTCGGTATCAGCTGTACATCGCCGGCTTGTGATTCCATGGATGGGGTGCGAGATGTGATTTCAGTGTGCTGATAATGGGCTAGTATGTAGGACTTAAGGCTGTGGTTTGACGGTAACTTGAGCACAAGAATTTCGATTGTGTGAGTATGTTCTTCTGGACTAATATGCATGGTAGTGTCCCTATTAGTGGAAATTGTGGCTCGATCAGTGGCTGGATGGCTATATGATGAGTATGATGTGACTGTGGGATGTGTTCAGATGGTTTGATTATGACGAGAATAGTTTGCTTGAGACGTAAGAAAAAAATAACTATTAGGTGCTAGATTGCTGTCTTGATGTGACGCATAGTCTCGAGTTATGAGTGTATTGAAGGGTCTTTCATGTTGCTTAATTGTGGAGCAAATTAGATTCTCATGTCTTATTGATGAGTTCAAACTCAGGGAGATTAAGTGATTGTGTAGTAGTGCGATTGTGAAAGGGTATAGCAAGACACCAATTTGAGGCTAAGCAGGCGGGTTATCTCCTACGGGGTAATCTACGGATATGTGATACTTATAATGTTGTCTGGAGAGTTTCTTTTCTACCAGCGGGGTATATGTGTTGAGATTTGAATTTAAAATTGGTTGAGAAAGTTGACCTGATCGTCACGTGAATGAATGCGAGGTTTGCAGATGATTTGAGGTATTAGATGGTTTGTGTTATATGAGCTTATGAAGGATTGAGTTGAACTTTGGTTTGGGATTATGGCAGTAATAGAGTATGGGTATTATGAGTTATCGAGTGTTTTTGTTCTATGGCTTTGAGCCAAGTGGGGGAGTCTGCTATCAATAATTTTATTGCGTGGTTATGTGTTGTGCTGATTTCAGTTTGAGGCATACTTGTGAATCAAATATGACTTGCAGAGGTTGAGATCGAGGATGACTCGAGTAAAGGAATTTATGGATACAGGTTATATTACCACTTTATGGGTATATGGAAATCATGGAATGATTTGAGTTGTTATTCGTGATGAATGTAGTGTGCACGATGTATGAATTTGCTCGGTTGTGTTAAGGTAGGGTTACTTCTTTAGGTGTTGTTATGCTAATGGGGAAAAAGTCGTCCGTCATATTTGGGTGGTGCAATTGAGATTTGATCAGAGTGGATGACTCTCGATAAGGTTCTAATGGATTCAATATTTATATGTGGCAATTGAGAATTTTTCGAACTTGTATATGGCTAGAATCTAAGATTTGCATCGGATGGTGTCGGGACTGGCGGTATTTCTATATCATTATGGATTTTACATTTCAGTATCAGGAAGGTAAGGGAAATGACTTTAGGTTCACAGAAGGTCTTTTCAGAGTGGGTGTCTCGGTTGTGGTACTTTTGGGGTGCTAAAGAGGGAAGACAATGACTTATGGGCCTTGGGGCGGTGTGATTTTATGCTAGGATCTCGTGGGGTGAGTTCTGGTTAAGGATCGTGGTGTTATGGCAAGGAAAGTGTCCATTTGAGGGTAATTCAGAAGGAACTTAGAGAAGTAGGACAACTTGGTAATAGCTTGGATCAGCACGGTAATTGATATGATTGGTTCTTTGAGTACTTATGATGTGGTGAGCCTCTACAGGTGTTTCATGGCAATGCTCTGGGGTTTTGGCGATTTGTGTGACTTGGTTGAGTTTGAGGGATTCGGTATGATAGCCGGGTTATGTGCAAATAGATTTCAAAGTGTTCTCAATGGTTTCTATCACAGTTCGAGATGTATATTTCCTGCTGGCGTGAGGAGCATGTTGCGTGTTATGATTTTCCCCTGGATGAGATCAAATGGAAGGTTCATGGCTAATTGAGCATGTAGTTTGCTTGTGACTCAGAGTTGATTATGAGATTCTCGTACTTTTCATATTATTGATAGATATGGTATGTTGTAAGGGATTAAGATTTGTGTGTGCAAGGTCACAATTTACTTTTGAAAGGAAGGGCATGAATTCTTAGACAACATGGACAATTTCAGTTATTTTGGTGAATGTTATGACTGCTTGGTATTGCCTGAGAAGAGCGTACATTTCAGAAGGTGCACTGAGTGTTGACCTACGCATGCTTCATTGGTGTTGCGGTACTCGCCTGGTTGATCGACTGCTGATATTTAGATTTTTCTATGTGGCACGGAAGAATTATAGAAGTATTCCTCGTTGGATGATCGTGTATGAGAGATGTGTTAGACATTCAGGCGGTGGAGTTGGGATCATATATGGTGATTCATGTGTTCTACGGATTTGGAGACCAGGAGTTCTCAGAAGCAGATTATTTCGTAGTTGTGGACGGTGAAGATGTGGCCAAAGCTAGCCACATTATAGTATATGTTATCGTTAGGTCATTGTGGGCTTTTGTAGGATTATTTATCTATTTGTGGATGACCAGAGTTGATTCGGGGCTTATTGGTAGGTCCAAACGAGGTTGTGTATTCTACACCGGGTCGGATTGGTTGACTGCATAGTGATATTATTGTGGGATATGCCATTCGGTTAGAGTGGAGGTTATTCATGCTCTGATATGATCTATGTGTTACTCCCCTACACTACGACGAGTTGTGATTTGTTGGTTATAAGCACACATGGTGCGGTTCTGTTTGGGTCTTGTAGCGGGATTTGAGCGAGATGGTTATTGGGGTGTCGAATGGTTGATTGCGCCTTGGTTATGTTATTTCCGGACTGTGGTATATTGTGCTATTTTCTTCTCCGTGGTTATAGTCATACACTTCGGGTATCTGATGTCGAATTGCTTGTAGTTGCTGATTTTGAGCATGGTGGCTTGGGGTATTTCATATGGACCCGTGTTTGAATGGGGTCACGCAATGCAACTGGGTTATGTCTGGATATGATCCTTTGTGTTAGATTCATTCGTCTTGGTTCTACTACGTAAGATGGGTTTGTAGCATTGCAGTTGTGGCGGTACTTGTTTAACTTACGAGATGGTTCTCTCGTTTGAGTCATTTTCCTTAATTGAGTACATTTGGGTTATTGCTTATTGGTGCACTGATTGCGTGGATTGCGGTTTTAGGTTGTATTGATGTGGCATATCACTAGAGTGATTGTGTGATGAGATGAGGTCATCAGACCTAGAATGGATGCTATCGGATTTGTTTGCGGTATATTTGGAAGGATAATGTCGTTGATCGGCTTAGAAATTGGCTATAGTTCTTGTCGAAGGAGAGAGAGATCCATGGCTTGTTGATATGATGGATGGTTGTGAGTTTCTGCGTGTTTCTTTCATCATCGACAGTGTACGAAGGTTTTAGAATGAGGTTTTGTTTGATATGAGGCTTATTACCGGTGTTGGGATGTTTTGAGTAGCCACCGTGATAGGGAATTAGACTTATACAGTGTGTAGATGTGAGGTTCGGGTCTTGTAAGAATTCAGGATGTTGGAAATTGGATTCTGTGGTTTACGGGCTAAGGTTGAAGTAATGACATTCAGTTTGTTGTGTTGTCAGGCCTATATGGAATAGGGAGATGTGGGATCACCCCCGGGTATGTGCATGGTAAGGTTACATGATGGGTCGATGGCTTTGGAATGACTCTTGGCACGTTCGAGGACGAACATATATTAAGTGGGGGAGGATGTAATGACCCGACCGGTCATTTTAAGCATTTGCACTTCGCTCGGTAGTTTGATGAGGGCATGAGCAGCTCTGTATGATGTATTATGACTTGTGTGAATCATCGGTTTTGGTTTTCAGGTTAATCAGAATCGATTTGGAAGAATGAATTTCATAATTTAAATTTTAAGTTGGAAGAGTTGACCAAGTTTGTCTTTTTGTGAATTTGACCCGGGAACGGAGTTTTGATAGTTCTGTTAGGTCTGGATGGTAATTTTGGACTCAAGCGTATGCACAAATTTGCAATTGGGTATTTATGGAAGGATTCAACACTAATTGGTGAAAGTTTATGAGTTTGACAGGATGTTGACTTTGATGATATCAGATTCAGATTATGGTTTCGGGAGTCAGAATGGCTTGGTTATGTCATTTGAGACTTGTGTGCAAAATGTGAATTCATTCCGGGTTGATTTGATATATTTCGACGCGAGTTTTGGAAGTTGAAAGTTCAAACTTCATTAAATTTTGATTTGAGGTGTGATTCGTCATTTTGATGTTGTTATGTGTAATTTTGAGAAATCGAGTAAGTATGTGTTATATTATGGGAGTTGTTTGTATATTCAAACGGAGTCCCGAGGGGCTCGGGTACGTTTCAGACAGGATTTAGATCATTTAGGAACTATTTGGTTAAGGCTGGTTTGGCAGGAGTTCTGGTGTGACCGCACCTGCGGAGCTATGGGAGCAGGTGGGAGCCGCAAAAGCGACAGAGTGGCCGTAGGAGCAAATAGGGGCGGAGTTTTGAAACTGGGGCGCATCTGCGGCCCCGCAAAAGCGATGGTCTTGGGCGCAGAAGCGTGTTTGGCTTCACACTTGCGGTTGCGCAGAAGCGGATGGAGATTCGCAGGTGCGACAGGTCAGCTGGTTAGTGGAGTTCACAGAAGCAGAGTTCGTGTCGCAGAAGCGGCTCATGTGTCTGCAAAAGTGGAAATGGCCGGGCAGAAGCTTTTTAAATCGAGGGTTTGGTCGTTTTGTTCATATTTGGAGCTATAAACCTCGGATTGAGGCGATGCTTCAAGCAATTTTCACCATGTGACTTGGGGTAAGCATTCTTGACTCACTTATGATTATATTTCGTGATTTTATTTTCGTTTTTGGTAATTAGGTTATGAATTGTAAAGAGAAATTGGGAGTTTTAGCCTAAAATTTCATAGAGTGAGTTTTTGAGTTTTGAACATTGGTTCAGATTCGAATTTGGGTGAAACTAGTATGGTTGGACTCGTAATTGAATGTGCTGTCGGATTTGTGAGGTTTTCGGGTTCTTAGGTGAGAGTCCGGGTTTGAGTTTTGGTTGATTTTGGACTTTTGAGTAAAGATTCGACCTCTATCAATTGGAATTGTTTCCTTAGACTTTATTTGATGTATTTGAGTTGCGTTTGGCTAGTTTTTAGCAGTTCGAAGGTCGGTACGTGCAGGATGGCATTTTTGGAGCATCGCTTGGCTTGCTCGGTATTGGATTTGGCTTGTTCAAGGTAAGTAACACTTCTAAACTTGGAGCTGAGGGTATGAACCCTGATTATACGTGTTATGTGATTTTATTTGGAGGTGACGCACTTGCTAGGTGACGGGCGTGTGGGCGTGCACCATAGAAATTGAGACTCAGGCGATTCCATAGAGCTGTGTAGTCAATTAACTTGTATTTTCCATGTATTTTTCCATGTGTTAGAGAAACTGAGACGTGACTCATGTTAGAAATCATGCTTAGGCAAATAGTGGTATTATTAGGACCCATTGGGGTCATTTCTGCTGTCGAGTTATATGTTAAATTGTAATTTCGTACTCAGTCATGTTCATGTAACGACCCGATTTGTCGTTTTAAGAAATTATGCCCCGTTCAGTGACTTAAGGTCTCGAGAAGCTTCACAATATGTATTATGACCCGCGTGTGTGGTCGAGTTTGGTTTTCGGAAGATTCGAAATTTAATTTAAAGAACAATTCTCATTTTTGAAGCTTAAATGGAAAGAGTTGACCGGGGAGTTGACTTTTGAGCAAACAACCCGGAATGGAATTTTGATGATGGCAATAGCTTCGTATGATGATTTCAGACTTAGGCGTATGTTCGGATTTGGATTTGGAAGTTCGTAGGACAATTTGACACATTTTGGCGAAAGTTGGAAAAATATAAGATTTTTGGAAAAGTCCGACCGAAGGGTGAATTTTTGATAAGGAGGCCGGATTTTGATTCCGGAAATGGGAATAGCTCCCTTACGTCAATTATGACTTGTGTGCAAAATTTGAAGTCATTCCAAATTGTTTTGATACGTTTCGGCGCAAAATATAGAAGAACTTATAATTCGATTCGATGCGCGATTCGTAATTCCGACATTGTTTGACGTGGTTTGAAGCCTCGACTAAGTTCGTATTGCATGTTGGGACAAGTTGGTATAATTGGTTGAGGTCTCGGGGGCCTCGGACGAGTTTCAGATGGTTAAACAAAATCAAAATTTGACTTGAATGAACTGTTGGAAATCTGCCACTGGTGTCATCGCATCTGCGATGAAATTGATAGCAGATGCTCAATCGCAGATGCTCAATCGCAGATGCTCAATCGCAGATGCTCAATCGCAGATGAGAGATTTAAGTCGTAGAAGCAAAGATGGAAGGGCATGGCAGTGGTCGCAGGTGCGAAGAAAATCCCGCACCTGCGGAAGCGCAGAAGCAGGTAGAGAAGGAGCAGAAGCGGAGGGGCATCACAGGTGCGCGTGAGGCATCGCAAAAGAAGAAAAGCTTCCGCAAATGCGATGGTCGATTGGGCAGTGGCCTTCGCAGAAGCGAGATTTCGCTCGCAAAAGCGAGCATGCAGGTGCGAAACTGGGCTGAATGTTAAGGACCAAAAATGGTCATTTCGCCATTTTTCGATTGCGATTTTGGAGCTCGGTTTTTGGGCGATTTTAGAGGAGTTCCTCAAGACTTTGACTTGGGCATGTGTTCTATATCCTAAAGTGATATATTTATCGTTTATATTCATCGTTTATTTCGCCATTATGTTCATCGTTTATTTCGAATTTAAATGGTGGAAATCAAGATTTTTGTAAAATCTCCCAAAAACGAAAATTTAAGATTTGGAAGTCGAGTTGGTATTGGACTTCAATAAAATTGGTATGGTTGAACTCCCATCGGAATGGTTGTTCTGATTTCATGAAAATTATGTCGGGTTCTGAGAGTCGAGTCCCGCATTGACTTTTGTTAACTTTTTGGAATAAATTTTTGTAAGTCGACGTATTATTATTCGGAATTGTTTCCGATGAATTTTAATGAAGTTATACAATTAATTTGGATCGATTTGAGCTGTCCGGAGGTCAATTCAAGCAAGAAAGCTATTTTGGAATATCGGCCTAACTGCAAAAAGGTAAGTGTCTTGCTTAACCTCGAGTGGGGGAATTACCCCTTAGGCATCGAGTTTTATGTGCCATTTGTGAAATGTGAAAAGCCTTGTACGCGAGGTGACGAGTACGTACTCGGATTATATGTGTAAATTTTACTGAGTTAAATTCCTGAGCATATTGTGTGGTAAATTGGATAATTGTTGGTATATATTTAATCATCTAATTATCGTGCCTAAATCCTTGTTGTTGTTGAATCTGTCGTTATATGACAATTTGATGTGATTGTTACTGGATTATTTATGTAATTCCGTGAATTTGTTGGTTTGATAATTATTGGAATTTAATTTCATTATGGATTTTTCCTCTGCAAATAATTAATTAAATGAGCTTAAGAAGAGGTGTTTATATAATTATTGAAAATTTGAATTTAATGAAGACTTTGCTTTATGTTGAGTAAATTTCTATCTCTATTGATTGTTTTTGGGTGTTGTACACATCGTGTTGAGCTTTTGGCTATTTGTTGTGAAATTAATTGACTTGGTTGTAGATTTGGAATTTGGTTGTGGCCATTGGGCAAATTGTGATATGAATTAATTTTGTTATGTTGTTGTGATAATTTTCCGTATAAATTGTTGTGTTGTGTGAGTTGTTATTTTGGGGAGATAAGGGTGGCATTTTACTGTTGTGTTTGTTGGAATATTGTATGGGCGGAGCGAGAAGGGTATCTATAGGAGCGATAAGGGTGGCAATAGGAGCGATAAATGTGGCTATTGATATTGTGTGGGCGGAGCGATAAGGGTGGCTATAGGAGCGATAAGGGTGGCAATAGGAGTGACAAGGGTGGCTATTGATATTGTCTGGACGGAGCGATAAGGGTGGCTATAGGAGTGATAAGGGTGGCCATAGGAGTGATAAGGGTGGCAATAAGAGCAATAAGGGTGGCTATTGTCAGGGACAATATTTGACGATGTGGGGTTGTGGTGTTGATAATTTTCATGTGATGTTATGATTTTCTTGTATTTATTTTTATATCTTGTGCAAATTGTCTTGTTATTGGTAAATTGATAACAATCTAATTTATGTTGAAATTTAGAGCATGTGGCTATTACCAGGCGGAATATAAAATAAAATGTGGGCACGAGGTGCTGTGAGTAAATAATGAGGATATTTGTCACGTGAATTTTCCGTGCAGTTGTCATATGAAATATGGACACGAGGTGCTGTGATGAAATGATGATGATAATTGGCACGTGAATTGTCCGTGCAGTTGTGATATGATTTAATTATGGGCACGAGGTGCCGTAAAAATATGAAAATGGGCTGAGACCCGTGTTTACGAAAAATATGAAAATGGACTGAGACCCGTATTTTTTTTTATGATTATGAAATGAGGTGTCACATGGTGACTTTTTAATTGAAAGAATTATATTCAAAATATTTATTTGGAAGGATTTTTATTCAAAAAGAATTATATGAAAGAATTGTGTTTGAAAGATAATTATTTGAGGAAATAATATTTGAAAAGATTTATTGAAAAAATTATATTTGAAAAATAATTATTTGAGAAAACTACATTTGAAAGAGAGTTATTTGGAAGAATTTTATGTGAAGGATATTTATTTGAAAAACTTGAATTAATTGGGCGTACATGTATTATTAATTGTTGAGTGATGTTTATGGTATTCTTGTTGTTTTGCTGCACATACCACTGGTTGTTTTATCCTGCCCTTATTGCTTTCTGTTTCCTAGTATTTTGTATATTATATTGCATAGGTTATTAGACTAGTGAGTGTCTTGACTGTACCTCGTCTCTACTCCATTGAGATTAGTCTTGATACTTACTGGGTACCGACCGTGGCGTACTCATACTACACTTCTGCACATTTTTGTGCAGAGCCAGGTATTGAAGATAACAGACTTGAGCAGAGTTAAAGCGGGATCGTAAGGATTCAAGGCAGAGTTGCTTGGTCGTCGCAGTCCCTTGGAGTCTTTCCATTTCATCGTACTGTTAACTTGTAATCAAACAATATTGTATATTCGGTCCTCGTGATCATTCATTCTATGTATTCAGTTAGAGTTCGTGACTCAGTACTACTATTTTCGTTGTTGGTTTCGCTAATTAAAAATAATAAAAATAATAAAAATGGCTTGAATTGTAATTAAAATCGGCTTACTTAGTCTTAGAGACTAAGTGCCATCACGACGCCCGTGAGGAGATTTTGGGTCGTGACAAGTTGGTATCAGAGCTCTAGGTTCATAGGTTCTATGAGTCACGAACGAGTCTAGTAGAGTCTTGCGGATCGGTATAGAGACGTCTGTACTTATCTTCGAGAGGCTACAGAACTGTTAGGAAATTTCCATTTCTTTCATTCATGTCGTGCGAAATTCGTTGAATTTGGAATTTGAACCTTTGTATCTCTATTCTCTCACAGATGGTGAGGACACGTGCTACTGGGTTAGCTGAGTAGGCATCCGCACATACTGCTAGGGGTGCAAGATGTCGGGGCCGAGGTAGAGGTCGAGGAAGGGCACATGTTGCGACTAGAGAACCTGTCAGAACAACAGTTGAGGAGCTACTAGTAGCTCCAGTTGGGGGACAGGTATCAGAAGCACCTGTTGTTACCCTCGGACTTCAGGAGACTTTAGCACAGTTTCTGAGTATATTTGGTACATTAACTCAGGCGAGATTGATCTCTGTTGCACCAAACATTCCGCAGATGGGGGAAGTAGCTCAGACTCCTATCTCAACTTCAGAGCAGCAGGTTCACGTTGGTCAGGTTTCGGGTGTAGTACCGGTACAACCTGTTATTCCGGTTCGACCTGAGGTCAGGCCCGAGGTATCAAAAGAAGAACAAAAGAGACTTGAAAGGTTTAAAAAATATGATCCACCAACTTTCAGTGGCACAGCTACAGAGGATGCCCAAGGATTTCTGAAAAATTGTCACCGTATTATCCGTACCATGGGTATTGTGGAAGTGAGCGGAGTTGCCTTTACTACATTTCAACTGTTAGGCGCAGCGTATCGGTGGTGGAAAATATATGAAGAAGGTAGACCAGCTGATGCCACACAACCAACTTGGGATCAATTTTCGAAAATGTTCTTGAAAGTGTTTGTTCCCCAGACTCTCAGAGATGCGTGGCGCACAGAGTTTGAATGGTTGCGTCAGGGCACTATGATAGTGTCAGAATATGCTATCGGGTTCAGTGAGTTAGCCCGTCATGCACCTATCTTGGTTCCTACAATCAGAGAGAGGGTCCGCAGATTCATTGAGGGGCTCGAATATGATATTAAAATATGCATGGCTCGAGAATTGCAAACTGATACTCCATTTCAACAAGTAGTAGAGATTGCAAGGAAGATTGAGGGTGTTTTAGGCGAGGAAAGGGACTCTAAGGAGGCCAAAAGGTCTCGAAGATCTGGAGAGTTCAATGGATTTTACTCTTCAGCTAGAACCCATTCTAGCGGAGGCTCGAGCAGTCAGTCAGCTCAGTCCGCACATCAGATTACTCGGAGTGCTCCAGTTTACAGTGCACCATCAACACGAGATTCTTACAGTGGTTATTCCAATTATCCTACACAGACTCAGTACGAGAAGCCGCGACCTCAGAAGGGTTGTTATGAATGTGGTGATACTAGAAATATCATGAGAGATTGTCCCGGACTTGGGAGGGGTGGATTTCATCATAACACTCCAGCTACAAGCTTTATTCCAGCTGATACACCACGTGCACAGTCATCTAGAGGTAGAGGACATGCGGGTAGTAGGCGCCTAAGAGGTGGAGGCCCGACCCATTTATATTATCGCTATGTTTTGGCTGAGGCCAATACATGAGATGGTGTTGTTACAGGTACGATCCTGATTTTTATTATAAAAGGACATTTTCCTTAATTTGTTATGGTTATGAATATTGAGGTGAATTCTCCTATTATGCTCCACTTATGGGTGAGCTTCGTAAATTTGTGACCCACTTATATCTGTATCCCTGTTGGAAGATTTAAAGATGTGAGCCTGTGTCTGTCATTTTACTTTTGTGCACCGTTGAGGGCTTTAAGTCCAAAAGCAAAATTTTATTATTCAATACAGTGGGTTTAATGTATTTCGGAATAATTGATTCCAATTTTTATGAATTATACGCCCTACAGGTATGAGGGTTCATTATATGTAGTGAAAATTATTTATGAAATATATTGAAAAGAAGAAAGAAAGGAAATTAAAAATTTCAGTTGGCACAATGTGCAACATACTTGTGATTCAGAGTTGAGGATGAGATCCTCGCATTTTTACATGATGTGAAATATTTAAACCGGGCTGCAAGCCGCGATGGAAGTTATGTAAGGACGAGGTCCTTGTGGTGAAATATTTATGAGTTTAAAATTTTCCCTTTGTAAAATTTAATTGTACAATAGTATTAATAGGGAGTCATGCCTGTTAGGCTTATTTGATAATTCTTGTATATTTTTCTGTGCGTATTCAGCCATTTTGGTACTGTAAACATTGAGTTTTAACCTATGAGATGAGTGCCCAGGTGGCATTAAATGTGACTCATTAATCCGAGTAAGCAAACATGAGGTCTTCATGCCTCACATTCTGTTGTAAGTGTTGTGAATTTTTTTTTTCGAAATGAGGTGGTGGTTAATATGAGATTAATTGATGATTCTGGAATTAATTATGAACAGTTTTTAAGACCAGAGATGTGGTGATGATCATACATATGATGTGCTTCATGTCCTGATATCATTATGATAATGTAGTGCTTGTAATGCCGAGATTGGTGTTATTGATATATACCTTATGGTATTGTGTTGGGTTGTGGATGTGTTGTTAGGAGTTGTTTTGGTGTTACTCTGGCAGGTGGATAGGCCCAATTACAGGGGAGACTCTGCCGAAATTTCTGAAAAAAAATTGGGAGTTAGTAAAATTTGGAGGATTGAGATTTGCAAAGAAAGACATAAGTTATGTTATGTGTTTGAGGGAGAATGATCCTAAGCGGGGGAGAATGTAACACTTCAGAATTTTTTTTGAAGTACTTCAACACTATCAAGAAAATTGATGTGTGCGTAGGCACGAGTTGCTATAGCCAGTTGAGACTAATACCGTGTGTTGTTATGAAAATTAGACCTTTTGTAATATTTGGAGTGTAAGAAATTGATCTTAAAGCTTACAAATATGGATAAAAGAAATAAACTCAAATGAGATGATGTTGTCATGCTTATCTCAAATGCGGTAGCGTGGAATCAACCGTGAGTATATGTGTAAAAGTAAAATCATCAATTTGGTAACCTCAGAATAATTCTTAAAAAGTTCGAGGACGAACATTTGTTTAAGAGGTGGAGAATGTAACTACCCGACTTGTCATTTTAATAAATTATGCCCCGTCCAATGACTTAAGGTCTCAAGAAGCTTCACAATATGTATTATGACCCGCGTGTGTGGTCGAGTTTTTTTTTCGGAAGATTCGGAATTTAATTTAAAGAAACATTCTCTTATTTGAAGCTTAAATGGAAAGAGTTGATCGGGGAGTTGACTTTTGAGAAAACAACCCGGAATGGAATTTTGATGATGGAAATAACTTCGTATGATGATTTTGGACTTAGGCGTATGTTCGTATTTGAATTTGGAAGTCCGTAGGACAATTCGACACATTTTGGCGAAAGTTGGAAAAATATAAGATTTTTGGAAAAGTCCGACCGAAGGGTGAATATTTGATAACGAGGTCGGATTTTGATTCCGAAAATGGGAATAGCTCCCTTACGTCAATTATGACTTGTGTGCATAATTTGAAGTCATTCCGGATTGATTTGATACGTTTCGGCGCAAAATATAGAAGTTGAAAGATTTGAAATCTTATAATTCGATTCGATGCGCGATTCGTAATTCCGGCATTGTTTGACGTGGTTTGAAGCTACAACTAAGTTTGTATTGCATGTTGGGACAGGTTGGTATAATTGGTTGAGGTCTCGGAGGCCTCGGGCGAGTTTCGGATGGTTAAACGGATCAAAATTTGACTTGAAGGAACTGTTGGAAATCTGCCACTAGTGTCATCGCATCTGCGATGAAATTGATCACATATGCGCAGTCAAAGATGCGAGATTTAAGTCGCGAAAGTGAAGATGGAAGGGCATGGCAGTGGTCGCAGGTGCGAAGAAAATCCCGCACCTGCGGAAGCGCAGAAGAGGGTAGAGAAGGTGCAGAAGCGGAGGGGCATCACAGGTGCGCGTGAGGCATCGCAGAAGCGATTCCTGCAAAAGCAGAAAGGTTCTGCAAATGCGATGGTCGACTGGGCAGTGGCCTTCGCAGAAGCGAGATTTTGCTCGCAAAAGCGAGCACACAGGTGCGAAAATTAGTCCGTAGGTGCGAAATTGGGCAGAATGTTAAGGGCCAAAAATGGTCATTTCGCCATATTTCGATTAAGATTTTGGAGCTCGATTTTTGGGAGATTTTGGAGAAGTTCTTCAAGACTTTGACTTGGGTAAGTATTCTATATCCTAAAGTGATTATATTTCATGAATCTATGATTATATTCATCATTTATTTCGGATTTAAATGGAGGAAATCAAGATTTTTGTAAAATCTTCCAACAACAAAAATTTAAAATTTGGAAGTCGTGTTATTAGAATTCAATAAAATTGGTATGGTTGAACTCGTATCGGAATAGGTGTTCGTATTTCATGAAAATTATATCGGGTTCTGAGAGGCGGGTCCCGTATTGACTTTTTGGAATAACATTTTAAGTCGAGGAGCTGTTCGGAGGTCAATTCAAGCAAGAAGGCTATTTTGGAATATCGGCCTAACTTCAAAAAGGTAAGTGTCTTGCTTAACCTCGAGTGGGGGAATTACCCCTTAGGCATCGAGTTTTATGTGCCATTTGTGAAATGTGAAAAGCCGTGTACGCGAGGTGACGAGTACGTACTCGGATTATATGTGTAAATTTTATTGAGTTAAATTCCTGAGCATATTGTGTGGTAAATTGGATAATTGTTGGTATATATTTAATCATCTAATTATCATGCCTAAATCCTTGTTGTTGTTGAATCTGTCGTTATATGACAATTTGATGTGATTATTACTTGATTATTTATGTAATTCCGTGAATTTGTTGGTTTGATAATTATTGGAATTTAATTTCATTATGGATTTTCCCTCTGTAAATAATTAATTAAATGAGCTTAAGAAGAGGTGTTTATATAATTATTGAAAATTTGAATTTAATGAAGACTTTGCTTTATGTTGAGTAATTTCTATCTCTATTGATTGCTTTTGGGTGTTGTACACATTGTATGGAGCTTTTGACTATTTTTTGTGAAGTTAATTGACTTGGTTGTAGATTTGGAATTGATATGAATTGATTTTGTTATGTTGTTGTGATAATTTTCCGTGTAAATTGTTGTGTTGTGTGAGTTGTTATTTTGGGGAGATAAGGGTGGCATTTCACTGTTGATATTATGTGGTTATAAGGGTGGCATTTCACTGTTATGTTTGTTGGAATATTGTCTGGGCGAAGCGATAAGGGTAGCTATAGGAGCGATAAGGGTGGCAATATGAGCGATAAAGGTGGCTATTGATATTGTGTGGGCGGAGCGATAAGGGTGGCTATAAGAGCGATAAGGGTGGCAATAGGCGTGATAAGGGTGGCTATTGTCAGGGACGATATGTGATGATGTGGGGTTGTGGTGTTGATAATTTTCATGTGATGTTGTTTATTTTCTTGTATTTATTTTTATACCTTGTGCAAATTGTTTTGTTGTTGGTAAATTGATAACAATCTGATTTATGTTGAAATTGAGAGCATGCGGCTATTGCCAAGCGGATTAAAAATGAAATGTGGGCATGAGGTACTGTGATGAAATGATGATGATAATTGGCACGTGAATTGTCCGTGCAGTTGTGATATAATTTAATTATGGGCACGAGGTTGCCGTGGAAATATAAAAATGTGTTGAGACCCGTATTTACGAAAAATATGAAAATGGGCTGAGACCCGTATTTTTTTATGATTATGAAATGAGGTGTCACATGGTGACTTTTTAATTGAAAGAATTATATTCAAAATATTTATTTGGAAAGATTTTTATTCAAAAAGTATTATATGAAAGAATTGTATTTGAAAGACAATTATTTAAGGAAATTATATTTAAAAATATTTATTGAAAGAATTATACTTGAAAAATAATTATTTGAGAAAACTACACTTACTGGGTACCGACCGTGGCATACTCATACTACACTTCTGCACATTTTTGTGCAGAGCCAGGTATTGAAGATAACGGACTTGAGCAGAGTTAAAGCAGGATCGTAAGGATTCAAGGTAGAGCTGCTTGGTTGTCGCAGTCCCTTGGAGTCTTTCCATTTCATTGTACTGTTAACTTGTAATCAAACAGTATTGTGTATTCGGTCCTCGTGATCATTCTATGTATTCAGTTAGAGTTCATGACTTAGTACTACCAGTCTTGGGAGGTTGTATATTGTAATTATTTCCGTTGTTAGTTTCACAAAAAGAAAAAAATGGCTTCAAAAATGTAATGGAAATCGGCTTACCTAGTCTTAGAGACTAGGTGGCATCACGACTCCTGTGGTGGAATTTTGGGTCGTGACAGTTCCTTCATTGCATATCATATCTCATTCTCTGTTGCTATTTATTTATACTATTGTTTTCGGGCTAGTATCATGACATTGTGAGCCCGTGTGAGAGAGAGACTAGAGAGATTGATGACTGAGTGAGGCCGAGTGCCTGATTATGAGTGATATTTATGGGATCGGGCTGCATGCCACAATGGTTATACTGATTTATGATAGCGCTTGGGCTGAAGGAGCCCCTGGATCTTCCATGGGCATGGGTCTTTGATCTCGTCCAATTTCACTCCTTTATTTGAGGATTTGAAAACGGTCGATGCTATAGTAATACCCAACAAGGAGTCGGGGTTGATTTTCCACAGAGAGCTATGAATGGGTCTTAGGGATATATATTATAGTGTATGAACTTGAATTATCTCAAATTGCACTTTCACAAAATTTGGTCGTTTCTAGGTCTAATTCTAAAATTTTAAACTAAGATTACAAACTAAGAATTTAAACTAGGAAAAAGTTTTTGGTTGTTTTTCAAATGTTATAAAAGGCCTAGGGCTATGACCTTCACCTAGGTGTTCGCTTAATGGGTTGTAAGTCTTAAAGCTTGTTTTATTGGTCGGGGTGTATTATAGCCATCAACACTCAAATACCCACTCAATACCTCTCGGTCAGAGAGTAATTTTGCCCAATTTTACTTTGTCAAGTCCAAATGGGTATTGAACAAAGTAGTTGATAATAAGCTCAAGTCGGGTTTTACTATCTCTAGATTCAACCTTTTAATTGGGTTTATCAATCTCTCGATTGACCCAATTCCATGCTAGCCAATTTGTTCTAGACTAAGTATCTCTTTCTCAAGTAGAGACCGAGTCAATTAGGCATGAAATAATATTTGCAACCATTAAATCTTCAATTAAAAGCAAGAACAAGGCTAGATAATCAACACCCAACCATAAACAAGCAATAAGACAATCACCCATCAAGTTCACACACTAGGGTTGGGTGACAACCCTAGTGAAAATCTAGCTACTCATGCTTAAATTAGAAGATAAAGAAGAGGAAGTGATAATTAAAACCATATTAATGACTAAAATAATAAAACTAATATTCAAAAAGCTCAAATATCTAAAACTACTATAAGAAGAAAAGTAAACGGCCGTTGATGTCAAAAGTTCCAAAAGTTGCCCTAAAAAATTGAAACTATTCTATTCATACAATGCTGAAATTTTCGGATAAAATTTCCCTTTCGGAGATTCTGCGGCCGCACAATTCCATGTGCGGTCCGCACCTGTCTTTAGCTTTGCATGATTGGACTTTTGCGGCCGCACAATTCTGAACCGCGACCGCATCTATCTCTTTTTGCGATCCGCACATTTTTGAGTGCGGCCACACATGGCTCTTCTGCGGACCGCACAAATGCCTTTGCAGCCGCACAACTGATCTTTTGCGGCCGCACAACTGATCTTCTGCAGCCGCACAATAATTGTGCGGTCCGCACTTCCTTTTAGCTTGAAATGAGAACTCTTTGAACTTTTGATCTTGCTAAGCTTCTGCGGCCGCACATTTCATGTGCGGACCACACTTTGCACTTGTCTCTGATAAGCTTGCCTTCAGAATATGCGGCCACAGATGATATTCTGCGGTCCGAACTTTGAGCTTCTGTGTCTGTTTTTGTTCTTCAATTCAGATGACTCCTTCATGAGTTGGATTTCATCTTAGTGGCTCATTTTCCAATACACCTGCAATTAAGCATATTATATCAGTTTTCGGAAACATAATTAAATGCTTTTAGGCTAAAACGAAAGTTAAAAGGTGCTAATAAGTAGTCAAAATTCCTACTTATCAACTCCCCAAACTTAAGCTTTTGCTTGTCCTCAAGCAAATAAGGTAATTCCCACCTTCATAAGTTAAGAGTTATTCTAGATAATCTAAGATGCATCAATCACACATCAATTGGGACCAACAATTATCCACAACACTTATGAATTATCAACAAAACAATGATTTGAATTTTTAAGCACAAATAGTTCTAATGTGACACTTGAGCATCAAGAGTTGACTTTATTCATCAAGGAAGCTCGCACTTTCAGGTAGGTCATTGTGCATCCCAAACTCCTCCTCCTCTACTTTCCGTTAGCATATCTCACTTAAGAATGTAACACTCAATTCAAAGATTTGTGAGCAGTTCGCTCATCTCTCTCAAAGGAATGTCACAAGTACGGGTCTAGGTTCCATATGCTTGCCCCTCATGTAGATCACCACTAATGTAAGTTCACTCGGCTAGAAATCATGTAGGGCTTTTTCGAAATGTAATGAAGGAAAATTGATCTCGTCCAATTTCACTCCTCTATTTGAGGATATAAAAACGGTCGATGCAATAGTAATACCCAATAAGGATCCGGGGTCGATTTTACACAGTGAGCTATGAATGGGTCTTACGGAAATATATTATAGTGTATGAACTTGAATTATCTCAAATTGCACTTCCACAAAATTTGGTCATTTCTAGGTCTAATTCTAAAATTTTAAACTAAGATTACAAACTAAGAATTTAAACTAGGAAATTATTTTTGGTTGTTTTTCAAATGATATAAAAGGCCTAGGGCTATGACCTTCACCTAGGTGTTCACTTAATGGGTTGTAAACCTTAAAGCTTGTTTTATTGGTTGGGGTGTATTATAGCCATCAACACTCAAATACCCACTCAATACCTCTCGGTTAGAGAGTGATTTTGCCCAATTTTGCTTTCTCAGGTCCAAATGGGTATTGAACAAAGTAGTTGATAATAAGCTCAAGTCAGGTTTTACTATCTCTAGATTTAACCCTTTAATTGGGTTTATCAATCTCTCGATTGACCCAATTCCGTGCTAGTCAAGTTTTTCTAGACTAATATCTCTTTCACAAGTAGAGACCCATTTAATTAGGCATGAAATAATGTTTTCAACCATTAAATCTTCAATTAAAATCAATAACAAGGTTAGATAACCAACACCCAACCATAAATAAGCAATAAGTCGAACACCCATCAAGTTCACACACTAGGGTTGGGTGACAACTCTAGTGAAAATCTAGCTACTCATGCTTAAATAGAAGATAAAGAAGAGGAAGTGATAATTAAAACCATATTAATGACTAAAATGATAAAACTAATACTCAAAAAGCTCAAAATAGCTTAAACTACAAAAGCACATTTTTGAGTGCGGTCGCACGTGGCTCTTCTCCGGACCACACAACTGATCTTCTGCTGCCGCAAAATAATTGTGCAGTCCGCACTTCGTTTTAGTTTGAAATGAGAACTCTCTGAACTTTTTATCTTCTTTAGCTTCTACGGCCGCACATTTCATGTTCGGACCGTACTTTGCACTTGTCTCTAATAAGCTTGCCTTCACAATCTGCGGCCGCAGATGATATTTTGCAGTCCACACTTTGAGCTTCTGTGCCTGTTTTTGTTCTTGAGTTCAGGTCACTCCTTCATGAGTTGGATTTCATCTCAGTGGCTCATTTTCCAATACTCCTGCAATTAAGCATATTGTATCAGTTTTCGGGAACACAATTAAATACTTTTGGGCTAAAACAAAAGCTAAAAGGTGCTAATAAGTAGTCAAAATTCCTACTTATTAACTCCGCCAAACTTAAGCTTTTGCTTGTCCTCAAGCAAATAAGGTAATTCCCACCTTCACAAGTTAAGAGTTATTCATGATAATCTAAGATGCATCAATTACACATCAATTGGGACCAACAATTACCCACAAATACTTATGAATTATCAACAAATCAATGATTTGAATTTTTAAGCACAAATAGTTCTAATGTGACCCTTGAGCATCAAGAGTTGACTTTATTCATCAAGGAAGCTCGCTCTTTCAGGTAAGTCATTGTGCATCCCAAACTCCTCCTCCTCTACTTTCCATTAGCATATCTCACTTAAGAATGTAACACTCAATTCAAAGATTTGTGAGCAGTTCGCTCATCTCTCTCAAAGGAATGTCACAAGTACGGGTCTAGGTACCATATGCTTGCCCCTCATGTAGATCACCACTAATGTAAGTTCACTCGGCTAGAAATCATGTAGGGCTTTTTCGAAATGTAATGAAGGAAAATTGATCTCGTCCAATTTCACTCCTCTATTTGAGGATATGAAAACGGTCGATGCAATAGTAATACCCAACAAGGAGCCGGGGTCGATTTTACACAGTGAGCTATGAATGGGTCTTACGGATATATATTATAGTGTATGAACTTGAATTAACTCAAATTGCACTTCCACAAAATTTGGTTGTTTCTAGGTCTAATTCTAAAATTTTAAACTAAGAATTTAAACTAGGAAATTATTTTTGGTTGTTTTTCAAATGATATAAAAGGCCTAGGGCTATGACCTTCACCTAAGTGTTCGCTTAATGGGTTATAAACCTTAAAGCTTGTTTTATTGGTCGGGGTGTATTATAGCCATCAACACTCAAATACCCACTCAATACCTCTCGGTTAGAGAGTGATTTTGCTCAATTTTGCTTTCTCAGGTCCAAATGAGTATTGAACAAAGTAGTTGATAATAAGCTCAAGTCAGGTTTTACTATCTCTAGATTCAACCCTTTAATTGGGTTTATCAATCTCTCGATTGACCCAATTCCGTGCTAGCCAAGATTTTCTAGACTAAGTATCTCTTTCTCAAGTAGAGACCCAGTCAATTAGGCATGAAATAATATTTTCAACCATTAAATCTTCAATTAAAAGCAATAACAAGGTTAGATAACCAACACCCAACCATAAATAAGCAATAAGTCAAACACCCATCAAATTCACACACTAGGGTTGGGTGACAACCCTAGTGAAAATCTAGCTACTCATGCTTAAATAGAAGATAAAGAAGAGGAAGTGATAACTAAAAACATATTAATGACTAAAATGATAAAACTAATACTCAAAAAGCTAAAAATAGCTTAAACTACTAAAGCACATTTTTGAGTGCGGCCGCACATGGCTCTTCTTCGGACCACACAACTGATCTTCTGCTGCCATAAAATTATTGTGCGGTCCGCACTTCCTTTTATCTTGAAATGAGAACTCTCTGAACTTTTGATCTTGTTTAGCTTCTGCGGCCGCACATTTCATGTTCGGACCGCACTTTGCACTTGTCTCTGATAAGCTTGCCTTCACAATCTGCGGTCGCAGATGATATTTTACATTCCGCACTTTGAGCTTCTGTACCTGTTTTTGTTCTTGAGTTCAGATCACTCATTCATGAGTTGGATTTTATCTTAGTGGCTCATTTTCCAATACTCCTGCAATTAAGCATATTGTAACAGGTTTTGGGAACACAATTAAACGCTTTTGGACTAAAATAAAAGCTAAAAGGTGCTAATAAGTAGTCAAAATCCCTACTTAGCAATCTTGCCTAATTATTTATACTAAGAGATGGATCTTCCCTGGGCTAGATTGGCCCTATACAGTACTAAGTGACTGCATGTCTGTTATCATATACATATATTTGGGATGGATCTTCCCTGGGTTGGATTGGCCATATACAGTACTGAGTGACTGTGTGCGAGTTGTCATTCATAGTTGGGCTGAATCTGCCATGTACAGTGTCGAGTGACTGAGTGTATTGAATATTGAGTGTGATGAGTGAAAATGTGAGACAGTGAGATTGAGTACTCTGAGAGTGTATACATGAGTCCATCACTGTGCTGCATTGCATTAGACATGCATACTTTATATGTAGGTATAGAGAAGTATTTTCTCTCATTCCATCTGATAATGGAATTTCTTATCTGATGTTAAAGTTTTTGAGAAAAATCATAGATTTCAGACTTACTCATATTTTTGGTGATTTCGGCAAAAGAATTAAGTTTTAGTGTTATACTTGGAAAGAAAATGGTTATTTTTCGGAATTGTACACGAGCTGAGCATTTATTTATTGAGTTATTTCTTGTACCATCTTCCTTATATTGTTATGAACTATTGCTGGTTATTGGAGTTGGACTCAGACCTTTGTCCCAGCTCGTCACTACTTTCAACCTAAGGTTAGGCTTGTTACTTATTGAGTACATGGAGTCGGTTGTACTCATACTATGGACCTTGCCTTCAGATTTTGGACGCTGATGTTGATGTGTATGATAGAAGCTATTATTGAAGACGTACATGCGTTCCAATTACAGCTGCCTCTTGTTCATGGTAGCCCTAGACTTATGGAAATCTATTTATATACATTCGGACAGATGATGTATTTATTTTATACTAGCTTTGTAAACTCTAAATCTTAGAAGCTCATGATTTGTACTACCAATCCTTGGGAAATTCTTGTATAAAAGCAGTTGTATTATCATTTCTTTTCTTATTAAATCTCATTAAACTGGTTTATTGTTAATTGTCTTACCTAGCGGGTTGGGTTAGGTGTCATCACAGCTAGTTGGATTTTGGGTCGTGACATTTTCAAAATTCGCATTTGATATAATTTGCAGATGCAATGAGGTCGTTCCGCAAATCTATCACTTGACAAATCAAGGAATCTCAAGTGAATTAACTTGGAAATTGAGTTAGGTAATGTCCTGAGGTCACCAACATCCAGAGTCAATGATCTTAGGCCTTTAGCTTTTAGCACCATGTCCTCACATCTTGTTTTTTCCGGAACCAGTGTGTAAATAAACTACTCCTCATTTCTTCGAAACTAGCAAAACCAAAACTACGGACATATGAGCGCAAGATGAAGTGGGCGAGATCATGCATATGATCATGTATTTTACATGAGCTTAGGTTTCCATACATATCAAATTCAGGTTCTTGTCTTGTAATAAAGAGTGGTGCAGTAATTTGAAAAAATATCTATTACTTATGACTTCCATTTCAAGTTTCCTTTCCATTTCAGGTTTCCTTTCTGGGAAGGTAGTAGCTCTTCTGCCATCCAAAGAAGGACCATTTCTTTTCGGTCTAATTGGCAGCCTTTTGGGAAAAGGGAATAAAGAACAAAGCATCGCTTGAAATATGCTGATGGAAACTGATCATAGCTCAACTTCAATATCTAACTAAGGGTATCTTCCGCTTTGTGTACTTGAGAAAGGTTTGTTTTTAATACGGATAGCCATGCCTCTTCTCCCTGGTAGTGATGAACTCCTCCAACTAGTTGTGATGCCAGAGGTAAACCCTTGTACTTTTTGGCAATTTCCTTCCCTACTATTGTTGCGGTAAACGATAATTCTCATTATCGCCACAAGCCCTATGATTTAGTATTTCCTGGCAACAATCATCTAATAACTCTTTCTTCATATCTTCAGCTTTTTTCCCCTACTTTGTTCATTATTTGTCCGTTGATTTTTTCATCTACACCTACACCAAAAGGTAACATATTAGACCATAATTCAAGCAAAGTCCTTATTACATCAACCAGATTAAAGACAAAAAAGGGTCTAAAATGTCAAGCAATTTTGAGCTCATCACTATACATAGTTACATACATCCAACTTCTTGTCAATGTACTAAATAACTAAATAACTTTTGATTTAACGATTGTGATATACTTTTCGTGACATGCTTATCTTCCGAAGCCTTCCCATTCCATCAATGGAGAGGACAAAAGAATATCTTCTAGGTGGCTAGTCAAAATTTCGACTATTATATACCTTTTCATCTCTTCCAACAAAGATTTGATAGTAGTGAATGACACTGACTCCCTACTTCTACCTCCATAAATTGTTTGGTTGAATAAACTATTGTGTATTAATAAGAGGCCTTAAAGTTTGTATATATGTGCAAAAAGTTAGTTCTACCTTTTATTTTTTTGTTCTTATAGTTTACAGAGTGGTATTCTTACAAGACATAAACCTTTTAACTTCACAACAAACATTTATTAGTACTGTTTATTTATATTAGTAAGGATCAGTTTTGGTTAATAAAATATTAGCCATGTATTTGCGATACATTACCTTGGATCTTATTACAAAGGTAAGGGTCAATTGTAGCTAATAAAATATTAGCCATGTATTTGCTATATATTACATTGGATCTTATTGCAAAAAACTTTATTTACCTATATGAAGATTTAAGTAGTTTAATTTAAAATTCTTTCTACTGTTAAAAACTTGAGAGATCAATATAAAAGATGAAAAAGAAGATTTAAGGTCAAACAATGAATAAAAGAAAATAATGGTGCTTTGCAACTAGTTTGATCATTCCGTATGTAAATTATTTATACCCCGAACTTTGTTTTAAAAATCAATCTCCCCCTTACTTTGAGTAATTATCATTCTCCTCCTTATTTTTCAATTTGACTTTTTAAAATACCTACTTTAACTTCTATATTATCAACATTTATCGCTTTTTTATTTTTTACCCAAGACTGTGCTAAGCTTGATTTTCTTGCGCCATCACCTTGATGAAGGGTTGAAAATAGAATATCTCACAGTTAAAGATACATTTGTTTTGTGGAATGACTTAAAGAAAAGATATGACAACTTAAAGTTGGCCACACTTCCACAAGCATGATATGATTGGGGTCATGTGAGGCTCCAAGACTTTAAGTCTGTTTCTAAGTACAATTCGGCGATATTCAGAATTACTTCTAAATTGAAGCTCTATGGAGATGATATCACTGAATATGATATACTTGAAAAAACGTTCACAACGTTTCATGCCTCTAATATGGTCCTGCAACAATAATATCGAGAGAAAGATTTCAAGAAGTAATTTGAGTTGATTTCTCCACCAAAAGTGAAAAAGGAAAGATGAGAAGCCAAAAATAAAAGGTTCAGAAAGTGAATGCTATCGTTGCGGTGGAAAAGGGCATTGGACAAATATTGGTCGTACACCAAGACATTTGATTGAGTTTTACCAAGCATCTCTAAAGAATAAAGACCTTGAATCTAATTTTGTTTCTGACAATGAATTTGACATCACCCACTTGGATGTGGCAGATTTCTTTGAGCATCCTGATGCAAAAATAGACCACTTGATCGGTGATGGATCCGTGGTTAAAGATGATTGAATAGTTTTTTTTTTTTTTTGCTTATTCGTAATAACTTGTGAATAAACATCATGTTGTCACAGTTCTTTACATGAGTAATAGTCATTAGTATCGATTAGTATTATTTGTTCTATGAATATTGTTAGTTAGTTTAGATTAAATATAGTTCTAGTATTTAAATCACGTTCCCTTCTATTACTACCATGAAACTAAAGTTTGGGTGATGAGTCCCTCCTCTAAATCTTGAATTTTTGGTAGTTGTTCCGATAGATTTTTGGTTAAAAAGTTTCTGCCCACCTATATACAATCATTTAAGTCATTGAAGCATATTTAAAGTCGATTCCCTTCTATTGCTGATTGTATTTATACATTGCATATATACAATCATTAAATACGCCTCCACATATCGACTTTTATCGATAACAAGCTCCAGTACTTGAGAATAGATGCCTTACAAGCTCCAATTTGTTTTTCACTATGCAAATAGCAGCGACATTCCGCGCGAAAAATTACAGCACTACTATTTGCATTAAAAGTATTTATCTACGTCTTGTTACGTCCTCTGTTTTGCACTAAAGTATTCTTTGATTTCTTATAGATTAAAGTTTAGCATCTTGTTAGGATACCTGCAAAATATTGTGCATAATCTATTTAGAGTTATATGAAGAACTAATACCTTTGTGGCTCAAAAGCTAGAAGAATAGATAGTAAATAACTTATACATGCAAAACATTTGTTGTAGTTTGTATTAGTCATATGTGTAGTCAGTGGCGGATCCATGATTTTAAAATCGTGGGTGCTCATTGATAAAAATTCTAAAAGAAGAGGAAAAAGGGGTTTAATTATGGGTGCTCACTCAATATTTATCTAAATATTTTTATAAATACCTATACAAATTTACTAAATCTTGTTAAAAAATAACATGTAGATCCGCCACTGTATGTAGTGTACTTAGAATTGCATTATTATTAGCTACGTAATTTTTTGTATCTTTATCAGAGTTTGCTCGAAATTACATTAAAAGGTCATTATTGAATAATTGATTTAACTTTATTTCTTTTCCTTTTTCTCTTAAAATACTAATGTTTATTCGTATATTTTCTTTTGTATGTCAAACCATGGGAAGCAATGGATATCTCTCTAAGCAAACTTGGATCAAAGTTTAATTGTAAAAAAAATTGTTTAATTTTATATGACACATACAATATTCAAAGAGATGAAATATTTCTCTCATTTAGTATGTGTAAGGCAGATGTAATTACAATTTATGGTAGTAGTAATGTAATTGAAGGCTCTGGAAAAGCTACTATAACTCTGCCTAGGGGAACAATACTTATCATAGATAATGCAATATTCTCCTCCGAGTCCAGGAGGAACTTGTTGAATTTTAAAGATATTCGTCGAAATGATATTATATCGAGATAATAGATAAGAATAATCTTGAATATCTCATCGTTACCAAGAATATCTCAAGCTAGAAAAAGGTTATTGAGAAGTTCTCATCTCTGTCTTGTGGCCTGTATGTATTGGACAAGAATGAGTACAATTGAGGCACATTCTATCATAAACCAATAGGTTACTGATTTGATTCCAACACTTTTGTACTTTGACCTGATCGATTGGGAAATCCTAGATCAATCCTGATGCGACGAATTATAGAAAATTCAAATGGGCATCCATTAAAGAATTTAAATATTCTTTTAAATAATGAATTATCCTGTATTTTTTGTTATCAAGGAAAATTAATTATTAGACCATCACCAGCAAAGGTTGGGATTGAGTCCATTGCGTTTTTGGAACGTATACAAGGGGATATTTGTGGACCTATTCACCCACCTAGTGGGTCGTTTATATATTTTATGGTCATAATAGATGCATCTTCTAGATAGTCTCATGTGTGCCTATTGTCATCTCGCAACCTGGTATTTGCAAAATTAATAGCACAAATAATTCGATTACGGGCACAGTTCCACCAATTAAGCCTATTCGACTTGATAATACTGTTGAGTTATCATCTTAAGCATTTAATGATTATTGCTTATCAATTAGGATAAAAGTGGAACATCCTATAGCTCTTGTTCTCACTCAAAATGGCCTTTTGGAGTCTTTGATTAAATACATGCAATTAATAGCAAGACCATTACTCATGAAAACGAGGTTGCCCACATTTCTTTTGGAGTCATGTCATTTTGCATGCAGCAATGCTAGTTTATCTCAGACCGATAAATTATCATAAATATTCTCCGTTGCAATTAGTTTTGGGTCATGAACCTAATATATCCCATTTAAGAATATCTGAATGCGCAGTATATGTGTATGTAGCACAACCATATCGCACTAAGATGGATCCCCAAAGAAAGTTAGGTATATATGTTGTGTTAGAATCGCCCTCTATTTTTTACTACCTCAAAATATTAACGGGAGATTCGTTCACTGCTCGATTTGCATATTGTCGATTCTATGAGATATTTGAGAAAATGGTGAGACCAAATAAAAAATCTTGTGAAAAAATCTATCATTGTCTCATCTTGATCCACGTGCTTCTATTTGTGAAAAAGAGGTGCAAAAGATTATTCATTTGTAGAAAATAACAAATCAAATGCCAGACGCATTTACGGATCCAAAAAGGATAATAAAATCACATATCCATGCAGAGAATGTTCCAATCCGTAGTGATATCCCTGTTGGCTAATCTTCTAGTGTCATAGTAAATGACTCAAAGGCACACCTAAAGCGTGGAAGTGTAACGACCCGACTGGTCGTTTTGAGTATTACAACTCGTTTTCGCATTTACTGCTCAAGTTAAGATTTACAGTTATTTTGTGACTTACGAGGTTAGTTGGTTTGAGTCCGAAAGGATTTCGGAGTGAAATGAGACACTTAGTCTCTTAATTGAAAACTTAAGTTTGAAATATTGACCGAATATTAACTTATGTGTAAGCGACCTCGGAATTAAATTTTAATAATTCCAATAGCTCCGTATGATAATTTTGGATATAGAAATGTATCCGAGAACTTATTTGGAGGTCCGTAGTGGAATTAGGCTTGAAATGACGGAAGTTGAATTTTTTGAAAGTTTGACCGGGGGGTTGACTTTTTGATATCGAGGTCGGAATCTGATTATGAAAATTGGAATACCTCTATTATATCATTTATGACTTGTGTGCAAAATTTGAGGTCAATCGGACATAATTTGATAGGTTTTGGCGTCTTTTGTGGAAACTTGAAATTTCAAAGTTCATTAGGTTTGAATTGGAGTATGATTCGTGATTTAGCGTTGATTGAGGTGATTTGACGGTTTGACTAAGTTCGTATGATATTTTGACACTTGATGGTATGTTTGGTTGAGGTCCCGGGGGGCTCGGGTGAGTTTCAGGATGGTTTCGGATTTTTTTCCCTTGTTTTGCAACTACTGGAACTGGTGTCTGGTGTTGTTCTTCACGAACGCGAAGGGTCTCACGAGTTCGCGAAGAAGGATTTTGGGCTTCTGGGATTTGCCCATCGCGAACGCGATGAAGGAGACGCGAACGCGAAGAAGGGAGCTGGGGAAAAGCCTGCGCGAACGCGAGTGGGCAGACGCGAACGCGAAGAGGAAAGGGAGCTCAGGGCCTGCCTGGCATTAAGCCTTCGCGAACACGGCTCGTGTCTCGCAAACGCGAAGGGCAGAGGTCGGAATGCATCGCGAACGCGATGAGGAGATCGCGAATGTGAAGAAGGAATCTTAGCAGCACATTTTTGTGCTTCGCGAACGCAAAGCTATAGTCACGAACGTGATGAAGGCATTTCTAGGCAGAATTAAAAGTTCTGAAACAGGGGTTTTGAGTTCATAACACAAAATTGAATTGGGAGCTTGGTAGAAGGCGGTTTTTGGAGAGATTCTTGCGTGGGTATTTGGGGTAAGTGATTCTTATTCAGTTTTGATTAATTTTCGTGATTATGCCTTTGAATCTATCATTTAATGGGTGAATTAAGTTGAAAGAATTTGGTAAACCCTCTTGGTTTAATTTGAAAATTTGAGGGTCGGGTTGAGGTTGGATTCTGGTAAAATTAGTATGGTTAGACTCGTGGTTGAATGAGCTTTCGAATTTTGTGAGTTTTGTCGATTTTTGAGATGTGGGCCCCACGAGCGAGTTTTGAGCTAAATTTTGGATTTTGTTGGAAAATTAGTATTTTCTTATGGAATTAATTCCAATAAATTTTATTGACTGAATCGAATTAATTGTGGCAAGATTCGAGGCGTTTGAATGCCAATTCACGAGGTAAAGGCATAGCGGAGTAAAGATTTACACAGTTTGAGGTAAGTAACACTTCTAAACTTGGTTTTGAGGGTATGAATCCCCGAATTTTGTATGATATAAATTGTTGGTAGTGACACACACGATAGGTGACGAACATGTAGACATGCACCACAGAAATTGTGTCTTGAATAAATCCTGTGAAGTTGTAAGATTAAAGAATCATGTTATTATCTGAACATGTGGCACGTGTTAGAGGAATTGAGCTGAGGCTCGTAATAAAGATCATGTTTAGGCTATGTGCCGATATTTTAGGACCTATAGGGTCGTGTTGCTATTGAATTAATTGTTTCAAAAATATACATTTCACACTCAGTCATATTCGTCTATTGTGAGGATATTTATGGGATCGAGTTGCGCGTCGCAACAGGCCATATTGGCTTTATATATGTTATCATTAAATGGATCGGGGCTACCCGCCTGCAACAGGCCAAAATGGCTTTATACATTACTATTTTATGGATCGGGGTTGCCCGCCTACATCAGACCTTATATGCTTTACTATATTATGGATTGGGGTTGCCCGCCTACAGAAGGACCTATAGGCTTTGTTATTATACGGATCGGGACTACCCGCCTGCAATAGGTTATTTAGGCTTTATGTCATGCTTGGGATGAAAGAGCCCCTCCGGAGTCTGTACACACCCCTAGTGAGCGTAGATGATTATATATATTCGGGATGGATTTCCCAGGGCATGGACTTGCCTTACTTATTTATATTGTATTGAATTTACCTGGACATGGATCTTGTCCGTATCATTTACATTTGGGGATAAATTACCCCAGTGCTGGATTGGCCTTATACGGTACTGAGTGACTGATTATCAGTCGATGTGTATTTATATATGGGTTGGAACACCCCTAGGCTGGATTGGCCATAAACAGTACCGAGTGACCGAATAATTTGTGACCAGTATTTACATGAGGTCTTTCCACTGAGATGTCATATTCTTCATATCCTGTAGTATTGATTTATTTCATTTGTACTAAGTTTAACTGTTGAATTTAAAAGCATTCCTACATTGTTGTACCATTATTTATACTGGACTGTACCTGCGGAGCTCGTCACTACTTTCAGCCCAGAGGTTAGTCTTATTACTTATTGAGTTAGTTGTACTCATACTATACTCTCCACCTCGTGTGCAGATCTAGGTGCTCCCGGATACATCGGCTGCTAGATTTTGAAGTTAATTCCATTGGGGACTATCAAGGTAGTAGCTTGATGCCCGCCGAGTCGATTCCTTTCCTGTTTAATTATTATAATGTTCTATACTTTCAGACAGTGGTTTTTATCAGTCAGACATTGTATTCATATTAAATGCTCATGTACTTAGTGACACCAGGTTTTGAGAGTGTTATATTTGTATTTGTGAGATTTCTTCCGCCGACTTTAATTATTCTTTTTCAAATTTGAAAGATATGATGGTTTATTGAGATTGTTGTCTTGCCTAGTATTGAGATAGGTGCCATCACGACAGGTGAGATTTTGGGTCGTGACAAGTTGGTATCAGAGCCTAGGTTACATAGGTCTCACGAGTCATGAGCAGGTTTAGTAGAGTCTTGCGGATCGATATGGAGGCGTCTGTACTTATCTTCGAGAGGTTGTCAAACCCTTAGGAAATTTCACTTTATTGTATTCAGTCGTGCGAACTTGTTGATTCCGGAAACTAAAAATCTTATTATTCTATTCTCTCACAGATGGTGAGAACACGTACTACAGGATCGAGCGGTCAACCAAGAGTTCCACCAGTTAGGGCTGCGAGGTCGGGGCCGTGGTAGAGGTCAGAGCCGAGGTAGAGGTCGAGGTGTAGCTCGTATCACAGTGGGACCAGTACCTGTAGTACCACCAGTTGCACTAGCTCAAGCACTAGCTGTGCCCATTGAGATTGTAGACCTTCAGGAGACTTTGGCTTCAGATATTGACAGTTTGCACTGGCCTTGATCAGGTGGTTTCGGCTCAGGCCGCACCTTCCACTTCTCAGGCCGGGGGAGCTACTCATACCCCTATTGCCTGTACTCCAGATCAAGTAGTACAAGGACTTCAGATACCGGGGGCACTACCAGCCCAGCCAGTTGCAGCCGTTCAGGCCTCGGTAGTCCCTATTATGACAGATGATGAGCAGAGAAGACTTGAGATATTTGGGAGGCTTCGACCTCCGTCATTTATCAGTGCTGAGTTAGAGGATGCTCAGGATTTTCTGGATAAGTGCCGGCGGATTCTTCGGACAACGGGTATTCTGGAGACTAGTGAGGTCTCGTTCACTACTTTTCAGTTTTCTGGGGCTACCTTCAGATTGTGGGAGGCTTATGGGAGACTAAGGTCGGTTGGTGCAGTACCACTTACATGGCAGGAGTCCTCCGTTCTCTTTTTGGAGAAGTTTGTGTCGCACTCTCGTAGAGAGGAGCTGTACAGATAGTTTGAGCAGTTATGTTAGGATGGCATGTCCATGAAGCATTACGAGATGAGATTTTCTAAGTTGGCACATAGTTTGGTTGGTTCCCACTGATAGGAAGAGGATTAGGAGGTTCATTGATGTCCTCACGTATCAGTTGCGGTCGCTTATGACTAGGGAGAGGGTATCTGGTGCCACTTTTGATGAGGTGGTTGACATTGCTCGACAGATAGAGGTGGTCCGTAGCTAGGAGCGTGGTGACAGAGAGGCTAAGAGGCCTCGAGGTTCGGGCGGTTTTGATGGGGTACCTTCTGGAGGGAAGTTCTACCACAACAGGGGTCATCCAGTTCACCGTGGTGCATCATCCAGCCATGGTTCATACAGTTTTCATCAGAGTCAGTCATCTCTCAGTACACTTCCATCCCCGAGTACACCTCGTGCACCATCAGTTCAGGGATCATATGTACCAGGTCCTTCTGGTAGTTATTCTGGTTCCCGAGGTCCACCTCAGAACTCTCCACCATTCTTCGAGATAGAGTGCTATGAGTATGGAGAGCTGGGTCATGTGAGGAAACATTGTCCCTGCCATACACGAGGTCCAGTTCAGCAGAGGAGTCATGCTACTACTTCTGCACCAATTGCTCCACCACCCGCCCAGCCAGCTCGGGGCGGGGCTCAGTCAACTAGGGGTCGCCCAAGAGGGGGAAGCCAATCCAGTGATGGTCAAGGCCGATTCTACGCTTTTCCTGCCAGACCAGATGTTGTTGCTTCAGATGCAGTGATCACATGTATTGTCTCAGTGTGCCACATGGAGGCATGTATATTATTTGACCCTGGTTCCACATAATGATATGTTTCATCATATATTAGTCATTATCTAGCTATGACTTGTGAGTCCTTAATTTCACATGTTCATGTATGTACGCCGGTGGGCGATACTGTAATTCTGGACTGTGTGTATCAGTTATGTGTGGAAATTATTGGGGGACTAGAGACCAGAGTTGATCTTTCATTACTTAGTATGGTCAATTTAGATGTTATCTTGGGTATGGTGAGTTATCAGATGTTTTGTTATATGTCTTTGAGCTAAGTAGGGGAGTCTGCTATCTATGATTTGATTGCACGATTTTGTACGGTATTGGTTTTTGGGCCTAGGCATACTTGTTGATTAGTTATGACTTGCAGAGGTTGATATCGGGGATGACTTGAGTAAGAAAACTTTTTGGATGCGGGTTATATTGCACTTTATGAAAAATGATGAAATTATTAAATTGTTAGTTTGAAGGACATAGTGCGCACAAAGTGTGAATTTAATCGGTGGTGTAAAGGCAGGGTTACCCCTTTGAGTGTTGCTTTGCTAATGAGGCACGTGTCTTTCAACCCATTTGGGAGGTGCAATTTAGAATTGAGCAAAATGGGTGACTCCCGAGAAGGTTCTAATGGGTTCGAGATTTCTATATAGCAATCAAAATTTTTTCCGGATTTGTGCATGGATAGAATCTGAGATTACATATTTGCGGTAATTCTGTATGATTATGGATTCTACATTTTAGTATAAGAAATATAAGAAGAATAATTTTAAATTCACATTAGGTATTTTCAGAGTAAGTATTACAGTTGTGGTATTTGTAGAGGTACTTAAGAGGAATACACAATGGCTTATGGGCCTTATGGCGGTATGGCTTTATGTTAGGGTGTCTTGTAGTGAGCTTTGGGTAAGGATCGTGGAGTTCTGACAAGGAGAAGTATCAAATGAAGGATAATTCAGAAGAAACTCGAAATAAATAGGATAATTGGGTAGTTACTATTTTTGTGTTAACTTGCCGATCGAGCTGTGATAGCACACTTTGCACATGCCTACACTATGATGTGTTATTTATACCAGTCCAGGAGCATGTGAAACCTATTTTATTATCATATACATATGTACTTATTTGATTGCTCTTGTATGATATGCTTGGACCGGAGGCATGTGACCATGCTAGGCGGATTATGTTATTGGCACGTGAGTTGTCCGTGCGGGTCTAGATATTTATATTATTGGAATATGAGTTGTCCGTGCAGGTCCAGATATTTATATTATTGGCACGTGAGTTGTCTGTGCGGGTCCATATATTGATACTATAGCACGTGAGTTGTCCGTGCGAGTGATGTTAATGTGAGCTCTAGAAGAGCTGGTTACTGTTATTAAAATCGCGTGTCTTGGTTCTACTATATATAATGAGCTTATAGCATTGTAGTTGTGGTGGTGCTTGTTGAACTTGCAATACGGTTCTCTACTTTGAGATATCTTCCATTTTGGGTACAAGGTTGCGCAGTTGTGGCTTGAGTTGTATTGGTGTGGCATGCCAGTGGGATAGTTGTGTTTAATAATATATGGTCATTTGACCTAGAATGGGTACTATTAGAATTTATTACAGTATATTGGGAGGATAATATTGAAAGTCATCTTAGAAGGACATTATGATTCTGGTTGGGGCAAGAAAGCATCATGACTTGTTGATTTGATAAGGGGTTATGAGATTCCACGTGTTTCTTTCATTATCATCAGTGTACGAAGGTTTTGGAATGAGGTTTGGCTTGATATGGGGTTTAATACTATTACCAGGTTAGTTTGGAGTAGTTACTGTGATCGAAAATGGTGCTGCGAGCATGCGGGTTATGTAGTATGTTACGTGATTATATCTGGGGTTATGGTTATGGCTTGATGCAGCTTGTTCAAACTCATACAGTGTGTAGATCTGAGATTCGGGTCTTGAAAAGAAATCCTGAATGTTAGAAATTAAATTTCAAGGTTTATGGGCTAAGGTTGAAGTAATGATCTTTAATTACATGGTATTGTTAGGCCTATATGGAATAGGGTGGCATGGGCTCACCCCCGGGTATATGCGTGGTAAGGTGGAATAGAGATTTGAAGGTTAGGAACAACTCTTGGCACGTTCGAGGACGAACGTATGTTTAAGTGGGAAAGAAAGTAACGACCCGACCGGTCGTTTTGAGTATTACAGCCCGTTTCCTCATTTACTGCTCAAGTTAAGCTTTACAATTGTTTTATAACTTACCGGGTTAGTTGGTTCGGGTCCAGAAGGATTTCAGAGTGAAATGAGACACTTAGTTTCTTAATTGAAAACTTAAGTTGGAAAAGTTGACCGGATATTGACTTATGTGTAAATGACCTCGGAATTGAATTCTGATGATTTCAATAGCTCTGTATGGTAATTTTGGACTTAGGAGCGTGTCTGAAAAATTATTTGGAGATCCGTAGTGAATTTAGGCTTGAAATGGCAAAAGTCAAATTTTTGGAAAGTTTGACCGGGGGTTGACATTTTGATATCGGGGTCGGAATCTGATTCTGAAAATTGGAATACCTCTATTATGGCATTTATAACTTGTGTGCAAACTTTGAGGTCAATCGGACGTAATTTGATAGGTTTTGACGTCGTTTGTGGAAACTTGAAATTTCAAAGTTCATTAGGCTTGAATTTGGGTATGATTCGCGGTTTAGCATTGTTTGAGGTGATTTGTTTCGAATCTTTTTTCCTTGTTTTGCAACTGCTGGAACTGGTGTATGGTGTTGTTCTTCGCAAACGCGAAGGGTCTCATGCATTTGCGAAGAAGGATTTTGGACTGCTGGTATTTGCCCATCGTGAACGTGATGAAGGAGACGCGAACGCGAAGAAGGGAGATGGGGAAAAGCCTACGCGAATGCGAGTGGGCGGACACGAACCCGAAGAGGAAAGGGAGCTGGGGGCCTGTCTGGCGCAAACGCGGCTCGTGTCTCGCGAATGCGAAGGGCAGAGGTCGGAATGCATCGCGAACGCGATGAGGAGATCGCGAACACGAAGAAGGAATCTTGGCAGCACATTATTGTGCTTCGCGAATGTGAAGCTATGGTCGCGAACGCGATGAAGGCATTTCTCGGCAGAATTAAAAGTTCCAGAATGGGGGTTTTGAGTTCATAACACAAAATTGAATTAGGAGCTCAGTAGAAGGCGATTTGTGGAGAGATTCTTGCGTAGGTGTTTGGGGTAAGTGATTCTTATCCAGTTTGAATTAATTTTCATGATTATTCCTTTGAATCTATCATTTAATGGGTGAATTAAGTTAAAAATTTTAGAAAACTTTATTGGTTTAATTTGAAGATTTGAGGGTCGAGTTGAGGTCGGATTCTAGTAAAATTAGTATGGTTAGACTCGTGGTTGAATGAGCTTTCGGATTTTATGAGTTTCACCAGATTCCGAGACGTGGTCCCCACGAGCGATTTTTGAGCTAAATTTCGGATTTTGTTGAAAAATTAATATTTTCTTATTGAATTAATTCTAATAAATTTTATTGACTGAATCGATTTAATTGTGGCTAGATTCGAGGCGTTTGGAGGCCAATTCACGAGGCAAAGGCATAGCGGAGTAAAGATTTACACGGTTTGAGGTAAGTAACACTTCTAAACATGGTTGTGAGGGTATGAATCCCCGAATTTGGTATGATAGATGTTGTAAAATTAAAGAATCATATTATTATCTGAACATGTGGCACGTGTTAGAGGAATTGAGCTGAGGCTCGTAATAAAGATCATGTTTAGGCTATGTGCCGATATTTTAGGACCCATAGGGTCGTGTTGTTGTTGAATTAATTATTTCAAAAATATACATTTCACACTCAGTCATATTCGTCCATTGTGAGGATATTTATGGGATCGAGCTGCGCGCCGCAGCAGGCCATATTGGCTTTATATATATTATCATTAAATGGATCGGGGTTGCCCGCCTGCAGTAGGACAGAATGGCTTTATACATTACTATTTTATGAATCGGGGCTGCTCGCTTGCAGCAGGCCTTATAGGCTTTACTATTTTATGGATCAGGGTTGCCCGCTTGCAGCAGGCCTTATAGGCTTTGTTATTATACGGATCGGGACTGCCCGCCTGCAGTAGGCCATATAGGCTTTATGTCACGCTTGGGTTGAAGGAGCCCCTCCAGAGTCTGTACACACCCCTAGTGAGCGTAGATGATTATATATATTCGGGATGGATTTCCCACGGCATGGACTTGCCTTACTTATTTATATTGTATTGCATTTATCTGGACATGGATCTTTGGGGATAAATTACCCCAGGGCTGGATTGGCCTTATACGGTACTGAGTGACTGACTGTCAGTCGATGTGTATATATATACGGGTTGGAACACCCCTGGGCTGGATTGGCCATAAACAGTACCGAGTGACCGAATAATTTATGACCAGTATTTACATGAGGTCTTTCTACTGAGATGTCATATTCCTCATATCCTGCAGTATTGATCTATTTCACTTGTACTGAGTTTAACTGTTGAACTTGGAAGCATGCCTACATTTTTGTACCATTATTTATACTGGACTGTACCTGCGGAGCTTGTCACTACTTTCAGCCTAGAGGTTAGTCTTGTTACTTATTGAGTTAGTTGTACTCACTGCACCTCGTGTGCAGATCCAGGTGCTCCCTGATACGGCAGCTGCTAGATTTCAAAGTTAATTCTGTTGGGGACTATCAAGGTAGCAGCTTGACGCCCGCTAAGTCGATTCCTTTCCTGTTTAATTATTATAATGTTCTATACTTTCAGACAATAGGTTTTATCAGTCAGTCATTGTATTCATATTAGATGCTCATGTACCTAGTGACACCGGGTTTTGGTAGTGTTATATTTGTATTTGTGATATTTCTTCCGTTGAGTTTAATTATTATGTTTCAAATTTGAAATATATGATGATTTACTGAGATTGTCGGCTTGCCTAGTATTGATATAGGCGCCATCATGACATGTGAGATTTTGGGTCGTGACAGGAAGACCATTGGATTTTAAGGATCGAACTCCTAGAAAAAGAAAAATAAATGATCAAGATGACATTGTGAAAGAATCTCATAAAGAAATCCATGATTTAACCAATCCTGAGATTCATGAGGAAATCATTGAGCCTGAGACTCAAGAAAATAAGGAACTATCAACGAATCCAATCGTTATTGAGACGAATTTGAATCGATTGGATATAGTGGTAGATTATGTCTTTGCATATAATGTTACATCTAGTATTATACAAGATATTGAGTATCTTGAACCTCAATCTGTTGGAAAATATCGGCAAAGACGTGATTGGCCAAAATGGCAAGAAGCAATCCAATTCGAGTTGGATTCACTTGTGAAACGTGAAGTTTTTGGGCATGTAGTGCAAAAACCTAATGGTGTTAAGCTTGCTGGTTATAAATGGGTCTTTGTATGTAAGAGGAATGAGAAAAAATGAGGTACAAATATATAAGGCATGTCTTGTTGCACAAGGGTTTTCACAAAGGTCTAGTGTCGATTATGAAATTCACCTGTTATGGATGCAATAATATTTCATTATCTCATTAGTTTGTTGTCCGTGAAAAGCTTGACATACATTTAATGGATGTGGTTACAGCCTACCGATATGGCTCACTTGATAAAGAGATATACATGAAAATTTTCGAAGGATTTAAAATGCCCGATGCACATAATTTAAATTCCCGGGAAATGTTTTCAATCAAATTATAAAGATCGTTGTATGGTTTAAAGCAATCAAGGAAGAATGTGGTATAACAGCCTTAGTGAGTATTTATTAAAGGAAGTTTATGTAAATGATACCACTTGTCCATGTGTTTTTATATAAAAAAACATAACATCGGAGATTGTTGTACTTTCCATATTGATGGTAGGATATAATCCTGTGTTTTAGTCTCTTTTTGCACTCTAATTCAATGCACTTTAATTATGTTGAGCTTTAATTAGTAGTGTTTTGCACTTATTATGTGTTTTATGCCGTGTAGGAGTGATTCCGAGTTATTTAGATATTGTGCAGCAAATTCGAGCTAATTGGAGCTTTGAAGTCTGAGTAGAAGTCCAAGGAATTTAACCGGGATCGCGTTCGGAGGTCGAGGACCAAGTTAGGATGTCAAAAATTAGAGAAACGAAATACTTTGAGAAAAATGCACAGCCGCGCTGCATGGGGAGGTGCGGCAGTGCAAAATCTGCCCAGAATCCATTTTGCAAATCATTCTAGAATTCCTCACAAGCACGTCGCATGGTGCGGCGCGGTAGTACAAATTTCTTAGAGTATCATCCCATTTCCACTAAAAAGGGTATTTCGTCCGAAGTTTATTGGAGGATGGCTTGAATACACGGGAAAATACTATTTTCGGGACTTTTTGATAGATTTTAGACCTAAGGAGGCTAAGGAGGAGTTGGAAGAACACAAGTACAAGGATTTCTCATTCCTTTCTCACTCAAGATCCGGGTTTGGATTGAATTTATGTTTTCCTATATTTTAGTTATATTTGTGAAGAACTTCTCCATGTCTATGGAGTGGTTCCTTTTAGGTTTTGATGGATTTGGTGTATTGATGATTGTTTGTGGATTATAACTCTATTTTTATGTATTTGAATCGTTTTGGAAGATTTAATTGTTGCATCTATATTTACTAGTTCATGTAATCGAGAGAGGCATAACTTGTGATATCTTTGCATTATATTGTTGGTTGAGTTTGTAGATTCTTCTAAGTAATTGAAAGAGGCTAGTTGAATCATTAATTAAATCTAGTTAGGAAAATAATCAAAAGTTATTTTCCTAAAGACCGATCCACTACGCATTCTTGCATATCTTCACAGTACTTAAATTGGTTCATCTTGTGAGGTTAAGACTTAATCGAGAGAGGACTTTTTGCTAAATGTTTGAACTAATAATAGAGTGAATTCGAGAGACTCACTTGAACATTGGAAGTGAATTATATAGAGTTAGATCCCGAATAGTTATCTTGCACTTATTCTGTCAAAACCCTATCTTCTCCACCGATAACCTTAATTGCTTATTCCTTGTTTCGATAGTCACTAGTCAATAGATGTAGATTTTAGATTCTTAGTCATATAAATCATAACTGTTGATCCTACTAGATAGCAATCAAGCTAGAAACTACGAGAATACTATTTAACTCCAATCCCTATGGATACGATAATTATACTATACTATCTTTGACTAGCGACACAATTTAAGTGTGTGTTTTGTGCTCGTCAAATTTTGGCGTCGTTGCCGAGGATTGGAATTCAATAGTGTTTGAAATAGTTTGTAGTGCTAATTCAGGAATTTTTTTTTTTACTTTTATTTTGTTCTTCACGGGTTTCTCCTCTGTGTGCAGGGCAACATGTTAAGTCCGCAGTGTATGACACGATCTTCTTGTAAAGAAATAATACCCTACAACTCGGAATTGGAAAAACATTTACGTCAACTGAGGAAGGAGAAAGAGTTTATCGTAAGGTTCTTGGGGCAACCTTTAAACCAAGAACACATGGCTAATAATGATGACAATGAGGTAGAGGCAACTGCAAGGATAGCTACTGAGGCAGCCCATAGAGCTAATGAGGAAACTGTCGAAGACAATAGGGGTCAAAGATTCAATCTAAATCGGCCCTTGATTGAAGACCAGTTCGAGAATGTGGTACCAGGGCTTGGTATAGCATTGGGTGACTACGCTAGAACCGTCTATAATCAAGGATTGTTAAGTGTTAGACCACCTCCAATTGCAGCCAATAATTTCGAGCTGAAGCAAGGTTTGCTTCAAACCATTCAAAATAACTGCGTTTTCATAGGAAAGATGAACGAAGATCCAAACACACATCTGATGGACTTCGAGGAGATTATGAACATCTTTCATTACAATGGGATGTCACAAGATGCAGTATATTTAAGGGCATTCCCCTTTTTACTTAAAGATGATGCGAAGCAGTGGCTTCGAAGCTTGCCAAATGGATCAATTAGAACATGGGAGGAAATGACCAAAAAATTTCTTGATAAATATTTCTCCGCAGCTAAGACGGTCAAGTTTAGAAGAGAAATCCATAACTCCTGCCAGAAAGAGAATGAAATTGTTTTTTAAGCATGGGAGATGTTTAAGGAGATAGTTAGGAGGTGTAAACATAGCGGAATTGAACTCTGGATGCAACTCCAGGATTTTTGGGATGGATTGACACCGACCTCACGTAGAAAATTGAGCAATGCAATTGGAGGCTCCTTTATGAAGAAGACTCCAAAGGAGATAGTTACAATTCTTGATGATTTATCCGAAGATGTTAATGAGTGGCCCTCTGATAGTGTGGAAAGAAAAACATCAACTGGTCAACTGGTTTTCACCAAGTTGATGCTACTACATATGTGTAAGTACATCTTGATGTTATGGATAAAGAAATACGAAAGCTAATTGTAGCTTCTATGCAAAATGTTCACCATGCAGCTTGTGATATATGTGGAAGAGGAAACCCTACTCATGAGTGTCAAGCCTCAACTGAGGAAGTGAATACTGTAGGAAACTATAATTTTAATGTAATGGGTCAGAAGCACCCCAATTTTTCATGGAGTTCACCTGGGGGTACTGCAAATGCATGTAAACAAAACAACCCCAAATTCCAAGAACAAAGAGCTCCAAGTTTTCAAAATCAGCAGAGGCAACAGTATCAATCTCCACAGTCGAATCAACCCAGCATGAAAGATTTCATGAAGACCTTCATTATCAAGATGGATGAGAGGATTGATGCCCATGATGTTGCTATCAAAGAATTGGGTACATCTTTTTGAAGTCTGGAAAGACAGGTTGGGCACTTAGCCACTCTAATATCTGAGAGAGCCCCAGGAACACTCTCGGCTAATACAGAAAGAAATCCCAAAGAAATAGTGAATGTTGTAACTTTGAGAAATGGGAAAGTGTTGAAAGATATCACCCTAATCCACAAAGATGTGAGACATGAAAAAGAAAGCAGGGGCAGTTGAAAATGGTGTCGAAAAAAAGAAGGAAGAAAACTCGAGAAGGGAGGAACCTGAGGCGAGTAAACATATGTCTGCGCTGGCTTTTCCCCAAAATCTAAGTGGAGAAAAGTTGGACAAGCAGTTCGAGAGATTTCTAGCTGTGCTAAAACAGGTTCATGTAAACCTACCATTCATAGAATTGCTCTCACAAATGCCGGCTTATGCCAAGTTCTTGAAGGAAATCCTGACAAAGAAGAGGAAAATAGAAGAGACATCAGTGGTCAAGCTCACAGAGCATTGCAGTGCAATATTACAAAACAAACTCCCACAAAAGTGTGGAGATCCAGGGAGTTTTACCATACCTTGCTCTTTAGGCACTACTAATTTTGATAAGTCTCTAGGTGATTCTGGTGCGTTAATTAATTTAATGCCACTATCTATTTACAAAATTGGAGAAGGAGATGGGAGAGATAAGGTCTGCACCGATATCTTTGCAGCTGGCAGACCAAACGACTCTAATACCCGAGGGAATAGTTGAAGACGTTTTAGTTTGGGTAGATAAGTTTGTATTTCCTGTGGATTTCATAGTGGTTAATATGGAAGAGAACAAATAGGCCTCCCTCATACTAGGAAGACCATTCCTAGCAACGGGTAGAGCAATATTAGATATACATGATAGAAAGCTCATGCTTAGAGTAGGAGAGGAAACTGTGACTTTTGAGATGGATGTAGAAATGGGGATAAAAAGGGAGAAGTTACCTGCTAGTGTTGTGTGGAAAGTGAAGGGCATGATAGAGAAGGATGCAGTGAGTGAAAACGATAAGTGTGGGGTGTGCCCCAAGAAGGATGAGAAGAAGCTATCTGCATGGATGAGTGCACTAGTTCGGGCGCGAGGGATGGAGCCCAACTTTCACTCAAACCCCGACTAGATGTTCAGGGAAGTTGTCCTTACCTTTTTCTTTTTATTTGTGTGTCATAGGGACATGACACAATTTAAAGTGTGGGGTGGGGATGTATATATGTATAGAATGTATAAATGTCTATGTGTGTGTTTTGTAATTCATTTGATTGAAAATTTTAAAATTTTTGATTTTTCCCAATGATGGATGTCATTCGACAGGTTTCTCGAGGGATTAAGTCAAAGAAAAAAATAATATATTATTTTCTTTAGGTAGTATAATAATCTCCCCTTGGTTTTTCTTTGTGTCGTGGTTCTTTTCCAAGGGTTTTGTTTAAACCGGTGTAGTTAGTTTTATTTTTTTAAGGGTAGGAGATCTTGTGCTGTGATTTTAAATGAAAGCAATATCTCTTGACTTTATTATGCCTAGAGAATAGTAAGTGCTTTAGTTGTGATGCTTAGGCTTAGCTTTGACTCATGTATAAGCATCTTAAATTGTATGATCTTAACTTTGCCTAACTACTTTGATTAGAGTGTCTTGATGAGTCCGATCCTGAGTGAGTTTCGTGCCATGTGTGTGTGAGATTTTGTTTATTCTGTGCATTACATTTGATGTCTAGAACTTGCCCGATGTGTTTGCAAAGTGAAATAGTAGTTTTATTCAGTCTTTGAAGTGATATAGGCATTTGTTTATTGAGCCAGTTATATATTGTACCCACCTAATGTTTATGTATCTTAGTCAACCCCTTTGAGCATGTAATCCTGTTTATTTGGCAACCACATTACAAGCCTTACACATTTTACCTCTCGCGAGCACTTAAAATGGTTATGAACTTTATAAAAGTTAAAGTATGGGATGTTGGTTGGCTTTTGAGTGGAACTAATGAATTAAGGAGAAAGGTGCATTGTTTTGAAAAAATAAATAAGAGCCACATGAATTGAAAAAAATATATAGTTGCATTGTTTTGCAAATATTCATTGATAGTGGTAACTTTTGATGTATGTGTGCTTAAGGAAGTGGGGAGTTGACATATATTGATGTAAGGGTGGAGTTATGGTTTAACAAAAGTGTGGGATTTTGAATGGCCAATTGTATGTATTAAAGTGCTTAGGGACGTGTAGTCAATATGTCCAATGTATCCTACCGTCCTGCAGCATATATTACAATCAAATAAAGTCCTACTTGATCCTTGACTAAATAAGCTCAATTGGTAGAGTAGTACACTATGGGCAAGCTTATGGTACATTCTTTGTAGTGCATGAATTTCATTTCTCATAGTGAGTTAATTTTTTCTATCTTGATTTTCTATGTGTTCTGGAATTGTATTGTGTGTGGAACTACTCTCTATTGTTGTGTGAGGGCACTTGATTCATGAAGGAAAGGTAATGTCATTGACCTCTGTGTTAGAGTAAGTGAGCAGGTTGTGAAAAATGTGTGGTGTTGTTGAGTCAACTCTTTAGGCGAGGATGTTACGGTGTTGTGCTTAATATATTCTAGTATTCTTGGTGTGATAAGTTAGGAGAGTAGTTTAAAAAGGTCATATCTATGCGAAGTGTAGTTTAATTGCTCGAGGACGAGCAATGGTTTACGTGTGGAGTGTTGATGGTAGGCTATAATCCCGTATTTTAGTCTCTTATTGCACTCTAATTCAATGCACTTTACTTATCTTGAGCTTTAATTAGTAGTGTTTTGCACTTATTATGTGTTTTATGTCATGTAGGAGCGATTTCGAGTTATTTAGATGTTGCATAGCAAATTTGAGCTAATTGGAGCTTTGACGTCTGAGTAGAAGCCCAAGGGATTAAATCGGGATCACATTCGGGGGTCGAGGACCAAGTCCGGATGTCAAAAATTGGAGAAACGAACTACTCTGAGAAAAATGCAGCAGTGCAAAATCTGCCTAGAATCCATTTTGCAAATCGTTCTGGAATTCCTCACAAGCGCGCTGTATGGTGCGGCGCGGTAGTACAAATTTCTTAGAGTATCGTCCCATTTCCGCTAAAAAGGGGTATTTTCGTCCGGGGTTTATTGGGGGATGGCTTAAATAAACGGAAAAATATCATTTTCGGGACTTTCTGACAGATTTTAGACCTAAGGAGGCTAAGGAGGAGTTGGAAGAACACAATCACAAAGATTTCATCATTCCTTCCTCACTCAAGATCCGGGTTTGGATTGAATTTATATTTTTCTATATTTTAGTTATATTTGTGAAGAACTTCTTCATGTCTATGGAGTAGTTCCTTTTTGGTTTTGATGGATTTGGTGTATTGATGATTGTTTGTGGATTATAACTCTATTTTTATGTATTTGAATCGTTTTGGAAGATTTAATTGTTGCATCTATATTCACTAGTTTATGTAATCGAGAGAGGCATAACTTGTGATATCTTTGCATTATATTGTTGGTTGAGTTCATAGATTCTTTTAAGCAATCTAAAGAGGCTAGTTGAATCATTGATTAAACATAGTTAGGAAAATAATCGAAAGAGATTTTCCTAAAGACCGATCCACTCCGCATTCTTGCATATCTTCACAGTGATTAAATTGGTTCATCTTGTGAGGTTAAGACTTAATCGAGAGAGGAATTTTTGCTAAACGTTTGAACTAATAATAGAGTGAATTCTAGAGACTCACTTGAACATTGGAAGTGAACTATATAGAATTAGATCCCGAACAATTATCTTGCACTTATTCCGTCAAAACCCTATCCTCTCCCACCGATAACCTTAATTGCTTATTCCTTGTTTAGATAGTCACTAGTCAATAGTTGTAGATTTTAGATTCTTAGTCATATAAATATCAACTGTTGATCCTCCTGGATGGTAATCAAGCTAGAAACTACGAGAATACTATTTAACTCCAATCCATGTGGATACGATAATTATACTAAACTATCTTTGACTAGCGAGCACAATTTAAGTGTGTGTTTTGCGCTCATTACATATATGTTGATGACATAAACTTTATTGGAACTCTTATATAAATCTAAATGGCAATTGATTATTTGAAGAAGGAATTCGAGATGAAAGATCTCGGAAAGACAAAATTCTGTCTCGGTTTGCAAATTGAACATTTGGCAAATGAAATTTTTATTCATCATGCCTACATAGAAACGGCATTGAAACTATTTTACATGGATGAAGCACATTCGTTAAGTACTCTGATGGTTGTTCGATCACTTGATTTGAATAGGGATCCGTTCTAACCTTAAGAAAATAATGAAGAGCTTCTTGGTCATGAAGTATCATATTTTATGCAATTGGTGCACTAATGTATCGTGCTAATACTACAAGGCCTGACATAACTTTTACAGTTAATGTCTTAGCAAGATATTGCTTTGCTCCTACAAGGAAATATTTGAATGGAATCAAATACATATTGCAGTATCGAAAAGGGACTACCGATATGAGTTTATCTTATGGCAATGATTGTAGTCCCGATCTTGTTGGTTATGCCGATACTTGGTATTTATCTAACCCACACAAGGCTCGATCTCAAACATGCTATGTGTTTACATATGGATGTATTTACATATCTTGGAGATCGACTAAATAATCAATCTTGGCTACTTCATCTAATCATGTTGAGATAATTTATATTCATGAAGCAAGTTGAGAATATGTGTGGTTGAGGTCTATAATGTATCTTATTCGAGAAAAATATAGTTTGAAGTGTGATAAACTACCCACGATTTTGTATCAAGACAATGCATCATGCATAGCCCAATTGAATAGAGGATTCATAAAATGAGATAGGATAAAGCACATTTCACCAGAGTTATTTTTCACACATGATCTTCGAAAGAATGGTGATATCAATGTGCAATAGATTCGTTCAAGTGATAATGTGGATGATTTGTTCACCAAATCTCTACCGACGTCCGCCTTCAAGAAGCTAGTGTACAAGATTGGGATGTGAAGGCTCAAAGATGTGAATTGATGCTCTCATCAGGGGGAGTTCATATGTTTGTACTCTTTTTCCCTTAAAAGGTTTTGTCCTACTGGGTTTTCGTTGCAATATTTTTAATGAGGCAACCAAAGGCATATTTCTAAATATGTGTACTCTTTTTCCTTCACCAGAATATTTTCTATTGGGTTTTATTTTAGTTAATGTTTTAATGAGACACATTATCTATTGAATAGACATTCAAGTGGGAGTATTATAAATATAGTTGTGTTCAAGGTGAATGTCTATCTTTTACAGAGTTTTTAGAGTTTGTTATTTTGTGGCTAAGTTGCTTTTTCCCTATAAATAGAGGGGTTTTATTCCAATGTAATTCATCTCAAAATTAATAGAATTCTCTCTCTCTCTCTCTCTCTCTCTCTCTCTCTCTCTCTCTCTCTCTCTCTCTCTCTCTCTCTCTCTCTCTCTCTTTGCAATATTCTTCTTTTCTTTATTGATTTATTTCAAAAATAGTATTATATAAAGGAGAGTGTTGCTCCCAAACGCACACGCAAGTATACGTGGTCGACAAGTAATATAGGATTGTAAGTCCAGATATCGTACCCACAGGGACTTGTGATTAACTATGTACTAAATTAAACTAACACAATTAATCTATATAAGCGATTTTCAAAAGTATGAATATTTAACTACAACTAATCTAGAGTAGCAAACTAAGAGATTAAAGGAAACAAGTTGGCGAAATGCAACACAAATTCAATGAGAGTCGATATTCGATAGCTATGGGTTAGCTAACAATACCATTGAGTCTTTTATTTAAATTATCTAATTAATTTATCTGATTTATTGGTTGATAAGGTTAATATTACTCGTAGTCTTTTCGCGAAGTGCTACTCGCCTATTCAAGTTAAGCTAATACCTATATACCTATGAAATTAGGAATAACAAAAACGCATTAATAATTTCCGTATAATAACCAAGCAAGGCGATTAGGTATATCCCCATCCTAACAGCAAATCTGTTCTCGATAATCAGGATTAAGATCTCGCTCTACTCAATCTTATATGCAATCTAGATTTTCTCTCACGAGTTCAATCCTAGATTCGTAGATAGTATTCAATTGGTGATCAAATAATCAAATAGTTAAGCCCAAAATTGAATAAATAAACCAATATGATAAAATAATAAGAATAATTCAAGCTTCAAATACAACGTTCATATAGCACCCAAAACTCTAGAACTAATAAACTATAAGATTAAAGGAAGAGAAGATGAAGAAAAACTGAGAATCCTTGCTCCCGAGTGTTCCGTGCTTGTGTTTTGTTTCTCAAAGTGGTATCTCTCCTCCCAAAAATATGTTCTCCCCCTTCAATATAGGTTTAAACTTTCTTTTATAAGCGTTGGGGAGGTCTTGGGCCAAAATAACCTTGTCTCGGGCGAAGTAGGAGAGATTTCCTGTCACCGGTGCCCAGGGTAGCGTGGGGCACTATCCCTGGCACTGGGATTTTTGAGGTTTTGGAAACTGGGCCACATGTACCGCCCCACGCTACCTGTGGCGCTAGAAATGTCCATTTTCCAATTTTGGTTCTAATCTCACACCTTTCGCCCCATATTGCCTCTGAATGATTCTTACACATAAAAATACCACGAATTAGCATAAATCAATACATTTCACATTCGAAATCTATGAAACACGCGTGAAATGTGAAGTGATATACATTCAAATATATATATACTTTAAGAAAAATATCAACACCCTACACTTAGACCATTGCTCTCCTTTGAGCAATGGAACTATAACTATACCCCAACAACGTACATATCAACAAGGGAGAAGCACTTCAATTTTTAACCATACACTCTACTCTTGACTATGATCGATACCGGCAATCAAGCACGAACATACAAATTCACTTTTTTCCCGTTTTAAACATGCCCAAGTATAACCATTTCAAGTCAATCAATTCAAACAACCTATCTGTAACCACTCTAACTCAAGAGCCGACTCATTACCACTAAGCACTCTCAACTCGCATACTCACCCAACAAGTGAAGTTTACAACATTACAAGCCCTCACCAACAAACAAAAGAGTGAATATAGAGTAGTCCACACATTCAATTATGCCTTTGATCATAAATTAAGGACATCACACAATTGAACAAAATTTGCTCACTCTCATAAAGAATTTCATGTGCATCCTATGGTCGTACCATAAGCTTGCCTGTAATGTACATCTCTACTAGTCTAAGCTAGCCAAATCTAGGATCAATTAGGACTTTAAGGTTATAATGGAGGCTAAGGGACAGGTAGTATACATTTAGGAATAGTGACTAACCCTCCTATGAACTTTAATACACTACACTCATAAATCGAGCGCATATTCTTCTCAACCAATTCACTCGCCATAAACCATATACAACATAGCCTTTTTTTTCAATTAAGCACTCCTATATTCCCACTAGCACGCAGTAATAAGATTAGGAGGTATGTGTTTTTCTACATTATCTGAACTATTCTTTTTTTCTTTCTTGCAATTTTTTTCTTTTTCTCTTTTTTTTTTCTACCCACACTCCATACATTAAGGTTCATTGGCTAATGACCTTTTTTCACAACTTTAGTGCACCGTAAGGGCCCTTCCATGGTTCCACTTGAAAGCTACTCTCCAATCTCTCACCTTACTTCTTTTAGCGACAAAGTGCCTTAGGAGGTAAAGGTTCAACAATCTCAAATCAAGAAAAAAAAAATAGGGATATAGCTTATAATGTGGGTGACAAAGGAAAGGTCTATAGGCTCAAAGGGGCTAGCAATGGAAAATTTTATTTTTAAGTGACAAGCACATCTATGATCAAGCAAGAAACGTCTACGTCATCTCCAAGACCAGTACCACTTAATGATTTTGCTTCGATTAACACACAGGGCAAGTTCTAGACTACACAGGATAGCACAGAAAATCAAAAATCCTCACACACACATTGCACATGACTCAATCGAGATGGTTCTGTTCAATTCTCAAGTCAAGCAAGCACATACGATTGAGAAATTTTAAGCAATCTTACACTATGTGGCATACAAGTCAAACAACCGAGAAAATGTGTCACAGAGCATGCTATTTATTTAACTCAGGCATCACAATTCAAATCAAATGTACGGGAAGAGAAAGCGCATGTCATAGCCTAATGTGTCAGCACCAAACACGTCAATAGGTACCTCAGAGAAACTTAGCTTCTTCCTATCCTACTCCTAAAAAAACAAAGTACTCGGTTCGAGCTACACCCTTGGAAAAGAACTGGCGCATAAAGAAAAACCAAGGGATACTACCTAACTATCCTAAAAAGATAGTTTTGGTATTTTTAATCCGATTTTAATCCCTTAAGAAAATTGTTCAAAAGATCCATCGTCGGGAAAAGTCCGAGCTTTTTCTGGTTTTTTTTTCGATTTTCATTTTTTTTTATTTTCTATTTTTCTAATTAGAAAAATCAATACACTAAGAAAAAATACTACAATTAAGCTAGGATAGCACAAAAAATCACCCAGGCAATCTCCTCAACCCATATGTAAATTTGTGCAATGTCCTCAATGCACATAATATATAATAAGAGGGTAAAAGAGACTCCCTGGTAGGCCAAAGTCTGAAGCATTAGCAGCTCATAAGATACTCAGAATTCTCCCAAGTATGGTTCTTTGTGTGGACACATCACAATTAGTTTCAACCACCTGCTCGATTATTTACATGTCTAATGGCTTTATTCCATGCTCCTACTCCTACAAAACAAAAAAACAACACACAACAAAGATAACACAAAAACAAAGAAAAAAAATAGAATTAGGTTGCCTCGCAACAAGCGTCTTATTTATAGTCGTGGCACGACTCTATCACTTTTATCACTTTTTCTTCCACTTTGAGGATATGAATTGCACCCCCAATTTTGCATCAATTTTTCTATCATGTTCCTGGGGCGGTGGTGTGAAAATAAACGAACCAAGCAATAGATATCGCATCTTGCACTTCTTGGCCCTTAAGTGAAGGATGTTGTTTTGTCTCCTTGGCATTACAAATTTCAGAATATATGCACTTTGTCTCCCATCCATTGACTCCTCCATAGGCTCGAATGGATCAATTCTCGTGTCACCAACCAAGCATAATATTGAAAAGTGTTTAGAATGAGGTCCAATACGCTCAAACTCTAAAATCGCTTGACTTTTGACGTCCTCACTTTTGGTCAAATAGTTGAAATTCCTCTTTCCGCTCCACAAGTTGGCCAGTATCCACAAATATTGGTTGTAGGGCATCAGACGCCTCAAAATTTTTATTCAATTGAGCATGCATGTCATGGATATCTAAGCTAAATTGGTCTATCTCTTTCCCGAGCTCAGTTCTTCCGTCTATCAGTTCTTTTGTCATATTTGAAAGACCATTACGGAGAACCCATGAAATTTTACCAATTGAGCTTGTTCCTCTAGCTAATATTGGCTTACGATATCTTCTTCTTCAAAGTTATCTTCTTGTGAGAACTCACTCTCTTCGTCGAGTAGTGGTTCTTCTTGAAAATTGACCATTAATTCTTCCACTCTAGCGTGCAATCCTTTTATTGCTAAGTCATTCTTTTTGTGAAATTCATCTTCTTGTGCGGCTACTTGTATAACGAACTGGCCGGTCATTTTGAGTGTATTTGACACGACCCAATTTCACCTATAGGTCATGATGGCGCCCAACACTACAGTTGGGCAAGCCAACTTAATAAATTCAACATATATTGACAAAATTTAAAACTAAGAGAATAATAAAACACCAAATTCTACCAATGTGTGTGCCAAGACCTGGTGCCATAAGTGTATGAGCATCTAGTAGATTATACAAAACCTTAAATACTGTCTGAAATAAAAATAGACAGAATGCAAAATACAAGGAGAGACACTAATAGTTGCAGAATGGCTCAGAAAGACAGCTCACCACTATGCCCCTGGATAATGTGGGTGTAAGACGATAGGTCCCCCACTAGTACTTACCTCAGGTCCTTCACAAAAAGTGCAGCAAGTGTAGTATGAGTACGTAAACAATATATACCCAGTAAGTATCAAGCCTAATCTCGAAGTGGTAGAGACGAGTAGGCCGATTTTGACACTCACTATGGGTCAATAATAATAATAACTAAAATACAACTAGAATATCTAAATCAACATGATTCACAGAATTTACAATAATTTATTTAACCAGCGAAAATAATCATATTCCTTCAAATGCAACAATTCTCAATATATTAATTAAGTTCCTTAAATTCAAATAATTTCCAATTTATCAATTAATCTCATTTATAGGAATAGCAATTTATTTCCTTAACAAGCAGGAATAATAATTCATTAAATTTCAAGGATTCTCCAATTTATCAATTAGCTTCGCAAGCTTGAAATAAACTATTAAAGTATCGTAAAATTATTATTATTAAACATGATTTCTGCCGAGGACGTACGGCCCGATCTAGAGTGCCGTGTACACTGCCGAGGGACGTGCGGCGCGATCCATAGATGCATCTATCTTGCCGAGGTGTTCGGCCCACTCCACAAGAAAGGAGGACATTTTTTTATGTATCTCCGGAAGGAGAGTATATTTATTATAAGATAAATTCGGGAGGAAGAATAATTTCTTTTAACAATTAATTAATTTAAACAGAAAATCAAGCATATGAGATTTTCATCCTTTAATATCTTTATCTGACAATTCACAATATATTCATATATATCAATTAATATTAATTAAACATAAATTCACAATATATTCCTATATGTCAATTAATATTAATTAAACAAAGAATACAATGTACACAAGTAATTCATGCTTTGAGTCCTAAATTACCCGAACTTTAGCATTAATATTAGCTACGCACGGACTCTCGTCACCTCGTGTATACGTAGCCCCCGCAATTAGTAATAATTATTCAATTTAATCCCTATGGGGTAATTTTCCCCTCACAAGATTAGACAAGAGGCTTACCTCGTCTCAAAGTCCACTTTTCGATTACCACGTCTCGTTGAATTCTCGATTCGACGCCGAAAATCCAAAACTATCCAAATATTATACAAAATGATTAATATATGCTAAATGATTCAAAATTTATCTATTAAATAAATTACCTTATCCAAAATGGTAAAATTCCTAAAATTCACCCCGAGCCCACGTGCCCGAATTCTAGAAATTTTTGGATGAAAACGTTACCCATAATCTCAAGAACTCAAATATAACTATTATCGTGGTTAAAATCTCATTTTTATAAAAATCTAGGTTTTTCACCTAAACCCTTGATTTTTAAGATTTACTAGTTATAATCTACCTATAATCTATGTATTTAACTCAAGGAGTGTGAAATTAACTTAACTTTTGATTGCTAGTTGAAACCCCCTTCTCAAAAGCTCTAAAATCACCCGGAAATGGAGGAAAAAGGGGCTCAAAATGTCTGAGCCCCGACATTTGAACCATTCTGTCCAACAGGCATTTCCGCACCTGCGAACAGTGTACTGCACCTGCGGAAAATCCTTGCAGGTGCGAGTTTCACTCGCCTGGGCCAAGGTCGCTTTTGCGCACCATTCTTCGCACCTGTGCGTTCGCAGGTGCGCAAATCCTCCGCATTTGCGGTCTACTGCCCCTCCCCTTTTTCCGCTTCTGCGCACAAGGACTCGCATCTGCGAGGTTCACTCCTGCGAGCTACTGCCGCATATGCGAATGTCGCACCTGTGGCAGACCAAGCGCAGGTGCGATTCTGACAGCAACTGGGAGCTTCAATTTTGGCTCCCAACTTCCAACTTGGTCCGAGCCTCGTCCGATTGACACTCGGGGCTCCCGGGACCCCGTCCGTACATACCAATAAGTTTGAAATTATAAAATGGACTCGCTCAAACTCTCAGAACGTGTAAAACAACATCTAATCTAAGAATCATACCTCAAACCAAATTGATTCAAACTTAAGAAATTTCAAGTTCTTCAATTTACTTCCAATGCGCCGAAATCACACCTCAGAATTCCAAACCGAATTGATGCAAGTCTTAAATCACTATACGGAACTATTCCCAATCTCAGAATTCCAAACGGACTTCAATTACTCAAAAACCTACTCCAAACCAAATTTAAAGAATTTTAAACCTTCAAATAGTTGATCTTTACTATTAAGCGTCAAAACGCTCCCGGGTTTTCCAAAACCCGATTCGGACATACGCTAAAGTCCAAAATCATCATACGAACCTATTGGAACCGTCAAATCCCGATTTCAGGGTTATTTTCTCAAAATGTTGACCGAAGTCAAACTTGTCCATTTAAAGCTAACTTAAGGAACCAAGTGTTCCGATTTCAACCCACACACTTCCAAATCCCCAACTAACTATCCCCGCGAGATATAAATTAATAAAAGCATGTTCAGGTAGTTTTATTTTAGGGAATAAGTTTCTAAAAGTTAAAATAACCGGTTGGGTCATTATAGTATTAGCCCTGATCCCCTATTTACTACTTCCCCCGTATCTATTTTGTTTGCTTATATGACTTGCCGGGATGTTTGGTTGTGGTTTAGGAGTGATTGGGACACTTAGTCCCTAAAACGGAAGCTTAAGTTCTAGAATTTTTTACCGTAGTTGAAAATATATGAAGACGACTCCGGAATGGAATTTCGTCGGTTCCGTTAGCTCCATTGGGTGATTTTGGACTTAGGAGCGTGTCCGAAATGTGAATTGGATGTCTGTAGCTGAATTAGGCTTGAAATGGCAAAAGTTGAATATTTAGGAAGTTTGACCGGTAGTGGACTTTTTGATATCAAGGTCGGATTCTGATTTCGGAAGTTGGAATAGGTACATAATGTCAATTATGACTTGTGTGCAAATTTTGAGGTCAATCGAACGTAATTTGGTATGTTTCGGCATCGGTTGTAGAAATTGAAGTTTCAAAGTTCTTTAAGCTTGAATTTGAGGGTGATTCGTATTTTTAGCGTTGTTTGATGTGATTTGAGGGCTCGCCTAAGTTCGTATGATATTTTAGGACTTGTTGGTATATTCTTTTGAGGTCCTGGGGGTCTCGGGTGAGTTTCGGATGCTTTTACGGATTAAATTTGGACTTATGCAAATTGCTAAAGTTTTCTGATTTCTAGTGTTTTAGCACCTACGGTGGGGAGACCGCAGGTGCGGACTCGCACGTGCGGAAAGTGGAGCACAGGTGCGGTTTGATCAAGCTTGGTCTGTGGGCGCAGGTGCGAGATTGTTCCACAGAAGCGGAGCCGCATCTGCAGAAGATGGAGCGCAGAAGCGGATGGGGCCTGGAGCGTGTGGATCACAGAAGCGGAAGATATCCGCAGGAGCGGGCGCGCAGGTGCGGCTCCTTGCTCGTAGATGCAGACCCAACCCCGCTTAAGTCATTTCCTCACCTGCGAGGAAATTTTCGCAAGTGCGGCGTCGCAGGTGCGACTGGAAGCTCGCAAGTGCGAAATTGCTGGGCAGAAAAGGCCAAGTTCGAGGGTTTTATCCCATTTTCAATTTTGGGTCTTTGAGAGCTCGGATTGAGGCGATAATTCAAGGATTTTTCAGAGAGAACTTTGGGGGTAATGATTCTTAACTCATTTATGGTTATATTCCAATAATCTATAGTTGTTTTCATCATTTAATTAAGGGATTTGGTTGAGAAATTTGGGGGATAAGGTTGGAAGTTCTTCAACTAAGTTTTGAGTTTTGATTTGGATTTTGATATCGGATTTGGATAATTTAGGTAAGAGTGAACTCATGGTTGATTGGGTGTTCGCATTTATGACTTTTATCCGATTATGAGACGTGGGCCTGGGTCGACTTTTAGGACGAATTTCAGAATTTTTGTTAAAGTCTTGATTTCATCAATTAGATTTGTCTATTATAGTTGTATTTATGGTATGTAAATGTTTTTGGCTAGATTTGGGCCATCTGGAGTCGGATAATCGAGGAAGGGCATTCTTACTGATTGAGTAAGCTTGGTTCGAGGTAAGTGACTTGCCTAACCTTGTGTGGGGGAAATCCCCTTAAGATTTGGTACTGTTGTGACATATGAGCGACGTGTACGTGAGGTGACGAGTACGTACACGGTCTATTTGTTGTAAAAACCCAATTTTTACTGAGTAGCAACCTGTTTTCATTTTTATTGAGTTATACCATTTTACTAAATAGTAACCATTCTCAGCTTAATTAAGTTATACCAACATGCATGGCTATCCTGTTTAGTCTAATATCACATGTTTACGTGCTTTGACTGCTTATTAAACTCTGTGCAACATGCCTAGTTGTTTTCTTGTTCTTCCTTGACCTTTATCAGTCTTAACTGTAGAATTCTTGTTGTTAGCTGTTGTATTTATCGGTTTGAGCTGTGTGTTTATTTTTTAGACTATGAGGTGGTTCCTCAGGAGTTCTCCCTGCACATTTACTTTTGAGACTACGAGGCAGTTCCTTGGGAGTTCTCCCTGCATATTTACTTTTGAGACTACAAAGCGGTTCCTCGGGAGTTCTCCCTGCATATTTACTTTTGAGACTACAAGGCAGTTCCTCGGGAGTTCTCCCTACACATTTACTTTTGAGACTACGAGGCGGTACCTCGGGAGATCTTCCCGCATATTTAATTTTGGGACTACGAGACGGTATCTCGGGAGATCCCCTGTTGAGTATCTCATTGTGTTGTGTTGTTATTTCTTTGTGAATTCTTTCTGTTAATTCTCTGTCTTACTTCGTTTTCATTATATCATCTATCTTATTATTATATCCCAGTAGGGCCCGGACCTGACCTCGTCACTACTCTACCAAGGTTAGGCTTGGCACTTACTGGGTACCGTTGTGGTGTACTCATGCTACTCTTCTGCACATATTTTGTGTGTAGATCCAGATGCGCATTATCAGCCACGTCATCAGTGAGCAGTGAAAGTTGGAGACTTCAAGGTATATTTGCCGCGTTCGCATATCTCGGAGTCCCCCTTTATTCCCTCATATGTCATTTACCTTCCGTACTTCTTTTATTAGACTCTTCTGTATAGAGATACTAGTTCCCTTTTATAGCTTGTGATTTATGATGTTTCGAATTTTGAGAATATTGTGTATTACTAGAGTGTTGGTTATTTTAAATGCTGAGCGGTATTGTTACCAGTTATTTAGTTATCTGTTGTAGTTAGTTGTTAAGTTTTACTTCAATTTATGTTATTTTCGCATTCTGTTAGGCTTACCTAGTCGTAGAGACTAGGTATCGTCACGACGTCTTATGGAGGGAGAATTGGGTCGTGAAAACTTGCCTCACCATGTCCATAATACGAGCAACACATTCCATATCCTTCACTTCATTGCTCTTATCAAACCCATAAACATTATTAGAAACATCATAATAAGGGCTCAGGGAAGGGTAAAAAGATTTAGGACAACCATCCCAATGGCCACCTTGACAACCACACATATTACAAATATTCAACGCAAAAGATTGAGATTCACAATTTTCCCACAAGTGTGGTCCTCCACAATATGGACAAAGATTCACAATTTTTCCACAAGTGTGGTCCCCGGCAACGGCGCCAAAAACTTGTTGCTCCCAAACGCACACGCAAGTATACGTGGTCGACAAGTAATATAGGATTGTAAGTCCAGATATCGTACCCACAGGGACTTGTGATTAACTATTTATTAAATTAAACTAACACAATTAATCTATCCAAGCGATTTTCTAAAGTATGAATATTTAACTACAACTAATCTAGAGTAGCAGACTAAGAGATTAAAGGAAACAAGTTGGCAAAATTAGACACAAATTCAATGAGAGCCGATATTCTAGAGTTGCGGGTTAGCTAACGATCCCGTTGAGTATTCCACTTAAATTATCTAATTAATTTATCTAGTTTATTGGTTGACAAGTTTAATATTACTCGTAGCCTTCTCCCGAAGTACTACTCACCTATTCAAGTTAACATAACGCCTATATTCCTATGGAATTAGGATTAACAAGAACGTATTAATAATTCTCATATAATAACCAAGCAAGGTGATTAGGTATATCCCTATCATAACAGCATATTCGTTCCCGATAATCAGGTTCAAGATCTCGCTCTACTCAATCTTATATGCAATCTAGAATTTTCTCTCGCGAGTTCAATCCTAGATTCGTAGATAGTATTCAATTGGTGATCAAGCAATCAAATAATTAAGCGCAAGATTGAATAAATAAACCAATATGATAAAATAATAAGAACTATTCAAGCTTCAAACTACAACGCTCATGTACCACCCAAAACTCTAGAGCTAATAAACTATGAGATTAAAGGAAGAGAAGATGAAGAAAAACTAAGAATCCTTGCTCCCGAGTGTTCCGTGCTTGTGTTTTTTCTCAAAGTAGTGTCTCAAAGTGGCATCTCCCCCTCCAATATAGGTTTAGACTTGATTTTATACGCGTTGGGAAGGTCTTGGGCCGAAATAACCTTGTCGCGGGCGAAGTATGAGATATTTTCCGTCACCAGCGCCCAGGGTAGCGTGGGGCGCTATCCCTGGCGCTGGAATTTTTGAGGTTTTGGAAACTGGGCCACAGGTAGCGCCCCGCGCTACCTGTGGCGCTAGAAATGGCCATTTTCCAATTTTTGCTCCTTTTTGGCTCTAATCTCGCACTTTTCGCCCCACATTACCTCCGGATGATGCTTACACATAAAAACACCACGAATTAGCATAAATCAATACATTTCACATTCGAAATCTACAAAACAAGCGTAAAATGTGAGGCAGTATACATACAAATATATATTTATACTTTAAGCTAAATATCAGAGAGAATTGAAAATGATAAAGGTAAAATAGACATTGTGTAAGATAATTTGGGGGGGGGGGGGAGGGAGGGAGGGGGGAATGATAATTTTTTTAAATTGAGAGGGAAGTTAATCTTTGATAATTAAGTCACGTAAATTTGAATGGTCTAATGTTAAAAAGGTCCAAATGACACCCGGAATTTAAAGACTAATAGATGACTTGCTTCTAATAATAAACATGGTGAAATAAACTATGTATTCACTACTCTAAATTACTCATTTTATTAGGATTCGACAAAACCAATACGAACAGTAAATATACATGAAAGAAATCAAAATCAAAAAATAAAAGAAAAAAACAAAGAAAGAGAAACTCTTATGCTATCTTGCCTGGATTACTAACGTATCTATCTATATCTATGTATATTATATTAAAAGTACGAAAGTTTAGTGAAATGGCGTTCACCTTTTTTACCCTTTAAAAATAGAATTCATATTAGATATAATAGTTATTTGATTATTTTTCCTAATATGTAGGAATCATCATTTAATAATTTGCTAATAATTAGGAATAGTCATTTAGTTATTTCTCTAATATTTAGGAGTTCGAAGTCAACAATATTTTGAGCATTAAATCCTTGTATAACTTTTAAAATATATTTAAAATACTTTATTTAAACACCCTCTTTATTTAAAATAAATAAATACTTTAATATTAAATACCTTGTATAAATTTCTCCTTATTAAAATTATGTAACATAACAATTTTATTAATCTTTCCATCACGTCGCAAACTGAGATGTAAATGGCAAATTGCTACCACCTAAGCTCCAAATTCCGAGATGGTAAAAGAAGAATCGCTACCACCAAAGCTAAAAATATTCAGATTTTCTCTTTTGAAAATTACCTAGATAGTTAATTTTTAAAAATAAATAATCTGAAAATATAAAAAAAACTATTGAAGTTCTAGAACCGAAGCCAACCAAAAGTAAGAATATTTGAGCTACCTAACGACCAAAATATTTATGGAGTAACTTCTATGAAATTAATTGCCACAGAATTGAAGTTAGACGACAAATTCACTTTTATAGCTTTAAAAACTAAACTATCCCTATAACAAATAATTCTAAGGTAAGAAATAATATTAACATGTAAGAGTTTGTTACTACTTAAAATTTCGAAATTAACTAATTAAATTTTACCATAATTTTGTTGGAATGCGATTTAAGGACAATGTTTGGACTAAAAACTTTTAGGGCAGTCTAATTTATCTATTTATCGACACTATCAAAAAAATCAGAAATTCTAACATAAATGTTCATCAACTTTCACCCTTCATAAGTGTGGTTCATGTTGAATAAGACCATAATAATATTTGTTGTTCGTTGGGGTACAACTTATATTCTTCATTTGTTGATTAATATTTACAGGTTGCACATAATTTACCTACATATATAGTACTCACCGTTATCATGGAATTGAAAGGTATGCTTAAAATTTAGCAACACTATATGTTCAGTGCGATAAGTTCCTAGTTTTATAAGGATATGATAAAACAAACACTACTAAAACGACAAAGTAAACTTGAAGAAAATCAAAACCAATACTAGCTGAAATATATAAATGCATGTGCCATATAAAATGGAGCAGAAGAGTAAAAAGATATCCTTAAAATCTAGCAGTAATACTATATATTCAGTGCGACAAGTTCCTATTTTTATTAAGATCAGGTAAAACGAACACTACTAACACAACAAAGTAAATATAACAATAACAACAACAATAGCAAACTCGGTATAATCCCACAAGTAGGATATGTGGAGGGTAGTATGTACGCAGACCTTACCCGTACCTTCAAGAAGGCAGAGATACTGTTTCCGAAAGACCCTCGGCTTAGGAAAGATAAAAGAAAGGGCAACAACAACCACACCAATTCTAAAACCGAAGAAAAAATACAAAGATACAAAACTAAAACTGAGTATTGTAATCAGAAGGCCGAAACGAAAACAACGATAAGTAATCACATAAATCAAGAAATACGAAAACACGAAAGTAAACATGAAGATCGAAATCAAAACCAAAACTAGCTAAAATATAAACATTGTTCTTCAGTCTAAAAAAAACTCTCTCTATCTAGAAGCAATTTGGTCCTGGGCTTTAGTAGCCGTAGTAGTAAGTCCAAACCCAAATGGGAAAAGTGGATCATAGTGTGAATCACCAACATTCATTGGCAATTGGTTCACAGTCTTGAACCAAGTTCTTGACAATTTTCCAGTAAACTCATAATCACCAAATAATACATCAGCAACTCCTTGTCCTTCAGTACCAGGTAACCAAGCAGCAACAAGTGAATCAATGTTACTTAAATGTGGTTGCACAACTAATGGCCTCCCTGAAATTAAAACCACTACACATTTTATACTTCCACAGACATTGTTCATTGTTGTTATTCCTTGCTCAGGAATAGTTAAGTTCAAGCTGTCTCCTGCTGTTTCAGCATAAGGTAGTTCACCTACTACCACTATTGCGTATGAGAATTTGTTGGATTCCATAAATTCTGTGGTCGGATTTTCACTGTAGACTACTTCTGTGCTTGGATCAACGGTAGCAGTTATAGCATCCAAAATGGTTGTCCCTAAAATTTTCAAAAAAGGACCAAAAGATAAAATGACTAGAGATTTAAATAGTAGTATCCACAAGGGATCGGATGAGCGTAAATGGAGCGATATTAATATTAAAGATTCATGTTGCAAACCAAAACTTGTTTATAACTGAGATGTAATTTTTGTTCTTGACTACCAGCACCAAAACAACTAAACCTGAATCCTAAGTTAGTTGGGGCCGATTGCTGTTCTTGACCCATAAAGTTAAACAAAAAAGAAAGAAAAAAAGGAGTGGGTAGGGCTGGCGAAGGACAAAATCAACTTTCTATAAAAGAGTTTAAGTTATATATATATATATGTATATATATAGATATATATATATATATACACACACCCTAAGAATGTAACAAATTTTAACACTGTAAATACAACTGGTTATTGCATATGTATTACTCGATCTATGTTAGGTTGTTGATTTAACTTGATAGTGTAAAAATTCATTGCACCGAACGTAAACTCACTACAAATCTTTATTATTATATTTGAGAGAGGGGATGGTTGGAGAAAATACCAAGTGTGACATTGTTTCCTTCAACTCCTTGCCAAGTAATAGTCCAACCACCACATTGATAGCCCAAATTGTTGGCATGAGATCCAGCCACTAATATTCGTGTTGCCTTCTTAGGCAGTGGAAGTACAGGCTCATCTGCATTTGCCCCATTCTTCAGTAATACTAGTGATTTTCTTACTGCTTCTCTTGCCAAATCTCTATGTGCCTGTTTCAATATTAATTGAATCTCAATATCACTAATTTCAACAATTATTTTAAAAATATATATAGTCTAGAAAATCTTATTATCCATATAGTATACAAAAAGAAACTGACCTGGCTTCCGAGATGTTTAACTAATCTATAATCAGCCAAAGGATTCTCAAAAAGACCCATGGTAAATTTGACTCTCAAGATCCTCCTCACTGCATCATCAATTCGGCTCATGGGAATAAAATTATTATTCACCAACGAGGTCAATATATCAATAAATTCCGTATGGTTTAGAGGGACCATAATCTGAAAATCGAGCACAACAAAATCAGATGACAATTCAAATTTTTGAACAGCAATTTCATTCTCACTACTTCTAATTCTACCTATACTACTTGAAGAAGACATATAGTTTTAGTTACTTATTTACGGAAGAGATAAAGGTATTTTAATGACAACGTTTTTAATGACCCAATGTTATTAAATCCTCCTTTTGATCCTATGTACTTTACACTTTAGATAAAAATATTTGTTCCGGAGTACTTGTAGTATTAAAGATTAGTTTTTATATTTTTTTTAAATATCCAAGAAAAAAGTAAAAGATTAAGAAATCAAAGAATAAATAAGGACAGTTTAATCAAGTAACTCTTATTATTAATATGTTTTTTAATGAGTGTGCGAAAAGATAAAATGGCAGATACATAGGATTAGAGGGACTAATTATTTTAATTATGAACGTACAAAAACTTTAAACGAGATACAAAAAGTACTAGAAAGAGTATTAGAAACTAACCATGTCAATGCCGGCTTGAACCCCAGTGAGCACTGAATGTGTGTAATTTGCATGAGGTGGTGAAGTTATTTTGTCAATTCCTTGCCAATCGGAGATGACAAATCCCTTCACAAAAAAAAAAAGAAAAAAAAAATCAAACTTCTAATTTCTTAACTAAAAAATTATTGAATAACTCAACTAATCAAGGTTTGCGAAATGGTTAATTACCCTGAATTTTAAGGTATCCTTGAGGAAATTGGTAACAAGATTATGATGTGCATGCATCTTGACACCATTCCAACTTGAATAAGACACCATAACAGTTGAAACTCCTTTGATAATTGATTGATAATAACCAGGCATGTGAATACTTAGCAATGTATGCCAATCTGTCACTGTATTATTCTCATTGATCCCTTTTGTTGTACCACCATCTCCAACAAAGTGTTTTGCACAAGCTGCTACTTTTTCCCTAAAAAATAGTTTGAATTTGTATTAAAAAGAAAATGTTAGACATGTTTTGACGATTATATTAAAGAGTTTATGAGCAATAGCATGTTCGGCCAATCTTCCAAATTCTACTTATTTTAAGAATATTTTTCGCAAAAGTATTTTTGAAAAATAGCAGTTTGTGTTTGGATAAACTACTTTTTTCAGCTTCAGAAATTAATTTTTTGCGACTACTCAAAACCGCTAATTTTTTTTCTTAAAGCTTTGGTCAGACACATCAACTCTCTAAAATAAGTATTGGCTTCACAAACTTGGCCAAATAGGCTATAAGAGACTAGTAAGGGTAATGAAAATTAAGCTTACTTTCCAGCTACATAAGGAATGCCTGCTTTACGAGGAGGATGGTCCCCTTGTAATCCAGGGATAATTTCAGTCATTTGTTTCACAATTTCTGGATCCTCGCTGTAACTTTCATAGCACCTACCCCATCTTGGATCTCTGCATACCTGTTGAGGCACAAGTTATTTTTAAAATAATTTTAAATTCTATGCATCGATAATGTGTAATAATTAATATAACACGATCAATAAATAACGGTTTACAACAAAGATGAATTGATAATCCGAAAAATACTAAGGTTAGGATAAATATATATGTACCGCGATGCATGGAGCAAAAACATATTGAATGCCAGTAGCTCTAACTTCAAGAGCAGTTGCTGCACCAATTCTTTTCACAAGGTCTGGATCTCTGCAAGATTTGAAAGAATTAAAAAAAAAAAAGACCAATAAATCAAGTAATTTGACAAAGTAATTAAAAAAATTAATTTATTAATTGACTACTCATATTTAATTAATTTGAATAAATAAAACCTTTTACTATTATTGTTCGGGGAGCTAAAACAACAAATTTATCTTTTAATTAACAAGTATAGCCTCGAATCTCGATCGCTAAAACATCTTATTTTTTAAAACTAAGTGGTAGAAAAGGGTGTTAATTATTTAAACAACAAAAAGAAACAAGAAAATAATCTAGCCTCACTGAAAATTACTATTCCCTCCATCCCGATTTATATGACGACTAAAGTCAAACTTTTTAATTTTGACCATTAATTCTATGGAATCTTTAAGTGTTTTGAAATAAAAATTTTACATATTCAGAAACTATATAAAAAATACTACAAACCACAATAATTAACAATTTAAAATATTTAAAAAAATTAAAATAATTGCGGTCAAATTAAATAAAAACTTATTTAACTATCAAGATGTCACATAAATTTGGGCGGAGGGAATGCTATTTTTTTAAATCTTTCAAAGGAAACAAATCCTTAACCAAAAAAAAAAAAAAAGGCAAGGCAAATATAAGTTTAAAAAAGGATTTATTTATATCCAATGACATTGTAATGATTTAGTTACCCTATTTTCTTTCGATTAATTATTTTACTTATTACGGACAATTACTTTTAATTACCTTTAAAGTGACCTAACAATAATGTAATAGAAGTTAAAAATCAAGTGAAACTTGCCTGGTTGCACCAAGGCCAACATTATGAGGAAAAACAGTAGCCTTATAAACATTATTATGTCCATGAACTGCATCAATCCCATAAATCATAGGGATCCCAAGCCTAGTAGATAATGCTCCCTTTTGAAACTCATTCACCATATCAACCCATTCTCGGGCTGTCGCTTCAGGTTTTGGCACACTTCCTCCACCACTCAGTACACTACCAATTCCATAATCTTTCATAATTTGCGATGTCAAAATTCTTCTATCGAGCTGTGTCATCTGCCCTATTTTTTCTGCCAATGTCATTCGACTCATTAGATCCCTTATACGTATATTTAGCGGCTTCGTAGGATCCTTGTAAATCAAGTAATCTCCTTCTGCCATGCATGCTTCCCACGCAGAGAATAATATCAGAAGTCCCAATATAGGGATTGCAATTCTTGATCTCATGTTTGTCATGGTTTCTGTAAATATATGGACATGGAAAAAATTATTTAGGGTTTTATTCAAGAATTTGAACAGATTATACAACAAGTAAAAGAACGATGCACTAATAGTCAATCCACTTATAAGATAATTTAAGTAACTCAGAAACAAAAACACAAACCTTTAGACCAAAGAAAAAGGTTAAACTCTTTAACATGAAAAAAGAAGAAGTTAAAATCTTCAACATAATGAAAAGAAGATAATGTACTACGTAAAAACAAAGCAATCAGCAGGCATTCTAATGTTTGTGCATAATTAAGTTGATACAGGATGTTGCATTGCAATTTCATTCATAATACAAATAATAAAGAAAACGTACCAAGTAAAAGGGAAGAAAGTAAACCTAGATACTGCAGTTGTTATGAACCTTTTATAATAGAGTAAGTATTTGAGTGTTAGTGTTTGAGATGATATCTACAAATTAAACGAATATGATCAAGATAAACGGGATATGTTATTTATTGGGGGATAAGATTTAGAGATTAAATCAGTTTGGGATAAGCACAAATTCCTTCCAAGTAGGATCTTTTACCTTCTTTGACTTGATAGGAAATATGTTTAAAGTTTTCCTCCAAGATAAGATTGACTCTTAAAAGGAAAACATTTAATAATATTAATTAACAAACATTCTCAAAATCTATAATTGCAAAATTGCTGATTTACTCACACTTATCATTACGATATATATATATATATATATATATATATATATATATATATATATATATATATATATATATATATATTGCAACAAATAATAAAACCACGACTTTAATTATATTGCAAAGGTAAAAACTTATTTATTACTAATTTACCATGATTAAGTCATAATTTAAATAAGAATATATATTAATTGACTATGATTAGTGATAAGAGTGTATGTGAAAATATATATTATATATTCATTAAAATGGTATAAACATTCGGTGCTGTAAGTTTTGTTGCATAAATTAATAGCTGTAATAATTAGGTATAGGAAATTCAATATCCAAGAAACATGTACATAGATGAGAGGCTTGTTTAATACGAGATTCACTTATACAAAACTAACTCGCACCTGCATAAAATAGCGACTTAGCTAAAATAGAATGATAAATTTTAATGTGATTAAGGTATATTAAGTTAACGTTCATATTTTTATTGATTTCGAAAATCACACATGAAAGTCTCCCTCATCTTTCGCCATCTATTTAAGTGCAAATGTTAATCAATTTACTCGGTTTTAATTGTAATTTATAATGATTGGTGTTGCAAGATATAGAGCTGAGTTGGCGGCTGACATGGCAGAAGTTAGTTACGAGTAAAGCTGATATGGCAGAGTTAGTTAGGCAAAGTCAGTGTTAGTTACATAGTGAGTTAGGATTAGTTGAAGAGATTTCATTTTAGTGATCCACTTGCATTTGATCCATTCCTTTATATACATTGTAATTCATGTATTAACATTCATTCAGAATTATAATAATCATTTTCTTCTCTCTTCTAAATTTTCTGATCTATTTTCTCGGCACTGCCCTGGCTTAGCTTCTTCTATCTTCGAGCTTAGCTCCCAGATTCTTCGTTGGTTCAGTCTTCAACTGCACCATTTGGTATCATAGCAGTAACTCCTTGGCATTAACATGGGTAGGGACAAGAATCAAGGCAAACCTATTGATAGCATGGAAGGAAAATTCTCTGAGATTCGGGATCAATTGCAGAAATTAATGGAGGGTTTGACTAGTATGAACGTCGGGAATGCTCAAACAGATAAAGAGTTGCTCGAAATCAAAGCGGCAACTAGATTTATCAAACAATATGACAAGGGAATGGCGTCTTCTTTTGATGGTGAATCTGCAGGTCCTCTTCGAATGGGTCGATCTAAGGAAGCTCAAACTAGTTCTGCTCCAACTGGTAATAGCTCCTTTACTCGATATTCTAGACTTGACTTTTCTCGTTTCTCTTGGACATGATTTGAAATCCTGGTTGTATAAGGTGGATCGTGTTTTTTCCATGGAGGAAATTGCATTCGAGGAAAGGGTTAAGGTTGCTTATATTCATTTTGATGGTGATGCTATTGTGTGACATAGGTCGTTTATGAGGTCTAAAAATTATGATACATTCCCAACTTGGACTGAATATGTTTTGGCTCTACATGATAGTTTTTGGGATGCGTTCGAGAATCTAATGAAAGCTATCAAATATTTGAGACAAGTTGGTAGTGTGAAGGATTATCAGACTGAATTTAACAGGTTGTTAAATAAAGTCAATCTTTTGAATGAAAATGATATCAGTTGTTTTTTAGGTGGATTGAAACCAGAACTAAACAAATATGTTAGAATTCAATCACCTAGAACACTAATGCAGGCATGTAAGTTTGCTAAACTACAAGAATATGTCTTTGAAGCTCATGCTCAATCTTGGGGCCTTAAGCCTACTTCTAAATACCATAATCCAATATTACCCACTCCTTCTATTTTCAAACCCCAGAATTCACATAAACCTATCTTCCCAAACTCCACATTTAATAAGACTTTAACCAAATACCAAGAAAACCAATAAAACTAATAGTCACCTTCATTGAAAAGAGGTCCAAGGGATTATATTTTTTCTGTGAGGTCCAAGGGATCATATTTTTGCTGTGATAAAAAATATGTAGTTGGGCATAATTGTAGAGCAAAAGGGCAAATTTTCATGGTAGAATTGGTTGATGAAGAAGCTATACAGGAAGTGGTTATGGAGGAAGAAACACAGAATGTTGTGGAAGGAGTAGATTAATTCATGACTATTTCATTACAAGCCTTCACTAGGGTAATTGGTTACCAGACTATTAGGGTAACTGGCTACCATGAGAAAAGACCCTTTCAAGTCTTAATTGACACTGGGAGCACACACAATTTCATTGATCAATATGTGGCCAAGAGGTTAGGATACATGGCTAGTCTTCTAGTAAAACAATGCATTAGTGTAGCTGATGGAAGAAAGGCATGTGTGTAGGAATATGCAGTGGCACTTACAAGGAACCACCTTCTCCTCAGACTTCATACTTTTACCTCTAGGAAATGTTGATATTATTTTAAGGGTTCAGTGGCTAAGCACCTTGGGCAATATTCTATGTGACTTCAGTACCAGAACAATTGAGTTTGTCTATCAGGGAAGGAAGCATGTATTGAGAGGGGTCAGCAATCAACTTTAGTCAGCTAAGGCAAGTTCAATAGCCAAGAAAGGTGGAGAAGACACTCAATTCTTCATGATAACAGTGACAAATAATGCAAAGAAAATCATAGTTGTCATAACATACAAGCTGCTCAAGGTACTGAAATTTCTCCAGCTTTAACTATGTTACTGGAGAAATATGCTAGCATATTTGAGATTCCTACTACCCTACCTCCCTACAGAAGTTCCTTTGATCATAGGATTCCTCTCATTGAGGCTGCAAATCCAATAAACAAGAGGCCCTATCGATATCCTGGTGTGAAGAAGGATATCATTGAAAAGTTGGTTCAAGAAATGATTGATCAAGGAGTCATATAATACTCTACCAGTCCCTATGCCTCTCCTGTTGTTTTGGTTGGAAAAAAGGATAGAAGTTGAAGATTATGTCTTGACTATAGGGAGCTTAATCAGTTAACAATAAAAGATAAGTTCTCAATCCCCATAATAGAGGATTTGCTTGATGAGTTAGGAGGAGCAAAAATATTTTCTAAGATAGATTTATGAGCTGGTTATCATCAGCTGAGAATGGCAAATGAAGATACTCATAAGACAACTTTCAAAACACATGAAGGTCACTATCAATTTCTAGTTATCCCATTTGGCCTAGCTAATGCACCCTCTTCATTTCAAAGCTTAATGAACTCAGTTGTTAAACCCTTATTAAGGAAATCAGTGCTTGGGCTTTTTGATGATATCCTAATTTATAGCAAAAGTATGACTGCTCATTTGGAACATGTTGAAGCTGTATTTGAATTGATGAAGAGGTATCAGCTATATGCCAAGCTTTCTAAATGTACTTTTGGAGTGTCTAACGTTGAGTACTTAGGTCACTTTATCATAAGGAAGGGGTGTCTACTGACCCCAAAGAAGATTGCATTTGTGCAGCAGTGGCCAATTCCTGATAACCTCAAGCAATTAAGATGATTTCTTGGCCTAGCTGGATACTATAGGAGGTTTATAAAAGAGTTTGGATCCATTTGCAAACCTTTACATGAGTTGTTGAAGAAGGATGGATTTTTATGGATAGAAGAATCCATAGCAGCCTTTGACAGACTCAAATAAACTTTAATTTCTACTCATGTTTTGGCCATGCCTGATTATTCTAAACCATTTATAGTAGAGAATGATGCTAGTGTGAAGGGTATTGGAGTTGTTTTGATGCAGCAAGGTCAACTTATAGCTTACATTAGTAGATCTTTGGCCCCTAGGCATCAAGTTATGTCTGTGTATGACAGGGAACTCTTAGCTCTCATCTTTGCTGTTACTAAATGGTCTCATTATTTGTTGGGCAGGAGATTTATTGTCAAGACAGATCAGAAGTATTTTTAAAGTACTTTTTAGACCAAAACATTCATACTAATTTTCAGGTGGCTGGGATTTCTAAACTTATGGCCTTTGATTTCTCTATTGAATATAAGAATGGAACTGAGAACAAAGTTGTTGATGCTTTGTCTAAGAAACCTGAGGCTGAATTGTTAGTTATTTCCATCCTAAAGCCAAATGATTCATTACTTACTATTGGCCAAAGTAAAGAATAGTTTTGAAGATTGACAAAGGAAGCTCAGGTATGAACCAGGTCCATCCCTTGTGTGCATGGACAAGGGCAAATTCGAACATGTGGGATGCACGTGAAGGAGATAAGATTAACTTGGTCTAATTAATATTTCCTGATCGAAAAGGGTTGCATAATTGATAAAGAGAAGGACTCATCTAATTAATATTTCCTGATCGAAAAGGGTTGCATAATTGATAAGGAGAAGGACTCCTTAATCAAAGAGAACACTATCCAAGATAAGGGAGGAGTTAGAGGTTGAGATCAACTAGAACTCTTCTACCAAGGAAGAGTAGCATTAGAACTCTAGTTATTTTCTACTCTACTAGCTCTATAAATTGCAGGAAGTTTTCATTCTACAGGTGACGCACAAAAGCAGAAGTTAAACGTGAATTGAGAGCAAAATAGCAAGGCATTTTGCAAGCAGTTCGTGTGTGATTCATATGTGCGAACTTGAAGTTACATGAACCAGATAGAAGAACCAGCTCCAAGTATTTATCTTTTATTCCAGTTCAATTGTAGTAGGCATTTTCATATTGTACCTTTCAGTTTTATCTAGAGCCAAATATAATAGGTACTCAGAGTATTCAAGTTAGAGTTAACATGAAGTTGTCGCAGCAGTTAAATGCTGGTTGCCACAACGGGATTAGAGTTAATCCTAGGTTTACAAAAGTATTTTGTAAATGCGGTTTTTGGCTCAGTGATTTAGTGGAGAGTTTTGGGAAATTCTACTGGAAAGTAGGTCGTGGTTTTTTTCACCTTTTGGAGCCAGATGTTTTCCACGTAAAAATCTTTGTGTTCTTTGTTTTCGGTATTTATTATTCCGCAACAGTAGTATAAGGAACACATAGAAGAACCATATCCTTCTATAATCTGTGCACGTAAAAAATTGGATACCACACAAATCACCCCCCCCCCCCGTGTGGTATTGAAGTTAAAATATCAATTGGTATCAGAACAGGTTATCGTTGAAGAGGCTAACACCTTAGGAGAAGATCAAGATGAGTGCACCACCTGAAAACTATGAAGGACAATCCACTGCTAGGCCACCACTCTTCAATGGCCAGTACTACTCCTGGTGGAAAAACAGAATGAGAGACCACATCATAGGAGAAGACTATGAGCTATGGGACATTGTCACAGATGGTCCATTGGCTACCATGAAGATAAATGCCGAAGGAGAAGAGGTGCCAAAAACAAGAGCTGACTGTACTGCTGACGACTTGAGGAAATGGGAGAAGAATGCTAAAGCCAAGAAATGGCTTGTTTGTGAACTCGGTCCAGCCAAGAAGTACCTGATGAGAGGAAAGGATTCTTCGAGAAGTGGAGGCTACAGCAAACCAAGGGTTACTGAAAAACAGACCAATGAGGATTGCTACAAGTGTGGGAAAACTAATCACCACATCAAAAACTACCCTCAATGGGAAATTGAATGGAAGAAGAAAAAAGCTGAACGAAGAAACAGAAAGAAGGAACAGGTTCATCCCAAGAAGAACAAAGGATCAACAAAAGCTATGGTTGTTGCTTGGGGAGAAAGCTCAGATGAGGACTCATATGATGAAGATGGAGATGAACAAGCACTTATGGCAATTGGAGAATCCGATGAGGAATCCGAAGTAAGTATAATCCATCTAAAAGATAAGATTAAGTTTTTGTCTAACGAAAGGCTATCTGAGTTACTTCTAGATTTCATTGATGAATCTGAGGATATAAACAATGAAAAGAAACAGTTGTCTAAGGAATGTGTGATTTTAAAAGCAAAGTGTAAGAACCTGGAACTTAGAGTTAGTGAGACTGTAAGTGAAAATAATACACTAAAGAACTAGTTTCATGCATTTGAATCAAATGTCCTAGAACTTATATCTGAAAACCTAAAACTGAAATTAGGAACAAGTAAGAAGACAGCTGATTGCACACAACTCACTCTAGAAGAAAATATAGGTAAACTAAAAGATGAGTCGTATAAGAAGGATGAGCAGGTAAGAATTTTGACAAAGGATCTAGGCAAGGTCAAGCATGAACTAGACAGATCTTGTAAATGGAACAGGTCCTCCGATGCACTGTCATGGCTACAGGAACATCACAGTAGCAATAGAAGAGGAATTGGCTTTGGGAATCTACCGCCTAAATGGGATCCCAAAAGAAAGTATCTCACACTTCCTGAGAACAAAATTTGCACACATTATGGTAAGACTGGTCACTATAAAAGTGAATGCACTGCAAAAGAAAAGGCTAGTCAAAAGAATAAAATGTTTGTTCAAGGAAAGAATAGGCTGCCAGGTTGGGCTAAAAATAATTTGATTCATCCTTTTGCATACAGAAAGGGACCCAAACTAGTTTGGGTTCCTAAGAATAACCCCTGATTTCCTTTTGCAAGTCCAAGTGAAGGGGAGCAGCCAAATATGGTACATGGATAATGGCTGCTCAAAACACATGACAGGAAGCAAGAACCAATTCCTTTCGCTTGAGGACCTCAAATGAGGTAATGTATCCTTTGAAAATGGGAAGAAAGGTGAGATCATTGGGGTTGGTAAGGTAGGTAAGACTAACTCTCACTCAATTGAGAATATCTATTTGATAGATGGCCTAAAATACAGTCTAATTAGTGTATCACAACTGTGTGATAGAGGTAACTTGGTAGCATTCACCTCTAATAAATGCTTTGTGATTAATCTTATCACTGACAAGATTGTTTTGCATGGAAAAAGAGTGAACAATATATATTGTAGATCTGTCCACACTGTCAGAAAATAACCGAAAATGAACTCACTTGCTTAAGTGTGTTGGACAATGATTCCCTCTTTTGGCATAAGAGACTTGGATATGCAAGTCTGAGTCAACTCACAAATTAGTCTCCAAGGACTTGGTGATAGGACTGCCTAACATCAAGTTCAAGGAAGACAAAGTTTGTGAGGCTTGTGCAAGGGGAAAGTAGGTAAGATCCTCTTTTAAATGCAAGAAAGTGGTAAGCACCACCAGGACGATGGAACCGGTTCATATGGATCTATGTGGTCCAATGAGAACATTAAGCAGAGGTGGTAAAAGATACGTGATAGTGCTTGTTGATGATTACTCTAGGTTTACTTGGACATTATTTTTAACATCTAAAGATGAAGTATTTGACATGTTCACTTCTTTTGTTAGAAAAACTCAGAAACAACTAGGTAATCAACTTGCATCAATTAGGTCTGATCATGGCACAGAATTTGAAAATACTAAATTTGCTGAATTTTGTGATGAGCATGGCATAGATCATAATTTTTCTGCTCCTAGGACTCCACAACAAAATGGAGTAGTTGAAAGAAAGAATAGGATACTTGAAGATATGGCTAGGATTATGCTTCTTTCTAGTAAACTGTCTCATAGCTTTTGGATAGAAGCTGTAAATACTGCATGCTACATCATAAATAGGTGCATGACTAGACCTCTTGTAGAGTAGACTCCCTATGAGTTACTTAAAGGGAGAAAACCAAATATATCCCATCTTAGAGCATTTGGATGTAAGTGCTTTATGCACAATAATGGCAAATACTCCCTAGGCAAGTTTGATCCCAAAAGTGATGAGGGAGTATTCTTGGGATATTCTTCACATAGTAAAGCATATAAGGTATATAACAAAAGAACTACGTGTGTTGAAGAATGTGTTTATGTGGTTTTTGATGAAACTAACATTCTTTCTGAGAGACAGAAACATGATGATATTGGGCTGGTAAGAAACTTAAATGAAACCACAGCCCAGACTGAAGCTGCACTGGAAGAAGGAACAGGTGATGGAACAAGTCCTTCTACCTAGGGCAACCTGATAGGGGGAATAGAACAAAGAGGAAATGATTCTCAAACCTTAAGGGAACCTGTCCATGAACCTGTTCCACAGCAACAAAGCATTGAAAGAACATCAAGGGAAAACCAGTTGGTTGTGAAACCTTACAAGATCAAAGTTCTCATCCCATTGAGAACATAATTACTGATCCAACCTCTGGAATCAAAACCAGATCTTTATTTAAGAATCTTTGTGCTTTTGATACTTTCTTATCTCTTCTTGAACCTAAAAATATTACTGAGGCTTTGTAGGATGCAGACTGGGTAAATGCAATGCAAGATGAGCTGAACCAATTTGAAAGGAGTCAAGTTTGGCATCTGATGCCAAGACCCTTGGACAGATCAGTAATTGGCACAAAATGGGTCTTCAGAAACAAACTTGATGAAGATGGAACTGTTACAAGGAACAAGGCAAGATTGGTGGTTCAAGGATATAGCCAAGAAGAGGGCATAGACTATGATGAAACCTTTTCTCCAGTTGGAAGCAATAAGACTCCCCATAGCCTTGGCTACTTATAGGGAATTCACCCTCCACTAGATGGATGTCAAGAGTGCCTTCCTCAATGACTATCTAAAGGAAGAAGTGTTTGTCAAACAACCTCCAGGGTTTGAAAGCAAGGAGAGTCCTGATCATGTGTACAAACTTGACAAAGCACTTTATGGGCTCAAGCAGGCGCCAAGAGCAAGGTATGAAAGATTATCAAAGTTTTTACTTGAGCATGACTACAAGAGAGGTAAAATTGACAATACTTTGTTCTTGAAAGAAAAAGGTAAAGATCTCTTGGTAGTTCAGATATATGTTGATGATATAATCTTTGGAGCAACTACTGATAAGTTAAGTAAAGATTTTGCTAAACTAATGGGGAGTGAATTTGAAATGAGCATGATGGGTGAGCTTAATTTCTTTTTAGGCTTACAAATTAAACAAAATTCAAATTGAACTATGATCCATCAACAGAAGTATGTAAAAGAGTTGCTTAAAAGGTTCAAAATGGAAGATTCCAAAAAAATTGACACTCCTATTGCAACAGCTACAAAGTTGGATATGGATGAACCTGGTTCATCTGTTGATCAGAAGTTGTGTAGTGGAATGATTGGCTCATTGTTGTATCTCACTACTAGTAGACCTGACATTGTTTTCAGTGTAGGCCTTTGTGCAAGATTTCAAGAAAATTCGAAGGAGTCTCACTTGACTGCTGTCAAAAGAATTTTGAGATATCTAAAAGGCACCACTAATCTTTGTCTTTGTTATCCAAAAGGTAGTAATTTCAATCTTGTGAGATATATTGATGCTGATTATACAGGTTTTCTTGTGGATAGAAAGAGTACCTCAGGTATGGCACACTTTCTTGGCTCATGTCTTGTGTCTTGGGCCACCAAAAGGCAAAATTCGGTGGCCTTATCTACTGCTGAAGCTGAGTATGTTGATGTTGCTTCATGTTGTGCTCAATTGTTGTGGATCAAACAGCAATTAAAGGACTTTGGAATTGATGTTGGTTGTATTCCCATTTTTTGTGATAACACTAGTGCTATTAGTATGACCAAGAACCCGGTTCAACACAAGAGAACTAAGCACATAGATGTTAGGCATCACTTTTTGAGGGATAACTATGAAAAGGAGTTGATCATTGTGGAATTTTGTGCTACTGACAAGAAAATAGCTGACATCTTCACAAAAGCCCTAAGTAGAGATCACTTTGAAAGGAACAGATTAGAATTAGGGATGATTAAGATCACTTAAAAGGACCAGTTCAGAGTACACAACGAAAAAGAAATATTAAAAAAAAATGGTTAGAAAATCTGAAAATTGTGTACATAATTAGATTAATTTTTGCTCAGTCTCATACTTTCAATAGTATACTCGTGTGCCATGTGTTAAAATAACTCATTAATATCTAATGATATTTTCTCTATTTTGGCAAATTTAGACTTACACAAGAGTATTCTCAGTGAAGAACCTGGTTCATCAAGATAACACGGTATGTTTTCTACACTCTGAATAATTTAAAATAATAATATTTGGATCATGAGCAAAGTCCTACTTAATTCCAAACTCCTTTTGGACTTATCCGTTACAAGTGAATCAGTTATGTTCAAAAGAATCCCAACCGAATTAAAGTACCTAGATTCTAGGGATACACTCCAAAGTCTTTTCAAAACTGAAATTCAGTTTGATTAGACTTCCACATCCACTATCATCCCTTCCACCACCCCAATCTCTAAGAAAAGAGTAAAGATGCTTGCTCGCAAGGTTGTTGCGGGGAGAGAACAAATTTGGAGAATAGGTTTGTACTATTAGGGTCTAAAGCAGGTGTTGAAACTGCAGAGTCTGAAGGAATTGATGGTAAAAAGAAAAAAGAGAAAGAAAAAGAGAGCAAGGTTGTTCGAAGTGCTGTGACGGGAAAGGGTAAAAGAGTGGTTGATTCTTCACCCACTCCTATAAGTTTAACCAAAGACACAGGTGCAATGGTTGTTTGGGGAGAAAAACCTGTTGGAGTAGAGGAGAGTGTAAAGAAAATAGGGGGAAGTGGGTCTGGCGAAGCCGCTGAAGGCCTGGTTCAACTTGGGAAAAATATAGATGAACCTGTTTCATCTAAATAGGAAACCCTTGCAGACCTACTAAAGAGAGTGACTGTAAGTTATAATCCAAAGAAGAAAGGGAGGTTGGTACAAGCAAGGATCATTTTCGGGAAAATACGCTGCCTGCTTGTGACTATGAAGTCCATGTCACTCCTAAAGAACCTGGTTCATCTAAGAAGGTACCAGTAAATAGCAAGGTGCGAGCCTTGGTGCAAGAAAGTGGGGCTAAGGATACTGAGATTGAGAGGTTGAAGAAGAGGTTGGCATAGGTAGAGACATGAGTAAAGGAGAAGGAGAACTGAGCTGGCAAGAGAAAAGGAGAAGAATGATGGCATTCTTCAGGATATGCTGAAACTCCTCCAAGCCAAAAACCAAGCACCTAGTTCTTCCAATCCTTAAACTTCTAGTCCAGTGTAGACCTTTCAATGAACCAGTTTGGGATGTTTTGTTTGCTCATGTTTTCAGTATTTTTATTTCTTTTTATGCTTTGTAGAAGAATAGTATCAATCATCAATGAAATTCACTGTTTCTGCTCTAACTTTTTGTTTATATTTCTTTGATGGTTAAAATTCTTAGCTTGATCTATGATGATTAATCCATGATTGCATTTGAAGTAGCCCCAGTGGCCATGAGTAAGTTTTAAAATCTGGTTATCTCACATTTTTTATGCAACTTTTCGATGATACCAAAAGGGGGAAAAAGGTTGAGCTTTACACTTTGAACAGTGATGTTTATAACCTAATGAACCTGGTCCTTGATGATAAGTGATAAAAAAGGAAAAATGTTTTCTAACATTGTGTTGATGTTGAGCTAAGTTGAAACAGGGCCTAAGCTTATGGAAGCATAGAGTTTGTCATCATCAAAAAGGGGGAATTTGTTGGCCAAAGTAAAGAATAGTTTTGAAGATTGACAAAGGAAACTCAGGCATGAACTAGGTACATCCCTTGTGTGCATAGACACGGACAGATTCGAACATGTGGGATGCACGTGAAAGAGATAAGATTAACTTGGTCTAATTAATATCTCCTGATCGAAAAGGGTTGCATAAGATAAGCTTAACTTGGTCTAATTAATATCTCCTGATCGAAAAGGGTTGCATAATTGATAAGGAGAAGGACTCCTTAATCAAAGAGAACACTATCCAAGATAAGGGAGGAGTTAGAGGTTGAGATCAACTAGAACTCTTCCACCAAGGAAGAGTAGCATTAGAACTCTAGTTATTTTCTACTCTACTAACTCTATAAATCACAGGAAGTTCTCATTCTACAGGTGACGCACAAAAGCAGAAGTTAAATGTGAATTGAGAGCAAAATAGCAAGGCATTTTGTAAGCAGTTCGTGTGTGATTCAAGTATGCGAACCTGAAGCTACATGAACCAGATAGAAGAACCAGCTCCAAGTATTTGTCTTTTATTCTAGTTCAATTGTAGTAGGCATTTTCATATTGTACCTTTCAGCTTTATCTAGAGGCAATTGTAATAGGTACTCAAAGTATTCAAGTTAGAGTTAACTTGAAGTTGTTGCAGTAGTTAGAGGCTGGTTGCCACAACGGGATTAGAGTTAATCCTAGGTTTACAAAAGTGTTTTGTAAATGCAGTTTTTGACTCAGTGATTTAGTGGAGAGTTTGGAAAAATCCTACTGGGAAGTAGGTCACAGTCTTTTTCACCTTTTGAGCCAGGTATTTTTCACGTAAAAATCTCTGTGTTTTTTATTTTCTGTATTTATTATTCCGCAAAAGTAGTGTAAGGAACACATAGAAGAACCAGATCCTTCTATAATCTGTACACGCAAAAAATTGGACACCACATAAATCACCCTCCCTCCCCTCTTGTGTGGTATTGAAGTTAAAACATCACTTACACAGATACATAATACTTGGTCTACTAATCCTTACTTGCGGGAGGTGATTGCTAAGTTGCAACTGCAACCATTTAAGTCATTTATTTGGCTTAATAACTAGTTAAGGTGGAAAGGCAGATTGGTAGTAGGGTATGATCCTCAGTTGAGAATAACTATTATTGAATTGTAGCATGCAACCACCCAAGGTGGACATTCTGGGATGGATGCAACTATCAAAAGGCTGCAATCACTGTTCCATTGGAAGACTCTCATTAAAGATACTAGAGAATTCATCAACAAATGTGATGTGTGCCAACGACATAAGTATGATGCAGCTGCATATCCTGGTCTTCTACGGCCATTGCCAATTCCAGATGATGTATGGACTGACATTTGCCTTGACTTTATTAAGGCATGCTCAAGTTTAATGGATAGGAGGTGATATTGGTAGTGGTTGATCGACTGAGTAAGTATGGGCATTTCATGAGTTTATCTCACCCTTACACTACTAAGTCTGTAGCTCAGTGCTTCCTTTATAATGTTTTTAAACTACATGGTTTCCCTGTCACTATGACCAGTGATAAAGATCCTGTTTTTCTCAGCACTTTTTGGCAAGAACTCTTTTCTTTACAAGGAGTTCAGTTACAAAGATCCACAGCCTGTCATCCCCAAACTTATGAGCAGACGGAGGTCTTAAACAGAACTTTGGAAACATACCTAAGGTGCTTTTGTTCAGATAGCCCAAAGGATTGGTTAGGAATGTAAATAGGGCAGGGTAGGGTAGGGCGGGGCAGGTCAAGTCTTGACCCGCTAAAATATTGACCCGCCCTGCCCTGCCCCATTTAGCTTTTGGTCAAAATTTTGTCCTGCCCCGCCCCGCCCTATTAAGCCCTGCCCCGCCCTGCCCCGTTTAACTCTTTTTTATTTTCTCTTTATTTTTTATTTTGCAGTATGCTTTTAATTTCTTTTACCTTTTCAACTATCTATTGAAATATTTAAAATATTGTTTTCCTTTGAGCTTGCAAATTGATCAAAATTTGATCTTTTGTCTGTTGTATTGGAATTTATGCCAAAGTTGTATCTTTAATAGATTAATCGATGGGTGTTTCTATTATTTACATGAGAGTTTATTAAAAAACAGATGAAATAGAAATACTAAATACAAATTAAACTGTTGCTTTGACGTACTTTTATATAACTTTCTATCTCAAAGTACTAATTCATCAAGCAATAAATATTTGAGAAGACGCACATTGGAGAAACTATCTCTCATCTTCATTAATTTTACTACTACATACACAATACTTTTTAGGCAGGTTCAATGACAAAACCAAAAATATAGCACGAGAGTTCCAGTTTTGGCACTAAACTTTACTCTCTGCCTCTTGCATGAGAATAAAGAAGATAACAATATTGTGTCAAAATATTCTATGAAACAAACTAGTCACTAAGCAGAAATTGAAGGGTATAACAAATGCCAAGCATGGCTTTAATATCAAATTCAGTGCAATTAATTCCAGCCATAGGTGCAAATCCAAAGTTATTGAATGGTCCACTGTCACTGCTAGCAAGTTATACAACAGAGAATATCCAAGATGATGAGAATAATGTTGCATGTTCAGGTATGCCCTCTTAGCAATGTTGCGATAAACCACTTGAATCCGGCTCTTCCTCTTCATCAAGCAATGTTGGACATGAAACTTTATCAATCGTTGAAGACAAACCTAAAAGAAAAATGCATAGTTCAATGTATCAATATACTATTAAATAATTGAACTATTAAGATAATAATGAGAAAATTACTTACCATTTAAGTCATTCCATAACCACGTGCGAGCACACATTAAAGCTTCCAAAGTAGTGGGATGGAGTCTACTCCGATGTGGGCTAATCAACCTCCCACTGGTGCTAAATGCCGATTCTGAAGCAACAGTAGACACGGGAATGGCTAAGAGATCACGTGCCATTTTTTGCAATGTAGAAAATTTCAATCCATTTGTCTTCCACCAACTCAAATTGTTAAATGAAGGAGTTCGAGGTAGTAGGCCTTCTTCTAAGTACATATCCAACTCTGATCTTGTTTCCACGGTAGCTCCACTCGAAGCAACAAATCTATCAAAGCTCGAAAGCCGATCACCCTCAATAAAACTAGTGACTTCACTAGAACTAGAAGCTAATGAATCATGTGGACCAGATAATTTACTCTTATAATCTTGAAAGAGATCATAACAATTGGATCGAACTTCTTGAATTTTAGTTGAAGATTCTTCACCATAAATTAGTGGAAGAAAGAACTCTACCAACCTCATCTTGTACCGTGGATCAAAGATTGCAGCTACTCCCATCAAAATATGCACACCATCCCAATATTTTTTAAATTTCAACAACATCGCAGAAGCCATATCGCTAATCAAAGGATTAAACTCCTTCACCCAAGCTTCCAATTCTAGCTTAATTTCACAAACTTTTGTAAAGTATTGACTGGATGTTGGATATTGAGTTCCTGAAAATTGTTCGGTGATACGATAAAAAAGTATGAGCTTATCAGAAACATCTTCTGCATTACTCCATTGCTATTCAGCTGGATAAGACTGATAATTTGTGTCAGTTAGACTCAACTTCCTAAACACCTCTTTGTATTCTATAGCCGTTCTCAACATCAGATATGTCGAGTTCCACCGAGTAGGACAATCATACTCCAACTTCTTATTACAAGAACAGTGAACCAAACGTGCAGCTTCTTCAAACCTCTCAATTCTGCCAGCTGATCCAATCCAATACAAGACACTATCACGCACTTTGCTAATACTATCTCCTATCACCTTTAACCCTTCTTGCACAATTAAATTTAAAATATGTGCAGTACAACGCACATGAAATACTCGACCAGTCAACAACAAATCTTTTTTATTAAGTTTCTCATCCAATAAAGTTTTAATCATAGCATTGTTTGTGCTAGAATTATCAACTGTGATAGTTGATATTTTTCGTTCAAGATTCCAATCAAACAAACAATTAACCAAAGCACCACACAAAGCATCTTTATCATGTGGAGCAGGGACATAAGCAAATCTCAGAATATGACTTTGAAGCCTCCATGAATCATCAATGAAATGACCAGTAATAGCCATGAACCCTTTTTTGTTACTATTGGAAGTCCACATATCGGTTGTTATTGCAATTCTACTCGTGACTTTCTCCAACAACTTAGAAGTTTGCGATTTTAAATTGTCAAAAAATTTCATTATGTCATTCTTGATTGTATTTCTAGAAACCATCTTAAACATAGGTTGGAGACTCGCAACAAAGTTTCTAAATCCCACATGATCAACTATAGAGAGTGGATACTCGTGTAAAATAATGGCATGTGCAAGTTGTTTACGTGAAACATCTTGATCAAAATAACTACCCCCGATATCACCCTCATTTTGTACATCTCTTGGCCTGTTAGGACACTTAGGTATGTGATCTAACATATATTTTGTCCCACAATTCCTGGCATTTTTATATCGGCGATCGCAATACTTACAAAGACCATATGAAACACCATTAACCTTCACCGGCTTGAAATACTTCCATGCTCGGGAATATCTTCTTTTCCCCAGTTCAACTTCATCTTGTTGTAAAGGCCTTTGACTCTCATCGTCTAAGGAAATAGCATTAGAAGATAAAGCTGGTAGATTCTCTTCATTTTGAGATGCCATAATTATCTAGTAAAATAAAAAAAGAAATATCACTAAAAGCTGAAAAATAGTCATCTAGTATAAAAAGCAGACAAATGTACTAAGCATAAGCTCTTGTAACTCAACAAGACTACCAGGAGGACTTTAAGAAGATCTAGAGCCACAACCTCATGTACTAGCAAGTAACATAATTGGCAGAGGAAGATGAACTAATTTTAAACGGTGTTTAGAATTTGAAAACATAGGTGCAAATTAAACAGTATATCCGTTCTGCAACTAGTAATAGCCCCTAAAATTGCAACACAAAAGAGACATCACCGGTGTGGATAGTTAAACAAGCAGAATGTACATAAACCTCTGAAAAGAACAAAACTATTGTAATACAACTTAGTGGATATTCAATATATTTTCAAGATTATAAGTGTAAATTATCTTGAACTTAGTATCTTCACCATTCTGATCAAAAGAGACATCACCATCCAAAGTTGAAAACTTTCTACTAAACAAGAACAAACAGTAAAGTTGGCGAAAATTAAGAAAAAGTGAAAAACATAGCAATAAACTAAAAATTAAGAGATAAATAAAAATTGTTACAAGAGAAAGAGAAGTTGAAAGCAAGAGAGTGTTACCTCGTAACTTATTGATTTGTTTCCTGTTGGAGAATGGAAATTGAAGTTTGCCTGGAAGAACTCAACTGAAGAAGAAGAGTTTTGGTTTCGTCCTTTACTCCTTTCCTTTGGAAGAGCCGAGGGTTTGATTCAAAGAGGGGATTGGAAAAAAAGAATAAAAATACGCGGGTCACTTATTCTTTACCCGACCCATCTATTAATTCGGATTTTACCCTGCCTTGCCCTAACTTATTAATTTTTTTTAAATATAACATTTTGCCCTGCCCTGCCCTGCCCCGTCCTACCCTACCCTGCCCCAATTGCCATCCCTAGGATTGGTCATCTTACTTGTCTCTTGCTGAATGGTGGTATAATACTACCTACCATTCCTCTATTAAATGCACTCCTTATGAAGTTCTTTATGGTCAGAAACCCCATATACATCTTCCCTACTTAGCTGGTGAAACTGATACTGAAATGGTAGATAGGTCCATAGCAGCTAGAGAAGCTATTCTGTAGCTTTTGAAATGGCATTTGGCAAAAGCTCAATAGAGGATGAAAGACTTGGCCAACAAACACAGAACTGATAGACACTTTAAAGTTGGTGAGTGGGTATATTCGAAAGCCAACATGCCCTTCAATAAGCTAGCAAAGTATTTTGGTCCTTATCCTTTTGAAGCTAAGGTGGGAGCAGTTGCTTATCGCCTACTACTACCAGCTGATGCCTTGATTCATCCCAGATTCCATGTCTCTCAACTTAAAAGGTACTTAATTAGAAGTCCCAAAGGTAATCATCCTCCTGTTGTGCATCTGTCAAGCACCTAGTGTCCTTTGCCTGAAGCTATTCTTGATAGAAGATTGGTTAAGTGAGGGAATAAGGTTGTATATGCCAAGTTCCTGTTAAGTGGACTGGCATTGAAACTGCTCAGGCCACCTGGGAATACCTTTCTGATTTGCAACACAGATTTCCTACCTTTCACCCTTGAGGACAAGGGTGATCTTTTTGCAGGGGGTATTGTTGCAAGATATAGAGTAGAGCTGAGTTGGCAGCTGACTAGTTACGAGTTAGTTAGGCAAAGTCAGTATTAGTTACATAGTTAATTAGGATTAGTTGAAGAGATTTCATTTTAGTGATCCACTTGCATTTGATCCATTTCTTTATATATATTGTAATTCATGTATTGACATTCATTCATAATAATAATAATAATCATTCTCATCTTTCTCTCTTCTAAATTCTCTTCTAAGATAGGAGCTTCTTCTATCTTCGAGCTTAGCTCCTAGATTCTTCGTTGGTTCAGTCTTCAACTGCACCAATTGGATATATATTCTAAAAAATTAAACTAAGGTGACAGAGAATGGCAAAGTCAGTTGCGATCTGAACCATTAATTGTTAGTCAGTCTTGCATTCGTTTTGTTTACTGTACTGCTAATTAATGGAGAGAACAAGAGTAGTAAAAGTATGGATTAGCGTTTTCCCACGCCTATAAATAACATAGGCGCAGTAGCATATGTAGGATGTTTTGCAAGCGGGGTGTCACATTTAAAGAAGGAACAAATAAACTAATTAATATAACATTAATTTTTGTTTTTCCTTTAATAGCTATTGTAAGAAGTTTTGGTTTCAAATCCTGCACACCTGTATTCCATTAATTAAATTTTTTGTGTTATTTGTAATTTGGTAAAAGAATTCGACAGAAGCAATTCGTAGGCATCAAAAAAGTTAATATGAATATTTGCAATGTAATTTCAGAACATAAAAAATAAGCTAATCTAAATTATGCGCCCCTTTTCCTTACCAAAATCTTAAAAGAACCAAACACAATTCAATTGTTAAATATGAAAGAAATTTCGCATTTCTTCGCTTTTGCATCCGAAGATACAATTAACTTCAGTCATCGGTTTAACGTCTAAGAATATGCAAAAATAAATAAATAAACACAGAACACCAGTCTGCTATAATATTAATATGATAACAACATACACCACCTAAATTATATTCCACGGCACAGTCCACTAGCTAAATTATGTGAACAAGCCCAATTCCAATAATGAAAAATCAAAATTGCAAGATCACTGGCTTTTTGTGGTAAGCTTCTACCACTTTTGTTTTCTACAGCCAGCACTTGCACAAATTGTTGAAATAAATGAATAACATAGAGTTCCCTCCTTCCTTTCTTACTCAGACAGCTCTTAAATTAGGGGGGAAAATCTCTACTTTGAAGGCTGAATGACAATATGACTGCACTAATCATATTGGTATTACTAGTAGCCATTCACTGGTTTGGTTGTGATGCCAAATCCAAAGGGAAAGAGGGGATCAACGTGTGCATCGTCAAAGTTCATTGGAAGCTGATCAACTCTCTTGAACCAAGTGCGAGCAAGTTTTCCAGTGAAGCCATAGTCACCAAATAAAGCATCAGCAACACCTTGGCCTTCAGTTCCAGGGAGCCAAGCAGCAACGAGAGCATCCATTTTTGAAACGTAAGGCTCCATAACCACTGGACGACCTGAGACTACGACTACAACACACTTCACTGCTCCACAAACGTTACTGATGGTGCTAGGACCTGGTTCAGCTATTGTGAGATTTGAGCTGTCGCCAAACATCTCTGCATATGGGACTTCACCCACAACCACAATGGCATAGGAGAATTTGTTGGACTTTACGAAGTTCGCATCAGGATTCTGCTGGTACACTACTTGTGTAGAAGGATCAACAGTTTTCTTGATAGCAGTTAGAATGGTAGTTCCTGCAAAGTTTGAAACGCGTATTAATTCCAGTCATTTTTATGATACCATAAAAACAATGTGTTGAGTTCTTTTGATTAATCAGAGAAAGGCTGACACTATTATTTTATTTATAAGACAAACAAAAACAACTGCAGAAGAGACTTGGTGTAAGAGCTATTTAGTAACAGGGAGACTTGGTGAAACAACAACTTTGTGTCAGTGTGTTTTTAGCAATTTATAAATAGTATTTCTTATTTTTGCTTCTCCTTTTCTATCTGAAGTAATGGATAAAAAAATTGCATAGAAATGAGGAGGGGTCACATCTTTCTTAAAAAAGGGAATTTGGATGGTTTCACAAAAACCTGAGTAACAGCACTGTAACAGGAAAATCACATTAAAATAAAGGGATCTTTACAAAAATAACCGGCTGGATTCCTATTTACTTTTTACTTTACCTAGCTGGTATACATATATTATACATTGATTATACACATATTATGCATGAATTAATAAACATTTAATGCATGTTGTCACTGTTCAAACACTTGAGATGGCAGGCAGATAGTATAAATTTTTGCATCATGTCGCAATAGAAATGTTGCCAACTATGCAAAATATGAGTAAACTTACCGACTGTAAGATCGTTGCCAGCAACACCCTGCCATTCAATTGTCCAGCCTCCACATTGGTAACCCAAGTTGTCTGCATGAGTTCCAGTAACAAGTATTTTTGGAGCTTTCTTTGGAAGGGGAAGTAATGGCTGACTAGGCGTTTTGCCATTCTTCAAGAGTACGAGTGATTTCCTTACTGCTTCCCTTGCTAATTCTCTGTGCTCCTATAGAAAGAAAATGAAGCAGGTTAAGTCTTAACACAAACAAGGAAGTGAAAGATTTTTGGAATAACATGTTGACATATTTTACCTTGCTACCTAGTTGGTTTGCCAAGCTAGGGTCAGACATTGGGTTCTCGAAGAGACCCATAACAAATTTAACCCTCAGTATCCGCTTCACAGCATCATCAATTCTGCTCATGGGAATGATATTGGCTTTCACTTGAGAAGTCAAAGTATCGATAAACTCTCTATAATTCTCGGGGACCATAATCTGAAGCGTAGCCAAAATAATTATGGTGAATAAAAAGTGCTATAACATATCAACCATCATTATTTCTTAAGATATATTACAAGGTAAAGTTGATCAAGTACAAAATTATAAGACTAACCATGTCGATTCCTGCCATAATTCCAGCTTGAACTGAATAAGAGTAGTTAGCATGAGGTGGGTCAGTAATCCGGTCAAGCCCTTGCCAATCTGAAATGACGAAGCCCTGAAACATAAAGACCAAAAGAAGGTGGTTATACTGCAATATATCCCAACTTGACTTTAACTGGCAGAATTTTACAATGAAGTGAATTGGTCAGTCTTACCCTGAACTTGAGTTTGTCCTTCAGGAAGCCAGTGACGAGGTCTCGGTTGGCATGCATCTTTCTTCCGTTCCAGCTTGAGTAAGACACCATAACCGTTGCAACACCCTTTCTGAGTGAGTCATAATATGCAGGCATGTGGATGCTAAATAAACTGTTTGAGCTGATTACAGTGTTACTTTCATCAACGCCCTGCAACGTGCCACCATCTCCCACAAAGTGCTTAGCACAGGCCGCAACCTTAGTCCTTAACCATACGAAAGTTCAACAAGGAACGATATCAGCGTTGATATTCTAAGAATTATAGGTAATTCATAAGAATTATCGACAGGGAAATAGTGAAGATCTAAAAGGGGTAGAGATTCATACTTTCCTCCAACATAAGGAACACCATTCTTAGATTTAGCTGGCAAATCTCCTTGCAGGCCAGGAATGATCTCTGTCATGCTTCGCACAATCCTATGATCTTCACTGTAACTCTCATAACAACGGCCCCATCTAGGATTTCTACATACCTACCATAAGAAAATTATTCAGACATCAAATTATAGAAACAACATACGCACCAACGTATAATCATATCAACTTACTGCGATGCAGGGAGCAAAGGCATATGGAATTCCTGTAGCTCTGACTTCAAGTGCAGTTGCAGCCCCAATACGCTTCACAAGATCAGGATCCCTGCATAAAAGTAGCAAACTTTGTTAACAACTAGATTAAAAGGGAGGTAGAAACAAAACCCAAAATTCTGAAAATTGTTAGTTACTGTCCAATAGCCATTCTTTAGGTGCATATGTACTTCCAGGCTTGGTAAAGTTGACAAACTGAGTTGAAATTCTTTTGCTTGTATTTACGGACAAACTAAGAAAAGGATCCTAAATTTAGGGGAAAGAGATTGAGTACAATTTGACATTAAGATTTAAAATTGTTAACAAGTAGAAAATCAGCTATCATGAATAGAATCTCTAAGGATATCCTTAACACTACCAACCAATACTTTAAATTGTGAATACACTATAGTCCTAAGGAAAGCAGATTCATTTCAAGCAATGTTTTATAGTTTATATAATACTTGCCTGGTAACACCAAGCCCAACATTGTGAGGAAAGATTGTAGCCCCATAGACATTGTTGTGACCATGAACTGCATCAATTCCATAAATCATGGGAATTCCAAGACGGGTCGAAAGAGAACCCTTTTGAATCTCATCTACCATATTGGTCCAAACCTGAGCAGAGGCCTTAGGTGCAGGGACACTTCCTCCACCACTCAATACACTCCCTGCAAGAAATACAAGACAATACTGAATAAAAAGAATCCCTTTCACCTCTTATCTTTAAATTAGTACTTTTAGAACTATGGCACAGTGATCTAGCAATATCTTTTTCTCTTAAAAGTAACACAACAATAAGTAGCCAAAAATACACATACCTAAAGATGTGTCTTTCCAAAAACCAAATGCACAAAGTTCTAGTATGAAGTGAAAAAAAGTACTCAAGAATGGCCAATCAATCTTGAGGGTACATATAGATATACCAATGAAATTTTGCTTCACAACATCAGCTGTGGCAACTTTCCTCTATTAATGCCTGATTAGTACAAAAGTTTCACTTACTTTTAGTCTTATGGCACAGTGATCTAGCAATATCTTTTTCTCTTAAAGGTAACACAACACTAAGTTGCCAAATATACACATACTAATAGATATGCCTTTAGTCTTATGGCACAGATCTAGCCATATATATAGTGATTTAGCCAAATATACACATACCTATAGATATGCCTTTTTCAAGATCCAAATGCACAAAGTTCTAATATGATCCAAAAAACAAGTACTCCACTATTCAAGAATAACCATTTCAATCTAGAGGATAATAAATATTTCAAACATACCAATGAAGTTTTGCTTCATAACATGAGCAGTGGCAACTTTCCTCTCAATCTGAGTCATCTGACCAATCTTTTCCTCAAGTGTCATCCTTTTCATCAAATCCTTAATTCTAGCTCCTACTGGCTGTTTTGGGTCCTTGTATTTCACATATTCTCCTTCTGCTACCACTGCCCATAGGCATAACACCACAAAACCCATCATGGGTATTGACATTCTCCCCATTTTCCAATTTTTTACACACCCTCAATGGCCTTCTGCTTGAACAATCTGCTAAAAAATCATAAAAATAGCAAAAACTCAATAAAACTACAAGTAAATACTATAGTCATCAAAACAAGCATACAGTATATAAATAAAGAAAC